>NC_090437.1:1079350725-1079650725 GCF_031143425.1 Pleurodeles waltl
GTTGTTGATCCACAGGACTCTGTATCATTTGGACCTTCCTCGGTATGTGCGTTTGCTGTACAGGAACCATCTGCACCTTTGTCTGCATTTGTTGCATCTGTGGCATTTGAACTTGTTGCACCTGTGGTTGTACATTCTGTATCAGCTGCATCAGCTGTAAAGGCTGAAAACCTTGCATGTTATTTATATTATTCTAGAAATTCTGATTTTGACCTCCTATTCAAGGTCCTCTCATGATCTGATGTGAATTGACAACGTTTGTCTGTTGCACAACACCATCTTGATTCTGTAACGGGTACTGTCTTTTTCAATGTCCAATGACCCTGCAATTATGACAAGGTAAAACCTTCCTCCTTTGCTGCTCATCTTGTATTATCACTGAATTCAAAAACACATTTCTATTGACCAGCGGAAGCATCATTCCACCTCGACCTCTGACTCTACCTTGACTCTGAAACATACCATTCCCTTGCGACTGTTGCTGAAAATGTCCTTGTAATCCTGTCTGTGCAGCCTTAATCTGCATCACCATTGCTTTCTCTTTTAACTTTTTCTGCTTCATCTCAATCTCATCACTACAGTATTTCACATACTGAAACACCTCATCAATCGGTTTCGCCTGCCAGCAAATTAAATGATTCTTAATCATTTGATTAATTTCTGGTTTTAATCCTTCAACAAACCTAAAAACCAAATCATTCCTGCTCTCTTTCTCAATTGTTTCCACACCACTAAATTGTTTAAACGCTTTCAGCAACCTTTCATAGTATGCATGGACTGATTCGATCCCTGCCTGCACTGTTCTATCTATACGTTGGCAATCAACGTTTTTCGGCAAAACTCTTGTTTTCAGAATATCAATAACTTTATAGTAATATTTCATTACGTCTGGAAATGGTGCACCTGTTTTCAAATCCCTTTGCGGCTCACTTGTAGGCCAATCTACACTCCTTCTGCATTCAATCCACAAATCTGCCTGAACGACAATATCAAAAAATGGATTCAGATCTTCCCACAGACATTTTGCAATCTTCACAAACCTATCTGTCTGTTGACACCATTCTACTGGCTTTTCTCTCAACTTTGGGTAATCATTCGTAAAACTTAAAATATCACCCCTACTCCAAGGTACATGTACAAAATTCCCTTCTGGCATTTCCCTCATCGGCAACATTTTCACCAGGTCTCCTGCCTGTGCCATGTCTTCTTTCTTTGGTCTTTCTCTTTTCTTGACCCATCTGCCTTCCCATTTGTCCAATGCTCTCCACACTTGCACTCTTTCAAGCAATTCCCTAAGATGTATTTTCATCCCTTCAGACCTCATGTGTTTAAAATCTTCCTCGTCCATATTTAACCTATAACTTATTTTCAAACTTTTCATTTTCATTAGATCAATGTCATACTCATCTGCTATCTCTAACTTCTGGTGTATTTTTTCTGCTCCCTTTGTAACTATTTTACATAATATCTTAACTGAGCTTCAGTATATGACTCAAGTCTATTCACACCCAATGTCCCTTCAAGAAGTTAATTTCCTTCCATTGAAAACCTCACTCTGTTTATTGTATCTTCCTCTCTGTTCTTTTTCTAAGGTCTTTGAATTGCCTAAATATTCTAACCACTTTGTTATCTCTTGTGCAGATAGACCTTTCAAAGAAATCTAATTAGACTATGCACCCAAACCTTTTTCTTTTGCTGTGCTCACACATTGTTATGGAGACATTAATCTCTCCCCCTGATTACTGTAGGATCTGATCCCAGAATTTCAAACAGGAGACAAATCTATTCAGGGTCTGTTCTTGTCTAGGAGTTGATTTTTTCACAACCCCGTTCTGAACCTGAATCAAAATATTCTCCCCACTATTATTAGCTTGTGCATATAGTGGTGTAAGCGGACCCATCATAATAGGTACAGAAATTGCATCTGGACCAACAAAAGATCACATTTTCTGTGTCCGCACTGTTCTCATGCTCTGCATTTGTGGAATCTGTATTTCAACAGGCTCCCTTTGAATCATACTCAGTCCATGTTGACCTGGAGACAACTTTAAATTAGTAGTTGTCCTTATGACCTGAGCTCCTGGATTTAATCCAGGAATGTTTCTCTCCAACTGCTGTCTGCTGTTCAATGAATCATTGATGCTACTCTGCATCTGAACTCGTTCATTGTTCATAAAAGTCTGTGATACCTCCGATGTGGTTGGTGCAGTAGGAATTATATTACTAATCCCACACCCACTCGTTCCACTCTCTCTAGTTCTCTGATTTTCTTGACCTGTATTTAGTGGTGGATAAGTTTTCAAAATCTCAGAAACTATATCATCATCTTCTAACTCACTGTCATTATTGAACATGACTCGTTTTAAGTCTTTTAGTTTCTGTTCCTTAGTTACAGAAGAAATCTTTTTCTTTTTCTTTCCATCTTTTGACTCATCCTCATCATCTTTTGTCCTTGCAGGAAATAATCTTATTCCCTATAGACCTGCCACTGTCCACCTTTTCAGCTCTTCATTCCATTTAGCTTCTGCTAGTGTCTTTTCTACTCTCATTGTTCTTTTCTCAAATTTCAATACTTGTTGCTGTCTAGCTACCAGCTCCCAAATTGCTAGGGCTTCATACTGTGCTGGCCTCAGAGGAGGTTTTAGGCTGTACATTTTCTGCCTCAAATTTTCCAAAATTCTCAGATTGAATGTCCCATTCTCTGGGACAGCCAAACAACCTTCTTTCCTTGTAATCTTAACCCAATGTCTCAACCAAAGGCTCCCGCACCCTTCTCCTCAAACACAATGTATGCCGGAGTATTTTCTGGTGGACAAATTTCTCTTTCAATGTATTCATCACCTTTCAACACACTCCTCAAAGCCTTGAAAAACTTCATTGTCAATCGAATTTTATTCAAAACCGATATCCACAACAAAAGTTATTATTCGCGAACAAAACCTAACTAAACAAAACAAATGTCAAAATCTGTTAAAAAATAACCAATCAGGAAAAAGTGACTACCATCCCACAATTCTTTTCGACACTCTCACTTTCCAATTGCATTACATTATTATCAGATTGATTGACAAATCCATGTGTGACCCTTCTCATTAATCCACCAATTCCAGTGTGGTACCACTTACATCACACTAACATACACTGACGCTAAGATGCTGACAAAGTCTTTCGGCCTGACTTCTTCACTGCTCACACATCAAATCAATGCAATATTAATTTGCAAGCAAAATTTCAAACAAAATAAGAAAACAAAATTGACCATTTACTACAGGTAGGGTATTACAATTGCTTCAGGAACCTACCAAAGTAACCTTCGGCTTTCGCTTACTCTTTTTCACAGTTCCCCTCATTCGTGAGCAAAATTCAACCTGCAAATTTCACTTCTCAACTGATCCTTGGACTTTTGTCCTAGTGCACTTAGTACTCACCAAATCTCAGTAAAATTCAGTCACAACAATTATCTCACAACCTCGATTTACCAATCATGCCAGATCAGTCTACTAAATGGACAAATAACAACATACACCATGTGTCTCACTACACTTGTCAATATACTCCGGAGTCTTAGACCTCTCTCCTTAGGTCCATCATCAACAAGCATGTGGATAATTTTTCCTGCATTAAGCGCCACACTCAAATGAACAACGCCGCTTCCGTACTCTCTTACCTATTGGAGTATGCCCACTCCTTCTAACTCTTTTGGAGTACGCCCACTCCTTCTAAACTCATATACACCTCAATCATCTGCAAATTAGCTTAAACTGTGCAAGCGAAAAACAATTTTACCTCACTCAATTCAATCAAAACACCGCTAGAAACATACCCTTCAGCCTAGAGTGTCTCCAACAACTGGGGAAAGTCACTTAAGGCAACTAGCAACTCATTTTATCAGATCTGTACATCATTTTAGAAAAAAATAACAAATCTATTAAATGAAATTCTTTTCACAGATTATATCATCCTCATTATGGCATCATCCAGCAATGACGTAACCGTAATCTGCTACCACAAACTGCTGCAGCGACAAGAAATCCTAGCTATTACATCAAACTGAATAGTGGATTTTGGGCCATAGGCCTATGGATCGACACAACATAGGCTTGAGGGGATGTCAATAATGGATGCTATAGTCATCAACAAAAGTTAATATATTCAAAGATCTGAACGTCAACCAATAACCACACCAGTTTATTAGGAAGGTTTGCAAATTTATTTCCCTATATTAACAATGCTAATGTCATGAAAATAACTTTAAAACATAAATGATAAGCATATTGAATCAATAATGGCTGATTAGAACGTTTTATATATCTGAGTGTGATCAAAACAATCAAACAAATAATCTCAAGTATCAGAACACTGATTGATACCACTAGGATTGGCAACAAAGATAGAGTATACATCAGGGTAAAAGATGAAAGTATGTCAATATAAATCATGAGCATGTTAAGATAAATTCCCTCACTAACCACAAATTACCATTAACATGTTGGACTTCATGTAAAAAGAATTTAGAAATACAAATTTAGAAAAATCACACTAGCTCGGGTAATTATTAAAAAAACATTATTATTATTATGCAGCAAAGCAAAAGAGACACATATATCAATGTAATTTCATACATTACCCATTGAACAACAACATGCAGTCTACTTCAGCAAGGGGACACCATCAGGGATGTCTTCATAAGGTCTGGCCTACATCAACAGCTAAACCCACATTGCTAATATGACTCGAACTACCATTAAGAACTTCCGCAATTCACACAAATGAAGAATGAAGAAGAATGACCAAAGGAATCCTCCCCCAGAACAGATGACAGAATGTTATATTAAATCTCGAAAAGTCAATGATTGGTCAGTATATGGGTTGGTTTACAATTCAGCCAATGACCACTTATTAGATAATCAAAAGTACGTTGACAATAGTATTAACTAGGAAACAATTATAACAGTAACTTTTCCTCTTCCGTCTCTTCTGTGACTCCATTGTTCCATCTAGTCTAAACTTCTCTTCTCAGGAAGAAATGTCTCAATGTTTGTAACATCTATTTCCATTGTCAAGGAAGAAACCATGTATTAGTGTTAATTTCAAACAATAGAACAGTCAAACTTGTGTAATGACTTAATAAATCTGACCTTGTAAGACATAATGCAGCAACTCGCTAGGGGTAGCTGTTTACACATTTATAAGCTATTAATCACACTCTTTTATGTAAGCATTTATGCAATGGAAAATACTATGATTTTCACTGAAGTTTTGCTTAAACAGAGAACAAAATGAATTATGGTGACTATTTACAAAAGTCATACATTTTCACATGGTAATTCACCAATGATTAGTACACTTTTGTTTTTTTCTACAATTATGTGTGCTTTGTTGTATAAAAGTTTGTTGTATGTGCACTTCATCTTTGTTAGTTGATTTAAACATGAACTGTTTGGGTTTAGTTTGATATCTTTCTCTAGCCATTGACTTGTTGTTCTAGTTTGACTTAGCTCGAGTAGTCATGTATGTTTTTCCAAGACATTAGTTTGATCATGTGTCCACGTTTTGTGAATTTCAGTGCATCCCATACAACTTGAGGGTTGAGGTCTGAGTTTCCATTAACTTTTAAGAATTTAATAATTTCACTTGTATTCTTCTCCCTAAGGATAGGGTCTTGCAGGAGAAGGATATTCATTCTCCAGGTTTTTGGTTTACTTGTGGGCTGAAAGATATTGTATAAGAGGATTTGCAAGTATGGCCCAAAACTAGAATTGGTTCAATGGTGGGGTTAGAGGCATTCGGGATGTGCGCCTCATCTACTAAAATGTAGTCTATAAGAGAAAAGATAGGGATAGGGGAAAAACAAATAGTCTTTGCCTGTAGGGTTATTCTCCATTTATCTTTCAGCTTGAGGGCATTGCATAGGTTTACCATTTGTTTATGAGGTTTGCTCGTCCTATGGTCGGTTGAAGTCACTATCCATAACAATTCTACATTTTAGGGGGATGTGTAATAGCTGTAACCAAAAGGACAGGAGGTTGTTGTTGGAAGCGTAAATATTTACTGGGACAATTTTATTGTCTCCCTCTTGGAGTTTTGTTATTAGCCATCTGCCTTCTAGATCTGCTTCTGAGGATGTGGTCTAGAGGCCCAAGGAAATGGAGATAAGGGTAATGAGGCCATTTTGCTTTTTGACAGCTGGAACATAAAAGAGGTCATTTGTCTATAACTTTCATAAAAGGGTCTCTTCTTTTCTAGCAACCTTTGTTTCTTGTAAGAGGATTGGGTCACCCTTACGTTTGTGGAGCTAGTCTAGAATTTTCTGGCGTTTCATTAGATGGTTACACGTTGTGAGATAATATCTTTATATTATGCATACTTGAGATATATGTAGTTTATGGAAAGTGTCTGTAGTTTTATAGTAGTAACAGATGTTGGAATGATGCTGAAGATGTCACCTAGTTGTAGGGTTGGGGGGATGGGGTAGAGAGGGGCTTGGGCTGGGAAAGTAATAGGAGCAGACATGTATGTAGAGGAATGGGATGTATGGAACGTAAGGAAGTGGGTGGAGAAGCAAGCAGAGGAGAGAGAAGAGAAGTAGAGTATGAGCAAGAATTCATGTACTTGAGAAGGGTACACAGGTAGAGTGCTGACTATGACAGGAGGATAGGTGGTGGAGGATACAAGGAGTTGAGCCTAGAGTCAGAACGCTAGAAACCATGTTCTTGGTGTGGTATTAATATGTTCAGTAAGTGAGCTGGGCTTACCCTATAAAATGATTATGACAGGGGGTTGATAAATAGTATGGAGCGTAGTTTGACACCAGAATAGCCAGCAGGTTTATCACTGGGTGTAGAGGCAGAATGGGACATATACTGTAGAGGCTCCAGGCACCTCTGAGAGATAATTATTTAGGGAGAGTCATGACTTTATATCAGTGTCATTAACGGACACAGCATTGAGAGGGTATGATTGTATAGGATATGGTGAATACAGGCATCTCTTGAAGAATCAGCGAACATATGCATTAAATGATAGATTACCAAGTCAAACTTAAAGAGAAATAGAGGATTTGCTGTAAGCTTATAACTGTCCTTGGAACATGAAACGAGAAACACAGTGTGACCTGCTATAATCATGAAGCATGTAGCTTATAATCTTATAAACGTAGGGAGTCACAGTGATCATGGTGCACCTGGTATATCTAGTACCCATGGTGTTCAAGGTAGACATAAAGTTCACATACTGTTCATATTGATCAGATAGATTACAGTCATAAAGAGGTGATGAAATCTCCTGTGGTAACAACACAAGTAAAGGTACAAAAATGTACAAACTGGCAAGTAATTAATCTTTTAGTTGAGGGTGCAAGCCAACTCCATTTGTGATAATCTTAGTAACCATTGGAGATTTAAGGGCCATTAATAGCTGAGCTGCTGCTCTAAGTGTGGGTATTTAGTTGTACATGTTTAGAATATTATCAGAACATTGTCACAACTGGTTAGTGTTTTAAAGGTTAACAGTAAAAGACTTGTTACTAGCACAATAACAATCGATAGGTAGTGACAGGTAGGTTACCTTAGCTTAAACCGTTAGCTTTTGGGGTCATATTAGCAGATATGACACTGTTGTATGATCAAGGTATGAGAAAAGAAGAGAGCTTGGTAGTCAGTCAGATAGATGTTTAATTTTGTTTAAATGATTAAGAGTGGGAAATTAGTAGCATAATAGCATATCACATGTAACGGGGGTTACTTGTGTATTTCATGAGAGTAACAGGAACAAAAAATATTTAACATAAGAGTTCTCTTTCGATTCCTGAACTCTAGTGATGAAGGAATCCAAGTCTGTAGTATCATCGAAGCTGGATATTTTCCTGTTGTAGATGGTGTTCAGGTGAACTAGGCCAGTGAAGGAGAATTGTATTGCCAGGTCCTTAAGTACTTTCCTTTGGGCAAGGAATGCTTTCCTCCTCTTGACTGTGTCCTTGGATTAGCCCTTTATAGATACTGATAAAGAAACTGTGACAGTTGATCCTAAGTTTTTTTTTTTTATTCTGGGACAGATTTAATTCTGTGGGTGAGTAGCAGAGAGGATGGAAAATCAGGGAAATGGGTGATGAGATGATTTTCAGTTTAGAGGTAGGGACTCTGTGGGCCCAAGTTATTTGGAAGTCCTCTGAAAGGTGTAAGCCTAGGGCTTGTAGTGTTCAATTTTCTTCAAAAGCAGCAAAGTTGAGGTGAGTAGTGGGTGCAGTGGAGCTCTAGGTCTAGGTGGCCATCTTCCTGAGTGGTAGCCACTCTCCCCCAGGTAATGTTTTTACTTAACAATTTGAAAATTCATATCTCAGAATCTATTGAATGGACTTTTGTTGTTTGGTGTCAAATAATTTATTAAAATGTATTCTATTTTTTTTTAAATGGTGTGAGATTTTGCTTGTGTTGCTTTTTGACTGTATTACTGTTTGTATTAATGTATGCTACATACTTTACACATTGCCTCTAATTTAAGCCTGACTGCTTTTGTGCCAAGTTACCAGAAGATTAAGCATAGGTGGATTTAGTGAATTTTGTGGTTCACCCTGATTGGGAGTGTGACTGTCACTTTAATAACCCCTCTTCAACCTAGAACCCAAATTCTCATAACCAACTTTCCAAGACTTCTCAGATTGGGCACATGCATAGATACTCCAATTAGCATCTCATATGGAGTGCAATCAGCTAATACTCCTTTAGGCAAAATATTTAATGCTTTCTGAACACTATTAAGATTATGTAACCAACTCAGTCCTGTACTTAATAACCTAGAAGTTAATGCTTGTTTAAGGGTACTGTTTGCACGCTCTATTGACCTATTGGTTTCTGGGTAAAACAGGTGTGAGTATTTCAGACATTTTCCAAAAACAGACACAGCATCCTTAAACAACTTTGCGGTGAATGCAGGACCTTGGTCTGAATGACAGATATGAACTGTATCCATTGCTGCTAACCAAGGTTTGATAACAGCTGGGCTGGGGTGGAATAGCCCTACACTGTAATTGATTTATTCTCTCAAAGAAAATATCTCTTTTTGCTACCATTATCTTTGTTCTACAGGTTTCAAGGTTGGTCCTAGAAACAAACCCTATGTTCAACTCTTTCCCTCCTTCTACATGTGTCAAAAAGGCCTCATGCCACAGGCATCCTCTTTAAACTTTCAAGCAATTCTGCAAATCCCCTCAATACTTTTGGGTAAAGCTCATATACCCTCAGGAAACATTGCAGATGATCTTTGTCTTTCTGTGGTGATGCATTCTCAACACAATCCACATCACAAAAAATAAATGTGGTGTACAATAAATGTTCATTGGAATAGAGGGATCAGCACACCTTTTTAATATTTTCAACACCAGCACTATTCATGTCAACCGATAAGACAAGCTTGTCCGCCCTTTACCTTCGGTCATTATCTTTACTTTTTGTCTTTTCATCTAAAACACAATGTACCTCAACTTTCCTACCTCGTCTGCATTCTTTGTTAAAATGACCTACTTTTGCATACTTTTTAGAATGTTAACCTCTAGTGCAGGACAAATAAGTACCTTGATAAGTGAGAGGATGAGCAACAGTTGTCGCATAACATTGCCCTGTATACATAGTTGTCTGAATAAACTTAAAGAAGATCTAGTATTTTGACCGCCATGTCAAGAGTAGAGTTCTTCTACGAAGAAAGACATTCTTGCCCTCTTTTTGAACAACTAACCCATCCATGATTAATTGTGGACTTTGCTCCTTCCTGGCTAGTATGATTGTTTCCATGCTATACAGGGGGGTAAAGTGACAGATGAGTAATTATCAAACTATGCAAATTTAAATGCACTTGAAGTAGTGTCATCAAACTATATATTTTTAATGCACTTGAAGTAGTGTGCCAACCACTCTCTCAAAGAGTTCACTTGAGTGTGGGTGTTTGATAGTCAGGCTGTACGTGCCAAGTAGTTTCGGCTCTAGATCATGATGATAGGGAACATTGTGAAGCACAGCATTTGGAATGCAAAACTCTAGATTGGGGGATAGCACCAAATTATGATGGCATAACAAAAATTACACTCTGAAGTAGCTGTACTGCCACAGTCTTCGAAGGTGATTTGGGGTTCTTACAGCATTGGAATGAATGATCGGCCGTATCATGATATGGCCTACTGACCCAGCACAGAGATGAGTGTCTGTATTGTTGCATCTGAGTCATCTTAAATTCAAACACATAATTCAAAATTTCTATTTTTATTGCATGAAATTTACACAGAACAAGCCTGAAAAAGAGAGGCAATCTATGCTCACTGGTTCTGACACTTTCTGCCTATATTAAAGACTCCTCAAGCATAAAAACAGGCACTTTGATCTGCACTGAGCCAGTATACCTGAGGCTCCCAGCCAGGGCGCTTTGTCCAATCTAATGCTGCTTTCATGCTGCCAGCAGCATGAAAGCAGCAATTAGGAATGGCCACCGGACAGGCTGGGAGCCTGTGCCTACAGCTTCTAGCAGCCAAAGGAGCGGAACAGCTCAGCGTGCAAGGTAAGTTTTAAAAAATATATTATATTTTTGTTTTCCGTCCCCCCCTTCGCTGCTTGTCCCCACCCCTTTCCCCTCCCGCGAGCCACAACTGCCTCCTATAGGAAATAGTGAATGTAGGCAAGTCAAATAAATCCCCAAAAGATATAGGCCCTCATTACAACATCGGCGGTAAAAGCCACTTACCGCCATGCAGAAGACCGCCAACACAACACCGCGGCCGTGGAATTCCGCCACAGCTATTATGACCCACAGCTCGGAATTCGCCAAAATTCAGACACCCACACAAGTCCGCCACACCAAAGGTCAGTGATAAACTGGCAAAATCAAAACCTCCACCGTCACAGCAACAGAAATATGCCCACACTATCACGACCCACGAATCTATGCGGCGGTCTTTCAACCGCGGTATTCCATTGGTGGTACACACCGGCACGCTCAAAATACACACACATCTCCAAAACAGAGCCACATTGGACAATTCGAAATACACACACCTGATACACATACACACACCACTCCCACACACTCAATACAATATAAAACACACACACACATCAACCACAAACCCTTACGACCACAAATCACGAACGAAAGCCAGAGAGAGACACCACCATCAACAACACTAGCATCCACAAGTACACAACACCATCACCCACATAACTTCCACGCACCTCACACAACACCCCACTACATATCAGCACACTTATCACCCCACACACCACCCCACACATCACTTACACCACCCCATGGCACGGCAAAGACACCCTAGATTCTCGGAGGAGGAGCTCAGGGTCATGGTGGAGGAAATCGTCCGGGTAGAGCCACAGCTATTTGGATCACACGTGCAGCACACCTCAATTGCAAGGAAGATGGAACTATGGCGAAGAATAGTGGACAGGGTAAACGCAGTGGGACAGCACCCAAGAAATCGGGAGGACATCAGGAAGAGGTGGAACGACCTACGGGGGAAGGTGGGTTCCGATTCAGCGGACTGGCAGCGGACCCCCACCTCCTCCCCACAACTAACAACATGGGAGGAGCAGGTCTTGGCGATTCTGCATCCTGAGGGCCTCGCAGGAGTAGGTGGAGGAATGGACTCTGGTAAGTCAAATCTTAACTATTACATCCTCCACCCTACCTGCATGCCACCACATACCCCCACCCTCACCCTCCCCCCCATCACTCTAACTCCTCACAAATGTCCCAACATCACAAACCACACATCCTAACCCGAAGCCCTGCATGCAACAACAAAGCATGGACACTCATCACTAAAGCATGCCCACAGCACATACCCATACAACCCCCTAAACCATCATCACACAAGGTCCCACACAGGAATGCTAGCACTAGGGTACACGGGCACCCACCCATTGCACACCTTGACACACACAGATGCAATAATCATGCCTTTATACCCCTGCAGGACCCCTGTCCAACGTCACCAGACACGAGGGTCCACACATGTCCACACCACCAACAGAAGAGGCCCACAGTGATGACAGCACCTCTGTCCAACTGGATCTAGATGACCAGCCCGGCCCATCGGGAACCTCGGGACAGTCGGTTACCCACACCCAGTCACAGGCCACTACAGAGCTTCCCCCCTCTGGAAACACCAGCACAGCACCCACCCAGGGGGCCCATACCTCCATCCCCAGGACACGTCAATCAGCACTGTGTCCACCACTACAGGGAACCCAGGCTAACCCACCACCCCAACAACAACAGGTACCTGGAGGCAGTGGTGGTGGGCACACGGTCCAGGGGACGGAGGCCCAGGAACACAGGGGAACTGGGATGGCTGCTGTGCGACAGGGGGCAGACAGGCCCAGGGAACCCACTCTCCACAAGGCCCTCTCCTCCATCATGGGAGCCTACCACCACTCCCAGGAGACGATGGCAACGGTACTGGCCAAGTTTCAGGAGACCCAGCGCCTGCAGGAGGAACAGTATATGGGCTTCAGGGAGGAACTCAGAACCATCAATTCCACCCTGGGCACCATCGTAGGGGTGCTGAAGGAAGTACTCCACACCAGGAGGGACACTGTGGCACTACAAGGGGCCCCTGACACTAGCGTGGACGATGAATTGCCCACCACCTCCGCCGGCGCCAGTGGACAGGAGGCACCGCCACAGGACCATCACACCAATACCCCACCCCCTGCAAAGAGAGAACCACCTCACAAACGGTCCCTGAGATCCAGGACAAAGACAGAGAACGATGCCAATACCCCAGCCAAGAAATGAGACCACCCTGATTGTCATCCTACAGTCCCACTTTTTCACCCTGTCCATCCTTAAACTGCCGCAGCTCCACTTCCTATGCCCATTTGGGCAATGCACCTATGAGACTAATAGACTGGCCTCTGCCATGGACATTCCTCCGCCATCACCCCTCACCATTTTACAGCCCCGTCCAATATTGAGCACTTAAATAAACACAAAACAATCTGGAGTCAGTCTGTGATTTCGGAATACTGTATTAGCAATAACTGTGGCAAAAAGCTATTTCATCGGTAATGGCAACATACCTATGTCACACAGCTCTAGTCCGTGAGGAATCAAAGCAGATGTCACACAGTGGGACCCACATCTATGAAATTGTAAGGGAAAGTGACAACTCAGTGACCATACACTGGGTGAAAACGACAGACAGTAGAGAGGTAGTAGTGTTTAAGTACATGTAGTAGGCAGGTTTGTATTCTTACCTGTGTCTCACTGTAAATATTGTTGGATCACTGAGTCCCTGTTGTCCATGTCTTCTTCCTCTGCTTCCTCATCTTCACTGTCCACAGGCTCCACAGCTGCAACAACGCCACCATCTGGACGATCCTCCTGCAGAAAAGGCAAATGTAGTCGCAAAGCCAAGTTGTGA
The DNA here is from genome assembly GCF_031143425.1 of Pleurodeles waltl. Lineage (NCBI taxonomy): Eukaryota > Metazoa > Chordata > Amphibia > Caudata > Salamandridae > Pleurodeles > Pleurodeles waltl. The sequence continues at coordinate 1,079,364,146 of NC_090437.1, forward strand.
AGCATACAGCAGGCCACGATGATCTGGCACACCTTCTTTGGTGATTAGAATAGGGAACCACCTGTCATATGGAGGCACCGGAACCTGGCCTTCAAGAGGCCGAAGGTCCGCTCAATCACTTTCCTAGTTCGCCCACGGGCCTCATTGTAGCGTTCCTCTGCCCTTGTCCTGGGATTCCTCACTGGGGTCAGTAGCCATGATAGGTTGAGGTAACCAGAGTCACCTGCAAATGGTGAGGGACAACTGTTAGACACACACTAACCTGTAGGGCAGTGGTTCCCAAACTTTTTTGATCCCCGGCTCCTTTGACCTATTGGCTGTGTTGGCCACGGCTCCCCGTTATGTTACTTTTTTTGGCGGGTGGGGGAACGTAATCACAGCCTGTACCTGTACCTACACTATTTACCGTTTGTCTTCTTTATTCTCTCCTTCACGTTGCTGAAAACCATTTATTGGAAACTATTTTTGTTATAGGGATATTATTAATGGTACTTTGCCGCTGGTCAGAATAATTAATGCAGGGTGTTTTTTTCCAATACCACGAGGAAAAGCAACCGATTCAAAGCACCTCCGAGTGGTTTCCAGACTGTGTGCAGCGCCCCTGGCTAGTTTTGACGGCGCACCAGGTAGCCGCGGCGCACAGTTTGGGAACCACTGCTGTAGGGATATCCCCAGACCCAGACAACCATTCCCACTGACTAGCTTCCAGGTGCTCACCTAATAGCCACACACGGTGCCTCTGGAGTTGACCCATCACATAAGGGATGCTGCTAGTCCGCAGGATGTAAGCGTCATGCACTGAGCCAGGGAACATGGCATTCACATGGTAGATGTACTGGTCTGCCAAACATACCATCTGTACATTCATCGAATGATAACTCTTCCGGTTTCTGTACACCTGTTCACTCCTGTGGGGGGGTACCAAAGCCACATGTGTCCCATCAATGGCACCTATGATGTTGGGGATATGTCCCAGGGCATAGAAATCACCTTTCACTGTAGGCAAATCCTCCACCTGAGGGAAAACGATGTAGCTCCGCATGTGTTTCAGCAGGACAACACGTTGGAGAACATAGGCTGGGACATCCCTGATGCTATGGCCACTGTTGTTTGAAATGACCCACTTGCAAGGAAATGGAGGGCTGACAGCACCTGCACTTGAGGGGGGATTCCTGTGGGATGGCGGATAGCTGACATCAGGTCTGGCTCAAACTGGGTACACAGTTCCTGGATTGTGGCACGGTCAAGCCTGTATGCGATTATCACATGTCTTTCCTCCATTGTCGACAGGTCCACCAACCATCGGTACACTGGAGGATGCCGCCATCTCCTCACATGTCCCAGCGGACAGTGCCTATGAAGGACAACAGCGAGCACAGAGACAAACAACTCAGAGGTATGTACCCACAGCTTACACAGAACACCAATCATTATCAAAAAGTGGCCTGTATGTGTGTTGAGTCTAGGCCTAGGTATGTGTGACACAGTTGAAAATGAAGCCATGTGGGCCCCTGAAATGACGGCTGCCTGACCTCTAAAGTGGGACAATGGGATGTGAGGTAACTGCGCTGGCGTTGCACACCGTCGCGGTAGGCAGTCGAAGACTGCGGCTCAATGCTGCATTGGTTAACATTGGACCCCATGGGTCCCAGGAGCCAATGACGATGTACGCCGGTGGTGACGGTACGCACCGCTACGGACGTGACCGCCATTTTCTATCTGTACAATCAATCGATACCTGATCTTCGACAGGAGAGGACCTACACTGCAAGTGCTGCTGTGACCTAGGTCTGGAAGAGACAATGGCTCGAGTGTCTGGGGAAAGGGCCCCTGCCTTCACATCGGAGGAGTTAAAGAAACTCGTGGATGGGGTCCTCCCCCAGTACACGATACTCTACGGTCCTCCAGACCAACAGGTAAGTACACTGGGAGCATGATGTATGGGCTATGCCTGTGTGGAGAGGGGTGGACGTAAGACGGAAGGGGGGAGAGTGCGGCGTGCATGAAACGACGGTGAGTGCATGTGCCACATGGCAAGGGTAGGGATGGAGGCCAACCACTTTGACGGTGCAGTTGGTAATAACTTTCTCTTCCCCCTGTACAAATCATGTAGGTCAGCGCCCACCAGAAAAAACATATTTGGCGTGCCATCGCCAAGGACATCCGGACCCTGGGGGTTTACCACAGACGGAGCACCCACTGCGGGAAAAGATGGGAGGACATTCGCCGCTGGAGAAAGAAGACGGCGGAGGCTCAGCTGGGGATGGCCTCCCAACGGGGGAAGGGTGCCCGTCGCACCATGACCCCCCTGATGTTCAGGATCCTGGCAGTGGCGTACCCGGAGTTGGATGGGTGCTTGAGGGCATCACAGCAGCCACAAGGGGGTGAGTACACACGCATTCTGCTGACTTTGCGCGCAGTGGAGGGGTCTGGGTGGGGGGGGAGGTAGGCCGTGGGTTTCCCTAGACCAGGGCGGGTTCCGTAGGCAAGGTCCCTCCATAAGGCAGGCCATGTGGCACCCCAGCCCACCTTTGTAGAGTGCCAAGTACACCTAGTCATGCCCCTGTGTCATCTATGTGTGCAGATGTCGTCCATAGCCTTGTAGGCCATTTCCCAGGAATGGAACAGTGGAGCCCAAGAGCGCGGCGTAGTGCAGGGGGCTTCTGTGTCTGTTGTGTCCGCCAACGGTAGCGGTGATGCATGCACTCAACATGTCCTTCTTCTGTTGCCCCCCCCTTTTGTGGTCTCCCTGTTCTTGTGTGCATTAGCATCATCAGGCGGAGGAGCAGTGGCACCGGAGCACCAGGGGGCTGCATCCCACATGGCCATGGAGGGCCACACTACGGAAACGGACTTCACCAGTGGGATGAAGGGTGAGGGGAGCTCCACGGCAGGGACAGGAGCTGAGACCAGTGACACGGACTCGTCCTCTGATGGGAGCTCCCTTGTGGTGGCGGCAACATCTGTGCCACCCCCATCTTCAGGTACAGCCGCCACCCCTCCTTCCAGCCCTGCCCTCCCAGCAGCCCCTCAGCCTTCGCCCCGTGCCCGCTCACCCAGGAGGGTGGGCATCACCTTCGCCCCAGGCACCTCAGGCCCTGCCCCAGTCACCCCTACTGCCCTCAGTGAGGAGGCCATTGCCCTCCTCAGGTCCGTCACTGTTGGGCAGTCTACCATTTTGAATGCCATCCAGGGTGTAGAAAGGCAGTTGCAACAAACAAATGAATTCCTGGAGAGCATTCATTCTGGTCAGGTGGCCCTTCAGCGAGCTTTTCAGACTCTGGCCTCAGCACTGATGGCAGCCATTGTCCCTGTCTCTAGCCTCCCCCCTCCAACTTCCTCCACTCAGACCCAATCCTCTGTACCCCAGCCTATCCCAAGCACCCCTTCAGACCAGCATGCACACACGTCAACACACAAGGGAAGCTCTGGCAAACATAAGCACCACACATCCCACAGGCACTCACGCAAGCATCACACACATGCAGACACACCAACATCCACTGCCTCCACTGTGTCCCCCTCCTCCTCTTCTCCCTCCTCCCTTCCAGTCTCGTCTACACTCACACCTGCAGGCACTACATCTACAGCCACTACTGCCATCACCAGCACACACACCACCACACCCCACTCACGTGCAGTCACCACCCCCACGACCATTCACACGTCCCCTGTGTCCTCTCCCAGTGTGTCTGTGACACCACCTCCCAAGATACACAAACGTAGGCACACACCCACCCTACAGCCATCCACCTCACGACAGCCTCCAGCGCATGCACCTTCACCCAAAGTCTGCAAACAAACACCTCCTACAACCACAACCTCTTCCTCCACTCCCAAACCCCCTCCAGCTACCCGTCCCAGTGTGTCCAAAAAAACGTTTCCTGTCCAACCTTGACCTCTTTTCCCCACTTTCCCCACCCCGTCCGTCTCATAGGTCCCGAACAAGCACCTCAGCCACAACATCTCCAGGACCAGTGGTGCCTGTAGTCACCGGAATACGGAGTGCACCGGCCACCAGGGCAGCCAGTGTGCACGGAGCCACAGCACAGACAGTCCCCCACCTGTGTAGCATCAGAAGTTGGCCAGTGCCCGGCAGGAGAGGGGGAAGACTCCAGCCACCAAATCCGCTCCCAGGGGTACAGGTGGGAGTGTGGAGTCAGCTGCGACACCTTCCTAGGTGGGGAAGGGGCACAAGACGGTCAGCAAGTCTGGGAAGAGCAGCGCGGCGGAGAAGACCGCCATCATCCCAGCTGCCCAGGAGGCCACCGCCAGCACCAGCCCAGCTGCCCAGGAGGCCACCGCCAGCACAAGCCCAGCTCCACAACCAGTGGACACTGTTATCCACTTGAGAGACTGTGGCTTGCACTCCCCAGGATGGAACATTGGGCAAACCACCCACTGTATAGACTTGAGGGGCTGTCGCTTTGCACTCCCCAGGATGGAACAGTGGGCAAACCACCCACTGTATAGACTTGAGAGACTGTGGCTTGGCACTCCACAGGATGGAACAGTGGGCAACTCACCCACTGTATAGACTTGAGAGACTGTGGCTTTGCACTCCCCAGGATGGAACAGTGGGGAATCCACCCACTTGTGAGACTTGAGAGACTGTGGCTTTGCATGCCCCAGGATTGTACAGTGGGCATGTGGCCCCCTCGTGGATTTGGCGTTGTGCACTCAAGCGGCTGAGGTGCCCCCCTTTCCTTCCCCTTGAGGTGCCTGTTTTGTTGCTCTCTGATGCCCCTGCAGTGTTCTCTCCGTCATGGTCGGCGATCTTGTGTGGGCCTCGCCCATAACGTGTGGGCCCAGTGTTCTACAGACTTAATTGGAGCACTACCTGGACTACTATGCTTGGTATATATTTTGTAAATGGTGTATATATATTTTTGCCTACTTGAGTTTTATATATTACAATGGCTACACTTATTTTCTATTGTCTTTGCATTCTTCCGGGGGGGTGTAACTGTGATGTATCAATATGTATTAGTGTGTGTGTTGTAGTGGGTGAGCGTGGGGGTGGGGGTGTTGCGTGTGTGTGTCCCTGTTTTTTCCCTCCCCCTCCCCTGTGTGTTAGGTGCAGTACTCACCGTGGTCTTCGCCGCCGGCGTTTGTGCTCCTGGTAGAGCAGCAGGAAGTCTATTGCAGGGAGAATTTGGAGTTCCGGGTCCATGGTGTCCTCGTTCCTCGTGGGTGTGTAGAGGTGAGAGTTTTCCCTTCGGAATTCCTGTTTCTGCTGTGTTTTTTACCGCGGTGAATCCGCCCCTGAAAAGGTGGCAGATTGGTGGGTTGTAATAGTGTGGGTGGTACATTGTCTCCCGTCTGTCTGTTGGCAGTGACCGCCGCGCTGTTTGTACCGCCATGGCGGTCGGAGTGTTTAAGTGGCTGTCTTTGTTGGCGGTGTTCGCCACGGTCGTAATTGCAAATTCTTTACCACCAGCTTGTTGGAGGTCTTACCGCCGCTTTAACACCGTCCGCCAGGGTTGTAATGACCACCATAATGTTAATAAAATACATTATTTAAGATATTTTAAAATATAGGGAAATACAGTTTAATGTTAAATATTAAAATATAACAATTATGTTGTTATAGGTGCTGCACTTATGTTATTAATGATGTCAAAAACATGTTGTGAGTGATGTAACATAGGTGATAATTATGATATAGGTAGGTAGACATAATAAAGAAGATAATTTGCAATGCATGTTGAGGGTGTGAGTGATAGTTACTTTAGGGCACAAGTTATAGTTACTTAAGATAACCACAACAGGCGAATTTCAGTGGTTTTGTTAATATAAATCCCTATGTGAAACTGACCTAACTATAATGTCCTTTTAAACTTTGTATTTTTCATTGAAGGTTTTTTTTAAATAAGATATTTGTACAAGTCCAAACTACAACACTCCTTTAACCTTTCATTTTTTTCAGTGAATTTCAGTGCACAGCATTGGGTTGGGCCCCCCAAATCCCTGCCACACAGGACCTTAGGCAGTGCCTGGTGTGAGGTTGGACATAGCACCTCGCCTGCACCCAGGCTCTGTGCCCAACCCCCTGCTGGCACTCAACCTTCCACTGTGCGCGACTTTCATTTGTGCATGGCATAGGGTTGGGTGCAGAACCTGGCTGCCCCTTGTGCCCAATGCCCCCATAGGTGCACTACCCCCTGCAGCACACCATGCTTGGCGAGCGTTGAAAGCTGGGCCTGGCCTTTGACCAAGCTCCAAACCAAACCTCTGCTGGTGTGTATGGCTGACTATGTGATGTAACAATAAAAAGGAATTAATTTTAATTAAGACAGACTTTCTGATTTTATCAAAGAGCCAACATGCCAGATTATAAAAGCAGGCCTATTGGCTTTATCAAGGGGTCAGCAGATCAGCATAAATAAAGCACACCTATTGTCTTTGTCAAAAGTTACCAATAATTATAACCAAATGTATTGTTTATAAATTCACACAGTACGTTTTTTTTAAAAAGTGTTTATCATACAATATTTTTAATAAAGCATTACTTAAAAAATATCAACATGTCTTTAAGTCTTTTTTAACATTTTCAAGCCACAAAATGCAACCCTAGAGCCCACCACCAGTGGTGCCAGAACACCAGATGAAGAACGTACAGATCCAGCTCAAAGTGCTTTTAAAAATATGGTAAACTCTCCAGCGGTCATGAATTCAATGACCAGGAGCCCTTCTGTGTTTTTAAATGTTCTTGGGGGGTTACTTGACTTTCTGCAGCCCCCATAACATTCAACAAATTGTTGTTGGAGTCCCAGACCCTTCTAGGGGCACCATAAGGATGAAAACATATTATAATAAAAACTCTCACAGTGCATTATGGGGCACTCCTTGCATGGAGTAATGAATAATAAAGAGTTGCTCCTGTCATTCATTTATTATTTTTTTTAAATGATTTTCCAGTGCCAACCGATAACACCCAAAACATCTCTAGATTTTGGGGGCCGTAATGGGAGCCAAAAGGCCTTAGTGGCCGCTGTTGGCTCCCCAGCAAGCACCAATACAGGGTGTCAGTAGTGGGGATGTCCCATTGCACACCAAGGTTAACCACAACAAGACCACATATTGGGGCTACGAAGGGAACCCCAAGGCTTTCTGTCCCCTGCTAGGACCTTAGCCAGCTCACAAACTGGGTGCCTGTGGGAGCCGGCATTTTTTTTAAACTAAAGAAATACTGCACATGGTTGATGGCATTGTCCCAGTGGGGCATGACCTACTGTTCGATCTGTGCACACCGATGATGTGGAGCACTTGCCCACATCATCAGCTCCTTGCTCTTCATAGAGGAGTAGCTATTGCCGGGGGGCTAGTCATCTGCCACCAACGTGAAGGGGAGATGATGCTGCACTAAAGAAACAAGTGCAGCCACCTCTTTCTCTGAAAGAATGTGGCGCAGGGCAACCCCCCTAGCACCTAGGGCTTGTTGAGCAAGCCTCCTGGTTGTTAGCACAATGCTAGACTCTGACATAGCTGTGAAAGTGGGAACAACAACAAAAACAAAACAGAAAGGGTGAAAAATGAAAAATAAAGGCATAGAGTGTTGGAAAGCAGACAACAAAGTAACAAAATATTGGAAAAAATGGAAAAGATGGACAAAACTGGAATGGATGAAGCTGGCTTAGGGAGCACAGCTAGGGAAGAACCAGTACCAGGCTAAAGAAAGTGGTATTTTCTGTTTAAAATGGGCATAAACGTACATCGCAAATAATGACATTATGTGTTATTTTTTAGGGTTAAATACATTTTTGTGTCTTTTTTACATGCACAAGGAATTTGGCATTATTATGTGTACTTTTGAGTAATTGTTTCACAGATCCCTAGATACAACATGACCTTTAGCTGAAGTGTTGAGATGCCGCACAATGATATTGCTAGTGTTAGTATTTCTTCAGTGAATGTTGTGATTTTATGAATATAATGAAGTAAAATATCCCTTTGACCCATGTGTTACAGGTAGTCGCCCACTGCCATGCAAATGTTGCAATATTTAGGCCCTCATTACAGGTTTGGCGGTCTGTAATGGACGGCCATCGGCTTGTCGGTCGGACCACTGTATAACGACATTTGGGGACTTATAGAGGAAAGACTACCACGGTCCCACTGGCACCGCCACAGTGATAAGGCAGGACAGTGTTCCCACCGGACTTATTATGAAGTTGCATACTGTAACTGTGGTGGTCACACCACCATGTTCTATCTGATGGAAACGGAGAGCATGAAGAAAGAAACTCACCTACTGGCAGCATTACACAACCTGTGCCGCCATGGAGCTTATCACACACGTCCTGCTGCTGCTGCTGCTCATTGAAGGTACCCAAAATCCACACTGCTGTGTATGCAACCGACAGGTAGTACACACACCTACCTGTGTCATTAATCTCAACAACAGATCTCCGCACCATCTTCCACATGATATGGGGTCACTCTGTACACATGTCATTGTGTTCACAGCTGGAGTCATTCCCAAAGAATGATACATTCATAACCACAAAATGCCCCCTTCGGGCAGGTCACTGACACTGCACCACAACACTCCACAAAAACATATGTCTGCCCATCTTAGGCACAGGGACAGCAAACTGTACATAACATTGTATCACACAACAGCAATAATACATCAACATCGCATCTGACACCCTCACATTACACACATGCCCTGGACTGTCATCAGATTGAACCCACATTTGTATGTGAACAAAACACTCCTCCCATGAAACAGCCCTGCAATGGACCCACACATCACCCACATTGCAACACATTGGAAGGACAATGGGATGCACAATCGTTTGAGAGACAAATATCCAAAGCTCACTATGCAAACAATATCTGCACAATAGGGACGGGGGCATCAAGAGCACTCATGGAAGGATGCTGCCCTGGGGCAGATTACACTTTGCACATGCCGCTAAAACAACATTTGCACAGAAGCTGCACCTTCATGCATCTACTGGACAAACAATAGTAGAGCCAAGTGTCATGCCATAATGTGGAAGCGCAAGTCAAGAAAGCAAATACAACAGCAACAGCATGGACCATACATTTAGATGAAGTAGCTGCAAGGTAAACACATCAAAATGGACACATGCACAGTCAAATGCAAAGGAAGCTAGCAAAAAGTGAACACCCTCAATGTGTGGACAAACAAAAACAAACAAAACTCCAGCTTCCACACATGAGACAAATGTACAATCCTTATCAGGGGGACAAGTATAACACCACACATGCTGACATTGGACAACACAAGAAGAACTACTTACCATACCAAATACAACACAATGCAATGACACCTCATTTGGATTAACACCACATATCCATACAGTCAGCATCTACCTTTGTCTTCGGTAACACCAGCACTGCTCACAAAGTCAGATATTGCAAACAACAGCAAATAAATCAGCAATGAGGCTAAAACACACACAACTGTAGTTATGTAACACCTTACTCAGAAACAACATAAAGGTAGAAAAAGAATTGTAGGACAAATGTGTACCCAAAAAACAACAACTTGGGTTTATTAACTCCAAATTATTCGGAACAAAGGCCATTGGAATTCCAAATAGATGTCCATGCACATCACTGTGCCCACGCTTGCCTCCAATCAATGCCAGGGAACCTCCGCAGGAAGAGGCTTCAAGCGGGCAGAGAGGCAGCACAGGGATAATCCTTGGGTGGGGTGGGGTCGGATGTGTGATGGGTGGGTGGGTATAAGGGCTGGGGGGGTCTTTTTCTTTGCAGGAGTGGATTTCCTCTTGGGGAAGGGGTATGGATGCTTGCACTGGGGCAGGTGTGACATTGAGGTAGAAGAGATGGGTTGGGATACGTGTGGGGACCTCTTGGGTTTGGGAGGGCGTTTGGAGGTAACAGGGGAAAGGGCAAGATTGAAAAGGAAACTCTCTTTGGGAAAATGGGGAGGGTCTCCAGAAGGGATTCAGAATTTGGAGGTTGAGGGAGTGGTTTTCTTGTGTGTGGGTGTAGATGCCTTGTGTGTATGTGTGTGTGTGAGGTATGCTTCTGTTTGGATACTGTCTGTAGTGTGTGTGAGTGTGGGACTTTGCATGTCTTAGGGAGCTGGGAGGTGAAGGTGTTGGTTGACGTGGGAGTGGTGGATGTGTGTGTTTCTGTTGTGGTGTGTCTGTGAGCATGATGGTTACTGTGGATGTTTTTGTTTCTTTTGGGGTGGTGTCTGCAGGTATGCTGGATGTGATGGATGTGTCTGTGGGTGTTGCGGTAGTGTCTGCGGATATGGTAGATCTGGTGGATGTGTCTGTGTGTGTGCAGGTGTCTGGGTATATTGTGGGTGTGGTGTATGTGTCACTGGCCATTGTGGTGGTGACTGTGGGTATGCTGGATGTGGTGTATGGGTCTGTGGGGGTGGTAGGGGTGTCTGATGAAGTGGTGGCTGAAGTTGTATTTGTGGGTATATGTTGAGTTCCTGCATGACAGTATGTCTTGTGGTGTTTGTGTCAATGTGTGCTGCTTGGGTGTGTGGTGAGTGCATGTGGATGTGTCTGTCTGTTTGGGACAAGTAGTGGAGTAGGGGATTTGGGTTAGGAAGGGGGAGGAGGAGGTAGAGGGGGTGACTGGCTGCCATGAGTGAGGAGGCCAGAGCCTGAAAAGATCTCTGCAGGCCAGGCATGGCACTATGAATGCCTTCCAGGAAAGCATTGGTCTGCTGAAGTTGGCTGGCCAACACCTGGATAATTTTTACAATGGCAGTCTGTCCCACAGAAATACTCCTCAGGAGGCCAATAGCTACCTCATTAAGGGCTGCAGGTGTAAGAGGGGCTGAGGAGTCTGTGGCAAAGGAGATGCCCACCCTCTGGGGTAAGCGAGCACAGCCAGCTTGGTGGGGAGCAACAGGAAGAGTGGTGATAAAACTGGGGGTGGCAGAAAAAAGATGATACCAGAGACGGTCATGATGGGTCTGCCACTACTAATCTTATGATGACAACATTGGTCCTGTCTCCTCCGTGGCACTCTCCTCACCCTCCAGGCCACTGAATCCCTCTGTATCGGTGGTGTCATGACTGGTGGTACAGTGGGCAGATGCTTCCCCACTTGGTTGTTCCCTGTCTCCCTCGCTTGCCTGGGCTGATGCTGCAAATATAAAGAGAAAAGGGGTCACCACATGCACAAGAGCTGTGGTTAGAAAACATTACTATGACTTCAAGCAGGCCCCAAAAGCAAACCAAATGATGGATGGCATGCCGAACAAATCAAACATTCACCCCCAGTCACAGATCTGGGTTTAATCCATTAGTTCTTTGGCTCACTTAGCCACCCCAGTTTGGACCCAGCCAGATATAAATAGTTCCTGACCCTGTTCCCAAGTAGTCACCAGCAACAAACTACATCAAAGTGCTTCCTACTTGTACCACACAATAAGCATGCATGCCATCTGAATTGTCAACAGTTGCTGTTGGACCTGGCCCTTTTACTGAGTCATCCCCAAACTGTTTGCCTCCTTCCTCCTATTTTTCTGACCTGTTTTTTTGGCTTAAGGTCTCTGCTCACTTTACAACTGCTAAAGTGCAAATATTCCCTGTCTAAATTGGTATTGGTGATTGGTATATCCATGACTGGACATTTGATTTAATAGTAAGTCCCCAGTACAGTGCACCATGTGTGCCCAGGGCCTCTAAATCATGTGCTATGAGTAGACCTGCAGCACTAAGTGTGCCACCCACATGAGTAGCCCTGTAAACATGCCTCAGACCTGCCACTGCAGTGTCTGTGTGGGCAGTTTCAAGCTGCCCATCTGCCCATTCAAACTGGCAGGTGTCCCCAATTGCCAGGACCAAACCTTCCCTTTTACTACATGTAAGTCATCCCTAAGGTAGGCCTAAGGTAGCCCCATGGGCAGGGTGCAGTGTATTTAAAAGGCAGGACATGCAGTGGTATGTTTTACATGTCCTGATAGGGAAATACAGCTAGATTTGGTTTTCACTATTGCAAGCCCTCTCTTTCCCATTGTTTAACATGGGGTGTGCATGAATATTTTTTAAGTAGAATTTCCCATTGGGAGCAGATGGAGATTTAGAGTTTGGCGTCTCTGAGCTCACATTTTAAAAATACATCTTTTGGTGAAGTAGGTTTTTCGATTGTAAGTTTGAAAATGGCACTTTTAGAAAGTGGGCATTTTCATTCTTAACCATTCTGTGCCTCTGCCTGTCTGCTGGAATACATATCTGGGCCAGATGATAGTTGGGATGTTTGTGGATTCACTCTAGACAGTCACACAAAGGGAGCTGAGAGTGGTGGGAAAGGCTGACACTTGCACCGGAATGGGGAGTGTGCTTGTCCTTCACAAAGCAATCTCCAATCCCCTAGAGTGTGCCTGGGGCCAGGGCAGGAAAGGCATTGTTTGGTGCACTACAAAGACTTTCCTTTGACGTTTGACTACTTCAAAGGCAGAAATTAGTATAAGCATTGGGTCACAACAACAGCAATGACACTTAAATTATGTTAATGGATATTCCCCAATTACCATTGAAAGTATTGATCTGCAGCTGACCCAAAGAACAATGTATGCTCCGTCACATGTATGATGGCCATATCCACATTCCAGGCAGTAGTGTGGCACCAGCACACATCACACACTGAAGACAAGTGTCCTCTGGGGAACAGGTGCCAATTTACTCATTTGACCGGACACATGGCTAAGGACAGTGATCCATCACTTCTTTTTCTTTGGCCTGTAACACTGAGGAGTAGTGGTCTGGAGCGTAGATTTTACACCCAGTACAATAACAAATATTACTTGATTTATCAATGTACACAGACATGTGTTGTCTCTTGGAGCAAATTGTTTGTGGATTGTACACAGTTATGTCCTAGGTTCCTGGTCCAATAGGCAAGGCACATCAGTAGGCACCCCATTAGATATCTACACAAACAGTTACTCAGCTACTGTGTCACACATGGCTCTTCCCTAATCTTCAGGGAGAGATGTAAGAACCTAGCATTTTAACTTTACAATGAGACAGGCAGGAATATGTCATATACTCACCACATTGGGGCTTCTGTGTTCCCGTCAAATGCTCATTAAGGCCCATCATGATGCCGGCCATTATGGTGGTCATGGTCCGACATTCACCCCCCCATGCTGGGATGCCAGCTCCAGCTGGACCTCTATGATTTTCCAGGCCCAGCATCTCAGGTCCTCCCACCCCTTGTGACAGAGGGAGCTCCACCAGCTGTGGACCCCCACGGTCCGCACCTTCCAGGCGATGGCTCTCTATAGCTCTTTCTTCTGATGGATGTTGACCTATATGGATGCAAGAGACAAATCAAGTGATTACAATCACTAGTTTTTGCCCAAATGGTTATGCCACACACATATCCGAAACACCAAGCAAAAAATGTTCTATTTTTCAACACACCACAAGTGTAAAGCACAGATGACAATAAGTACAGGGTCATGACTACACAATTTTCTATCTATCTGCAGACTAACCCACTACCCTGATCATGGCCTACACTGACTAACCAAGCCTACTCATATCAGATAGCCCATGTTCCTGCAACATGTACTGTGACATGACCCACAATGAAACACTTCACACCTTTGTGGCTTCTGAAGAGTAAACTACTTAAGCCTGACTGGGCTTAACACTCTGTGAGATTGCCTCACTGCATACAGTCCATAAAGGCAACTTCCATAATACAGACTTCACCCTTACACTTGAGTGACAATGAAGGGGCTGCCATGGAAGGTACAGAAAGTGTCTTCCCTGTGCATGTGTGGACATGTGGTCTACCAAATGCAGACTCATGCCATGGTATGAGTGTTCCCAGAGGTGGCACATAGCAGCTCAGGTAGTGGAGGTGTTTCTGGCGGCAGTGTCAGGAGTCAAGTGACTGCTTTTGCAGTCACATCTGCCATGCATGCAGTCCTCACCAACAACGGACACAGACACTGGGCTGCAACCTCCACAGGCAACAACATTAGCATGTGGCTGTGTCCACCCCGATTGATACCACCTACCATGCAGACCATTTCCGCAGGCAGTAACGGGTAGTTCCTAGTGTCCAACTGAGTAGCTTGGCTGTCCGCCATTTTGGCAGTCTGAAATACAGTATATTGCTTTATAAGGTGCATCGCACCTACAATATATGTGTTGGATCAACACAAACATCCTTATTAGGTCTTGTTATGTAGGTCCTACTACACAACCACCAGTGTAGTGTGTAGCAAAGCACAGATGGCATATGACGGCGGTGCACAGTCGACCACCACCAATGATATTTTTGGCTGTTGGAAAATACAGTCACATTTTGAGAGGAAATTGTGTAGTAGATAGTTGGGTTTCTCCCGAATTCATGTTGTAGACTTGTTGACAACCATGGGGGTCACATGTGACCCTTGTGTACTTGCAAGCTCGGATGTGTACTGTTTCTCATGTCTATCCAGTAAGAAATGCTTTGTCACATGATATTTTTGGCATGCATCATGAATGTTGCTGTGGACACTTTGACTAATGTTACAAATCATGTCTTGTCACACATAGATCCCTGGGAGAGGGAGGATATGATAACATCCTCCTTCCACTGCCAGACCTTCAGACCATGGAGGAATACCACATCATCCAGTTATACCATCTGGATAAGCAAACAAAAGTTGGAGCCAGATCTGATGCCTGCTAACAGTAATCCACCCTGTATACCACCCATTGTACAAGCCATGTCGGTATTGCACTACCTGGTGACAGGGTCTTTCCAAAATACAGTGGCCCTCTCTGCTGGTATATACCAACCTATGTTCAGCCTGGTGTTGAAGGATTTCCTCTCAGCAATGTTGAAACACAATGACAGCTATATCAGGTTCCCTCAATGTGAGGGTTTATCCAATGTGAAGGCTGACTTTTTTGGTTTTGCCTGCCTCCCACATGTGGTAAGGGCCACTGATAGCACACATTTTGGCTTGATGCCACTGCAGGACACTGAACAAGTCTATTGCAACAGAAATAACTTCTATTCCATCAATGTGCAAATTGTCTGTTTGGCAGATCTATATATCTCAAATGTATGTGCCCATTATCCTGGAACAGCCCATGATTCCTTCAAAATGCGGAATAGCGCAATACTGCAGCTGATGTCACAAATGCATGTCTGTCCTGATTGTGTGTGAGCAATGTCAGGTGCTACAATCATGAATTGAGTCAGACATTGTTGAACTTATGTCCCATACCTTAACAGGAGCCCCAGCATATTCAAACCGTCCCTGGTTTTTGACGCCGCTGAGAAATACAACTATGTCAGGGAAAGGCTGATTCAATGAGGCCCATGGATGAACACAGAGGGCAGTGGAGCTGGCTTTTGGGCTCCAGAAGGCCAGATTTTGGTGTCTAGGCAGTACTGGTGGAACCCGCTTGTACTCACAGGGGAAAGTGTGTCAGATCACTGTGGCATGCTGCATGCTCCACAACATCACCCTGCGGAGGAATATCCTGCACGTCCCAGAGGAGGGGGAGCCTGCAGTGCCACCGGATGAGAATCCTGAAATGCCAAGTGAGGATGACAGTGGTGAAGATGAAGGAGCTGTTTGCGAGAAGATTTCATCCACAACATTTCTCATGAATGTAATTATGTCATGTGATGTCATGACACTGTAGGAAAGTACCCTCTTTTTGGCATGTTACCCCCTGTTAGACTTTGTGTCCTTGGCGTGGTCTCCCTTAACTTTTTGCCTCTGTTCCCCAGGTTTTTGATGTGTGCTGAACTCAGATTTTGCTGTTTTTGTTACTCTGGGCGCTTTAACACTGCTTACCAGTGCTAAAGTGCAAGTGCTCGTTTACAAAATGTGTATGTAATTGGCTTATCCATGATTGGCATATTTGATTTACTAGTAAGTCCCTAGTAGAGTGCACTAGAGGTGCCAGGGCCTGTACATCAAATGCTACTAGTGGGCCTGCAGCACTGGTTGTGCCACCCACAATAGGTAGCTCTGTAATCATGTCTCAGACCTGCCACTGCAGTGTCTGTGTGTGCAGTTTTAACTGTAAATTCGACTTGGCAAGTGTACCCACTTGCCAGGCATAAACCTTCCCTTTTTCTTACGTCAGACACCCGTAAGGTAGGCCCTAGGCAGCCACAAGGGCAGGGTGCAGTGTATGGTTAAGGCAGGACATATAGGGGGTCATTACAACATTGGCGGTAAAGGCCGCTTACCGCCGTGCAGAAGACCGCCAACACACCGCCGCGGCCACGGAATTCCGCCACAGCCATTATGACCCACAGCTCGGAATCCGCCAAAATCTAGACACCCACACAAGTCTGCCACACCAAAGTTTCCACGCAGCGGTCTTTCAACCGCGGTATTCCATTGGCGGTACACACCGCCGCGCTCAAAATACACACACATTTACAAAACACAACCACATTGGACAATTCAAAATACACACACCTGATACACATACACACACCACTCCAACACACCCAATACACTAGAAAACACCCCTCCACATCACCCACAAACCCGTACGACAACAATTGTGACAGAAGGCCAGAGAGAGACACCACCAGAAAGAACAATAGCATCCACAGGCACTCAACACCATCACTCACACAACATCCACGCACCTCACACAACACACCTCTAAATATCACCCCACACATCACAACACACACCACCCCACACATCACCCACACCACCTCATGGCACCGCAAAGACACTCCAGGTTTTCTGAGGAGGAGCTCAGGGTCATGGTGGAGGAAATCATCAGGGTAGAGCCACAGCTATTCGGATCACAGGTGCAGCACACCACCATAGCTAGGAAGATGGAGCTATGGTGCAGAATCGTGGACAGGGTCAACGCAGTGGGACAGCACCCAAGAACATGGGATGACATCAGGAAGAGGTGGAACGACCTATAGGGGAAGGTGCGTTCCGTGGTCTCAAGACACCAGATTGCAGTTCAGAGGACTGGCGGCGGACCCCCACATCCTCCCCCAGAACTCACAACATGGGAGGAGCAGGTCTTGGCTACACTGCATCCTGAGGGCCTCGCAGGAGTAGCTGGAGGAATGGACTCTGGGAAGTCAAACCTTTGACTACTTCATCCCCCCCCACCTGCATGCTATCACATACCCCCACCCTCGCCCACAACCCCATCACTCCAACTCCTCACACATGTCCCACTATCACAAACCACACATCCCAACCCCAAGCCCTGCATGTAACACCAAAGCATGGACACCCATCACCAAAGCATGTCCACTGCACATACCCATACACCCCCCTGAACCATTATCACAGAAGGTCCCACATAAGAATGGAAGCACTGGGGTACAGGGTGACCAACCCATTGCAGACCATGGCACACACAGATGCAATAATCAAGCCTTTACACCCCTGCAGGACCCCTACCCAACTTAACCGGACAGGAGGGTCCATACATGTCCACTCTACCCACAGAAGAGGCCCACAGTGATGACAGCAGCTCTGTCCAACTGGATCAAGATGACCAGCCCGGCCCATCTGGGACCTTGGGACAGTCGGTTCCCCTCATACTGGCACAGGCCACTACAGCGCTTCCCCCCTCTGGAAACACCAGCACAGCACCCTCCCAGCGGGCCCATACCTCTGTCCCGAGACACATCAAGCAGCAGTGGGTCCACCACTACAGGAAACCCAGGCTAATCCACCACCCCAACAACACCAGGGACCTGGGGGCAGTGGTAGTGGGCACACGGTTCAGGGGACAGAGGCACAGGGAAACAGGGGAACTGGGAGGGCTGCTGTGCGACAGGGGGAGGACAGGCCCAGGGAACCCACTCTCCATGAGGCCCTCTCCAACATCATGGGAGCCTACCACTATTCCCAGGAGACTATGGCAACGGTACTGGCCAAGTTTCAGGAGACCCAGCGGCTGCAGGAGGCACAGTATTTGGGGTTCAGGGAGGAACTCAAATCCATCAATTCCACCCTGGGCACCATTGTAGGGGTGCTGAAGGAACTTGTGAACACCAGGAGGGACACTGTGGCACAACAAGGGGCCCCTGACACTAGCCTGGATGATAAACTGCCCACCACCTCCGCCGGCGCTAGTGGACAGGAGGCACCGCCACAGGACCACGACACCAGCACCCCACCCCCTGCAGATGGAGAACCACCCCACAAGCGGTCCCTGAGATCCAGGACAAAGACAGAGAACAATGCCAAGACCCCCGCAAAGAAATGAGACCACCCTGATTGTCATCCTTCTGTCCCACTTTGTCACTCTGTCCATACTTAAACTGCCCCAGCTCCACTTCCTATGCCCCTTTGGACAATGCACCTGTGAGACTAATAGACTGGACTTTGCCATAGACATTACTCCTCCGACACCCCTGACCATTTTACAACCACCTCCACTATTTAGCGCTTAAATAAACACCCTTAAATCACAAAACAATCTGGAGTCAGTCTGTGCTTTCGAAAATGTGTATTAGCAATAACTGTGACAAAATGCCATATCCAATGTAATGTCAACATACCTATGTCACACAGCTCTAGTCCATGCGGAAACAAAGCAGAGGTCAGACAGTGGGACCCACATCTGTGAATTCAAAAGGGAAAGTGACAACTGAGTGTCCATACACTGGATGAAAATGACAGACAGATAAGAGGGAGAAGAATTAAATCAGATGTAGCAGGCAGTGTTGTCTTCTTGCCTGTGTCTCACTGGAGGTATTGCTGGATCACTGTGTTCCTGTTGTCTATGTCCTCTTCTTCTGCTTCCTCGTCTTCACTGTCCACAGGCTCCACAGCTGCCACAACACCTCCATCTGGACCATCCTCCTGCAGAAAAGGCACCTGTTGTCGCAAAGCCAAGTTGTGAAGCATACAGCAGGCCACGATGATCTGGCACACCTTCTTTGGTGAGTAGAATAGGGAATCACCTGTCATATGGAGGCACTGGAACCTGGCCTTCAGGAGGTCGAAGGTCCTCTCTATAATCCTCCTAGTCTGCCCATGGGCCTCATTGTAGCGTTCCTCTGCCCTCGTCCTGGGATTCCTCACTGGGGTCAGTAGCCATGACAGGTTGGGGTAACCAGAGTCACCTGCAAATGGCGAGGGACAACTGTTAGACACACACTAACTCTTAGGGACATCCCCAGACCCAGACACCTAGTCACACTGTATTGGGTCCATGTCCTCACCTAATAGCCACACACAGTGCCTCCTCAGTTGCCCCATCACATAAGGGATGCTGCTATTGTGCAGAATGTAAGCGTCATGCACTGAGCCAGGAAATTTGGCAGTTACATAGGAGATATACTGGTCGGCCAAACACACCATCTGCACATTCATTGAATGCTAAATCTTCCGGTTTCTGTACACCTGTTCACTTCTGCAGAGGGGGGACCAAGGCCACATGTGTCCCATCAATGGCACCTATGATGTTGGGGATATGTCCCAGGGCATAGAAGTCACCTTTCACTGTAGGCAAATCCTCCACCTGAGGGAAAACGATGTAGCTGCGCATGTGTTTCAGCAGGACAGACAACACCCTGGACAACACGTTGGAGAACATAGGCTGGGACATGCCTGATGCTATGGCCACTGTTGTTTGAAAAGACCCACTTGCTGGGAAATGGAGTACTGACCGCACCTGCACTAGAGGGGGGATTCCTGTGGGATGGCGGATAGCTGACATCAGGTCTGGCTCCAACTGGGCACACAGTTCCAGGATTGTGGTACGATCAAGTCTGTAGGTGATAATTACATGTCTCTCTTCCATTGTCGACAGGTCCACCAGCGGTCTGTACACCGGAGGATGCCGCCATCTCCTCACCTGCCCCAGCGGACGTGCTCTATGGAGGAGAACAGCGAGCAGAGAGTCAACCAACACTGAGGTAGGTAAACACAACTTTATCGGAAATTTTTCGAAAATCGACATATGGCTGTATTAGTGTTTAAGCAAGGCCTCGATATGTGTGACGCAGTCAAAATTAATGCCATGTGGCCCCCTGAAATGGGGGCTGCCTGACCTGTAATGTGGGACAAGGGGATATGAGGTAACTGCGCTGGCGTTGTACACTGTCGCGGTAGGCGGTCGAAGACCGCGGCGCAATCCTGCATTGGGTAACATTGGACCCTATGGGTCCCAGGAGCCAATGACAATGTACGCCAGCAGTGACGGTACGCGCCTCCGCAGACGTCACCGCCATTTTCTGTCTGTTCACTCACTTGATACCTGATCTTCGACAGGAGAGGACCTACACTGCAAGTGCTGCTCTGACCTCAGTCTGGAAGAGACATTGGCTCGTGTGTCTGGGGAAAGGGCCCCTGCCTTCAGCACGGAGGAGTTGGAGAAACTAGTGGATGGGGTCCTCCCCCAGTACACGCTACTCTACGGTCCTCCATACAAACAGGTGAGTACACTGTGAGCATGCTGTGTGGGCAATGCCTGTTTGGAGTGGTGTTGATGAAAGATGGGGGGGGGAGAATGAGGCGTGCATGATACGAGGGTGAGTGCACGGGTAGAGATGCGGGCCAATGACTGTGACGGTGCGGACAGTCATATCTTCTCCTTTTCCCCTGTACTATTCCTGTAGGTCAGCGCCCACCAGAAGAAGGATATTTGGCGTGCCATCGCCAAGGAAGTCTGGACCCTGGGGGTCCACCACAGACAGAGCACCCACTGCCGTAAAAGATTGGAGGACATTCGCCGCTGGAGCAAGAAGATGGCGGAGGCCCACCTGGGGATGGCCTCCCAACGTGGGAAGGGTGCCCGTCGCACCATGACCCTCCTGATGTTCCGGATCCTGGTGGTGGCATATCCAAAGTTGGATGGGCCCTTGAGGGCATCACAGCAGCCACAAGGGACTGAGTACACTCTCATTCTGCTGATTCAGCGCGCATTGTAGGTTTCTGGGCGGGGGAGGTGGGCTGTGGGTTCCCCTAGGCCAGGGTGAGTTTAGTAGGCAAGGTCCCTTCTTAAGGCAGGCCATGTGGCACCCCACCCCACCTGTGTTCAGAGACAACTACACTTAGTCATGCTCCTGTGACTTCCATGTGTGCAGCAATCGGGCATAGGCCTTGTAACCCATATCACTGTGATTAATTAGGGAATTCTAAGTGCACGCGTAGTGCAGAGGGCTTCTGTGTCTGTAGTATCCGCCAACCGTAGCGGTATTGGATGCACTCAACATGTCTTTCTTCTGTCTTTCCCCCCTTTTTGTGGTCTCCCTGTTCTTGTGTGCATTAGCATCATCAGGCAGAGGAGCAGTGCCACTGGAGCGGGAGGGAGCTGCATCCCACATAGCCCTGGAGGGCAAAACAACGGAGTCATAAGCCACCAGTGGGACGGAGGGCGAGGGGAGCTCCACGGCGGGGACAGGAGCTGAGATCAGCGACACCGACTCCTCCTCTGACGGGAGCTCCCTTGCGGTGGCGGGCCCCTCTGTGCCCCCTGCATCTACAGGTACAGCCGCCACCCCCCCTACCAGCACCGCCCTCCCAGCAGCCCCTCAGCATGTGCCCCGTGGCCGCCCACCCAGGAGGGTGGGCATCTCCTTCGCCCCAGGCACCTCAGCCCCTGCCCCAGTCAGCCCTGCTGCCCTCAGTGAGGAGGCCATTGACCTCCTCTGGTCCCTCACTGTTGGGCAGTCTACCATTTTGAATGCCATCCAGGGTGTAGAGAGGCAGTTGCAACAGACCAATGCATACCTGGAGGGCATTCATTCTGGTCAGGCAGCCCTTCAGCGAGCTTTTCAGACTCTGGCCTCAGCACTGATGGCAGCAATTGTCCCTGTCTCTAGCCTCCCCCTCCAACTTCCTCCACCCAGACCCAAACCCCTGTACCTCAGCCTATCCCAAGCACACCATCAGACCAGCATGCACACACCTCAACACTCAAGGGAAGCTCAGGCAAACATAAGCACCACACATCCCACAGGCACTCACGCAAGCATCATACACATGCAGACATACCAACAGCCACTGCCTCCACTGTGTCCCCCTCCTCCTCGTCTCCCTCCTTCCTCCCAGTCTCGTCTCCACTCACACCTGCATGCACTACATCGTCAGCCACTACCTCCATCACCAGCACATCCACCACCACACCCCGCTCACGTGCACTCACCACCCCCACTACAATTCACACATCCCCTGTGTCCTCTGCCAGTGTGTCTGTGACGCCACCTCCCAAGGTACACAAACGCAGCCACACACCCACCCAACAGCCATCCACCTCACGACAGCCTTCAGCCCATGCACCTTCACCCAAACTCACCTAACATACACCTCCTACAACCACTACCTTTTCCTCCACTCCCAAACCCCCTCCATCTACCCGTCCCAGTGTGTCCAAACAACTTTTCCTGTCCATCCTTGACCTCTTCCCCTCACCTCCCCCACCCCTTCAGTCTCCTAGGGCCCGCCTTTCCAGGTCCCAACCCAGCGCCTCAGACACAACATATGCGGGAACAGTGGTGCCAGTAGCAACCGGCTTCTGGAGGGCGCCAGGCAGCAGGGCAGCCAGTGTGCCAAGGAGCCAGACCACAGACAGTCCCCCACCTCAAAAGCACAAAAAGTTGGCCAGTGCCCGGCGGGAGAGAGGCAAAACATCTTCCACAAAAGCCTCTCCCAGGGGTACAGTTGGGAGTGTGAAGACAGCAGCTCCACCATCCAAGGTGGGGAAGGGGCACAGTAAAACAGGCAAGTCTGCGAAAACCTGCACGGCAGACAAGACAGCCACCAGCACCACTGAAGAGGACACCGCCGCCACCAGCACCACTGAACAGGACACCGCCGCCAACAGCACCGCTGAACAGGACACCGCCGCAACAAGCACCGCAAGCCAGTGAGCGCCAAAGCTTCTGACGCTACTGAGACCGCCACGAGCAGGATGAAGCACTCTGGGCACAAAGCCCCCTCCAGAACCAGTGGAGATTTACATCCACTACCTCTGTCCTTGGCAGGATGAAGCACTCTGGGCACAAAGCCCCCTCCAGAACCAGTGGAGTATCACATCCACTACCTCTGTCCTTGGCAGGATGAAGCACTCTGGGCACAGTGGAGTATCACATCCACTACCTCTGTCCTTGGCAGGATGAAGCACTATGGGCACAAAGCCCCTTCCAGAACCAGTGGAAATTTACATCCACTACCTCTGTCCTTGGCAGGATGAAGCACTCTGGGCACAAAGCCCCCTCCAGAACCAGTGGAGTATCACATCCACTACCTCTGTCCTTGGCAGGATTAAGCACTCTGGGCACCAACCCCCAACAAGACCAGTGGAGACTGTTATCCACTTGAGAGACTGTGGCTTTGCACTCCCCAGGATAAAGCAGTGGGCAAACCACCCACTGGAGAGACTTGAGAGACTGTGGCTTTGCACTCCCCAGGATGCAGCAGTGGGCAAACCACCCACTGGAGAGACTTGAGAGACTGTGGCTTTGCACTCCCCAGGATGCAGCAGTGGGCAAACCACCCAGTGGAGAGACTGAGAGACTGTGGCTTTGCACTCCCTAGGAAAAAGCAGTGGGCATGGAGCCCCCTCGTGGATCTGGCTTCGTGTACTCATCCGGCTGAGGTGTCCCCCCTTCCCTTCCCCCTGAGGTACCTGTTGTATTTCTATCTGATGCACCAGCAGTGTTCTCTCCGTTTTGATCGAGTATTGAGTGTGGGCCTCGCCCATGCATTTTGGGCTCAGTGGTCCACGGACTATGATGGTGGAACACCTTGGACTTGTATTCTTGGTGTATATATTTGTTTCTAGTGTAAATATATATGTATATGTATATATTTTTGATTACTGTATTTGAATAGATTACAAACGTTTGACTCATTTCCTTTTGTCCTTGCATTCTTACAGGGGGGGTTGGAGGATGTTAATGTAATGTATCAACATATACTTGTGTGTGTGTTCTAGTGGGTGAGGGTGGGGGTGGTAGTGTTGCGTGTTGCATGTGTGTCACTCTTTTTTCCCTCCCCCCTCCCCTGTGTCGTAGGTGCAGTACTCACTGTGATCTTTGCCGCCGTTTTTGTTGTCCCTGGTAGAGAAGCAGGAAGATAAAGGCTGGGAGTATCTGGAGCTCGGGTTCCATGGCGTCCTGGTTCCTCGTGGGGTGTGTAGAGGTGAGCGTTTTCCCTTCCAAGTCCTGTTTCCGCCGTGTTTTTGTTCGCGGTGAATCCGCCCCGGAAAAGGTGGCGGATTAGACTGTTGTAATACAGTGGGCGGAACCTTGTCTTCTGCCTGTCTGTTGGCGGTTACCGCTGCGGTGTTTGTTTTTACCGCCTTGGCGGTCGAAGTGTTAAAGTGGCTGTCTATGTTGGCTCGTGATTCCAATTTTTTTACTGCCGGCCAGTTGGCGGTTTTACAGCAGCTTTAACACCGACCGCCAGGGTTGTAATAACCACCATAGTAATGTATTTTATATGTCCTGACAGTGAAATATTGCTAAATTAGTTTTTCACTGTTGCAAGGCCTGTCAGTCTCATAGGTTAACATGGGGGCTACCTTTAAATCTGATTAAAGTGTAGATTCCCTTTGAGAGCGGATGGACATCTGGAGTTTGGGGTCTCTGAGCTCACAATTTAAAAATACATCTTTTAGTAAAGTTGATTTTAAGATTGTGACTCTGTCGGTTTGTGGATTCCCTGTCTGGGTCATTTGGACAGTTAGGCTGGTTGCACCTCACACTAGACAGTGACACAAAGGGAGCTGGGGTGTAGCCTGCATATCCTGATGAGCCATCTGTGCTAGAAGGGAGGGGAGCAGTGGTCGCTCACACCTGAAAGAGCTATGCCTGCCCTCACACAATGCAGTCTCCAACCACCTTGTGAGTGTCTGGGGCCTGGCCTGGGCAAGGCAGGATTTCACATTCAAGAGAGACTTTGCTTTGAAGTAGGCCTACTTCAAAGGAGAAATTGGGTATAAGAAGGGTACCCAAAACCACAGACTTTAGAAAACTTCTGGAAACCAAGAGGAACCTCTGCCTGGAGAAGAGCTGAAGAGCTGAGGAAGAAAAGCTGCCCTGCCTGTGACTGTGCTTTGTGGAGCTATTCTGCAGTTGCTGCTTCTGCCAGAGTAAGAGGGCAAAGACTGGACTTTGTGTGCCTTCCATCTTGTGAAGATCTTTAAGGGTTAGATTAGAGCTTGCCTCCTGTTGTTTTAAGTCTCAGGGACAGCAAAGACTTTTCTCTGCCAGCACCTGGAGTCTCTGGCGAGACTCCAACTGTGCCCTGTAGTGCCCATCCAGTTCCTGGGACCCTGAAAGGAGAAGCTGGCAGCCTAAGAGGAAGAAATCAATGCACCGAACGCCGTGCGGGGAAAAGATCGATGCGACTCCGATCTACGGCTTGGAAACAGACGCACTGCCGGCTTTGCAGCTGAAAATCAACACTTGCCTGTAACGCAACTGAAGAATTGACGCACGGAGCTGGAGAAACGACACGCAGCATCGCTGACAGAAGCTGTTGGGATCGCAACTCGCACTGCGTGGTTTTTGGCTGGATTTCCGACTCAAGTAACGCTGGTCGTGTAAAAACAACGCAAGGCCTGCCCGGACCCGAGAGTGCTGACCGGATCAACGTATTGCTCTCCTGCTAAGAGAAGAAACGTCGCACCATATCCGATGAAAGGAGAAACGACTCAAGGTCTTGCTCGTGAGTGAAATCGACGCATCGCAAGACCTTTTTGATGCACACTCGCCAGTGCGGGGTTATTTTTGACGCACCCAAGGTACATTTACACACAAACAGTTTAGTGTGTGTTTAAAACTACATAAAGACTCTTTTTGCTTTTTACTTCATAACTTAACTTGTGTATTGTGGATTTTTGTCATTTTGGTATTGTTTTGTTTAGATAAATAATTTCTATTTTTCTAAACCTGTTGGTACAAATACTTTACACCTAGCACTCTGAAGTTAAGCATACTGCTCGTGCCAAGCTTCCAAGGGGGTAAGCAGGGGTTAGATGAGGATAATTCTCCTTTACCCTGACTAGAATGAGGGTCCTTGCTTGGACAGGGGGTAACCTGACTGCCAACCAAATACCCGTTTTCTAACATTGGTGATCAATGGTTGGGATTTGGACTTGTATTTGTACTTGACATACAGTAATCAAGTGCACACTACTGTTTTGAGTGCAGGCATGTTTCTCTTTTTTTTGGATTTTTCCCTACATCTATTTTTGTGGTAATTCATTTGGGAACTTGATTTCTGCTTTTTGGAACTTTGCACATTTGTTGACTTTTCATCATGTCCCAATCTGGAGATGCATCAGTGGGAGCTAGCTGCTTTTGAACATGAGAAATTGGATAGCTATACCAAGGCTCAGTTAAAGCAGTTCTGTAAAAGTTTTGACTGTCCCATTAAGAGCACATCCAAGAAGGAGGAGCTGCAAAAGGCGCTGAGGGCCTGGGTGACAGCCAAGAGCACTGAAGAGCACACAGAGGATGAGGAGGATGAGGTGGAGGAAGTGCAGTCCTTACACAATGGTATTGTCGGTGGGCCTGTTATGTCCAGGGAGAGGGTCTTCAGGGCAGGTAGCAGTATCTCATAGTAGGAAAGTACCATCTTGCCCGGAATGTTACCCCCAATTCTACTGTATGCATGTTTGTTTTTGCCTATGTGTCACTGGGATCCTGCTAGCCAGGACCCCAGTGCTCATAAAGTGTGCCCCTATGTGTTCCCAGTGTGGTGCCTAACTGTATCACTGAGGCTCTGCTAACCAGATACTGTGTTTATGCTCTCTCTGCTTTTAAAATTGTCACTGCAGGCTAGTGACTAATTTGACCAGTTCTGATTGGCACAATGGAACACCCGTATAATTCCAAGGTATATGGTACCTAGGTAACCAGGGTATTGGGGTTCCAGGAGATCCCTATGGGCTGCAGCATTTCTTTTGCCACCCATAGGGAGCTCAGACAAGTCTTACACAGGACTACCAATGCAGCCTGAGTGAAATAACGTCCACGTCAAAGAAGCAAACACAACTTCTGCAACATTGTATCTTCAGCTCCTGCCAGAAACTGCAAGTGTTCCCCGGTCGTGCATCCTCAGAGGACAGCCAGTCTTCACCGTCTACCAGAAAAACAAATGAATCTCCCTTGAAAGGAGTCACTTCCCTGCTTCAGAAGGCACCACTCTGCAGTGATGACCGGTGGCTTGGGTCCCCACTCCTGAAGAAGTGGGTGGATCCAGCGTCAGGGGTGGTGGACTGAAGTGGTTCTGATGGTCCTGACGTCCAACTGTTCAACTTTGGTGGAGGTAAGAGCTTGCCTCTCCCCGCAAGACAGTACCCCCGTGCACTGCGTGTTTTACAGTTCTTCATGCACCATGCAGCTCCAGCCCCCAGCAATCCTTCCTGTGACGCACAGCTTCCTGCATGGTTCTCTGGCGGCGTGGGATCCCTTTGTGTAGTGCTGTGTGGGATCCTTTTGCACCTTGTTTTCCCCATGCTGTGGGAATCCTGTGCGTGCTGCCTGGTCTTCCGAGGGTTCTCTGAGTTTCTGAGAGGCCCCTCTCACTCCTCCTCCTGGGTAGAGTCCACCAGGCCCCTCCTGGTCTCATGCATTTTCCGCTAACCGCAAGCTTTGCATGTGCCAAGGCTCGTTGGCAGAATACAGCAATGCAAACCAGACTGTAATCATCCATCCGGCATGGGACATTACCTGCACAAACCAGGAACTCGCATCCATCTTCTTGGGTGCAGTACTGACTGTTCTTCTTCACCAGTGGTTCTTCTTTTGCATTTTCATCCGGGTTAGCAGGGGCTCCTGTTCTCCCTGGACTCTTCAGTGCTTCTTGAACTTGGTCCCCTTTTTCCACAGGTCTTCAGGTCCAGGAATCCATCTTTGGTGTTTTGCAGTCTATTCTGGTTCTTGCATAATCTTCTTTCTTGTGTTCTTGTGTGTTCTAGCAAAGTTACTGTGATTTATGCCTGCTTTCCTGGGCTCTGGGGTGGGTTCTATTACTTCCCTTTGGTGTTTTCTAATACTCCCAGCGCCCCCCTACACACTACACTTGCCTACGTGGGAAACCGACTTTCACATTCCACTAAGTTAGTATATGGTTTGTCTTCCCCCAGGCCCTTTTCTAACAATTTTTACTATTTGCATTGTTTTCTAACTGTTTTTACAGCTATTTCTGCATTCTACTGTACATACTGTGTATATCACTTACCTCCTAAGGAAGTATAGTGTCTAAGGTGTGTTTGACATTTTTGTTTGCCACGATTAGATGTCTGCAATAGCGCTTTTTGCTTCTTAACTCTATTTTTATTTAAAACCTTGAAATTCAATTTCCTCAGTCTCTGATTTGTGTAATTTTGGTCCTGTTTTATTGATTACATCCGGGTCTATTTTTCTAACGAGATATGGAATTTTTTTGAGTGGTATTTTTACTATTTTACTGTTTTAAGTGTTATACAAATACTTTACACACTGCCTCTAAGTTAAGCTTGACTGCTCTCTGGCAAGCTACCAGAGGGTGAGCAATGGTTAGTTATGTTTGCCTGACACTTACCCTGACTAGGATTGTGGTTGTTATTTGACCAAGATTTACCCCACAGCCAAATAACAACACAATTGATAATAATTATCATCTGCCCCAACTAACAACCCACTTTCTGAGAATTTAGCAGAGGTAAGAGTTAAACTGTTATTGCTAATGTAACCCAAATGTATTCAAAGCAAATATTTATAGTTGAATATGTTGGAATCATTCCTCTTAGTTTTTCAGTTGGCAAAATGTGCAGTTATAATTCAAATAACTTGCTAAAAAGTGATACTAGGCTCACAGCCTCACATGTCCCTAAAATATGTATTAATCTGATACCAAGAAAGAGATTTGCTTTCTATTAATTGGCATTCGTTGCATTTTTTATTTTTCAGTATGGTGGCTGTTGTTTCCCTTCTCACACTATTACCTAATATACATTCCCCCTAAATAGGTATATCTTTATTTAATCGAGCTTGCACTGATGACTATACAACATTTCTGGCTACACCAAAACTGGGTAAGGTGCACACCCACTCGGTGTTTGGTTCTGTACCTAATGTTGTTGATTTGTGTGTGCTTTTCTAGTGCATAAAAACCGGATACCTGTTTTGATAGGCAAGCTGTAAGTGAAGCATGATGCCCAATTTGTGTGCCCTCATATTCCTTAGAACATGATGGTGTCTTAATCCTTTCAGAAAGTCACTTCCAGAATCTCTGCCTTTTGGTTGGAAGAAACTTTTCAGGCCACAAGTTCCTCCGGCATTCCATTGGTTCTGGATGACAATTTATATATACTCTAGTTGGATGTCGAAGATATTGCATCGTACATATTCTGACAGAGGTCTGCCAGGGAATGCATCATTGTGTGTTATTAAGTGCCTTTGGGACAAGTTATGAGGTTTTAACGGTACATTGATCACCTGACTTGCACGTGGCCTAATGTAGGTCTCGTACTCAGTGCAGAGCGAAATGTGTGTGACAGTATCTTCATTTCAGGTTTATCATCTTTTTTTTAAAATTGCAGACAATTGTGATTTTTTTTCTTGTGTTGAGCTGCGGGGATTTTTTACCGTTTCCTGGAACATGGCACTTATTCCTTCCAATCATGAGTCATGACATTAATTCTGACAACATGGGTGATGTTCCTCATTGTTCCTCAGTATCAGTATTATTTCTTAGCAGTGTTTGCCGACAATTCTCCCTTGGCTTCTTACTTCATGTCATGCTATCTTTATTACCTCAGTGTATTGGTGGGTGCAGAGGCACTGGTGTTTTTTTTGGCCCTGGCGACAGTAAGCCTTAACTGCCTGATGTAAGAATCTATGTCATAAATTCCTAATAAATTACAAAAATGAAGAGGAAGAGAGATAGAGCACAAGAGAGCAAGTGTGAAAGAGAGAATGGGTTTTGGGTCAGCCCTCTTCAGTGACTAACTTTAGTGCTGTTGTCTGCATTAGGCATTTGCTACATTGGCTGTCAGTCAACCCTACATCGTTATGGAGATGATTAGATTTGCCATTGGCTTTATATTAGCTGTATGGCAGAGTAGTTCATTAATTTTACTGCAGCTATTACAGCTATCATCACGCTTGTCATGCATGGGCAATTATGTTTTTACAGGCGCACGTAAAACCTTTATAAGAATTGTTTTAGCCGGAAACCAGTGACATCACTTTCTTTGCAGATGAATGATGGGAAAATAAATTAATTTCAGGAGCGAGCAAGGAGTAGTGCCGGCTTCCTTCTGACGTTCGCCTGGAATTTTACATTTTCAGAAGAGTAAGTCACCACATAATCTTTGTGAATCAGATCAATTGCATTAAACTACTTCACATTCATGCATACAGAATGTTTTTTTTCAGTATTATATTTGTATGTACACCTAGAACGTTATTAACAAGTAATGTAGATTACCAACCAGCATCATCCTTGCGTGAAGGATTTTAAAAATACATGAAATTGCAACACAAATATCTCTTTAAAACGTAGAAAATGAAGTTATTACATCATACATTTGTAGTTTACACAGAAAGGTCTATTTATCAGTATTAGAAAAGAGCCATTCAATGTTTACTGTTATAAATTGAGTTTTTGGTTGGCTAGGGTATGCACCTAAGCCAGGCAGAACCCACCCACGCTTGTCAAGGGAGTTACACACCCAAGATAACCCCTGCTCACCCCCTTAGAAGCTTGGCAGAGCAGTTAGGCCTATCCCAGAGGCAATGTATAAAGCATTTGCAAAACACACAGAACATATGTGATGCACTATCCCCACCACAAAGGAAACACAACACCAAGTTATATAAAAATAAACTGTATTGTACACAACATCATTAGACCAAACACATGTCAGTAATACACCGCTACCCAAGCAGTTGTCAGAACATTACATAGCACAGTTACTCTGCAAAAACCAGCAATAGTCACATATAACACAAAAGTTACACATTTTTCTGCTACATAAGCAGTAGTCAGGAAAACATTACTACAATAAAGCACTTGTCATACCATTATCATAAATGTTCATAGCAGGAACATCAACAACCACAGGGCAAGTCATGACCAGAACACATACCACCCTAGATGGCCAGATCTGTGAAACATGTGGTCTATATGAAGGGTGGAACTTGCCTGCTCTGGGGTTCTGGGGGAGATGATATCCCTCCCACCAGGTGTCACCTAGGTGCTCATGCACACCGATCGACAGGACAGGGGGGCACATACTAGCCTTCAGCGGAACATGACCTCCATTGAGGCCTCCACCCGTCCCGCCGAATAATGCGCCCACAGTTCAAGGCCCTCCGCAGTCCCCATAAATATGCTTTGGGAGGGGGGCGAGACAAGATGAGCCCGCACCCAGAAAAGGAGGCGGGCCACCAACTTCACTGATCCCGTGGGCTATATGACCATCTCTGATGCTCTTGCCTGGCAGCAAGTACCTCTCTTGCGGTCAGGGCAAGAGACAGGTGGACCGCTCCTTGAGGGAGGGGAAGCTTCCCAAGACAAAGTCTCCTCCTCCACTGGAGGGGAAGGGAGAGGGTGCAACGCGAGCTCTCCTAAGCCCGCGCCTCACTCTCTCAGCATGTCTGCACCCGATCCTGGACCTCGAGGATGCTACTGGGCCCAAAGTGGATGTCGGCTTTGCCCCGGGGACACTGCTAGGAGTGTGCTCGCCCCAGTTCTTCTGGGGCCCCAGTGGCACAAAACAAAGAAACACACTGCGTGCTTCATACGCGCTCAGCAAAGCTGTGTGCCCGGGTCACGGTGGTGAATTTTCAGCGACAACACACTGTCCAGGCACTGGGGAGCACTTCAAAACACAGCACTCTCAAGGCACCAAGGCAGAAGTTGGAGCGCTTCTTCCAGTGCTAGATTCATGAAAACAAAGCGCTCCCATGTGCTTCAAACAGGCAACTTAAGGGGTCAGGAGCTACATCACCCAGCCCCTGGGGACACTAAAGTGGAGCACAAGGTGGCAGGGCCCAGCAACAGGCCAGCACAAAGAGGATGCAGACAGTGGCAGTTCCTCCTGGTGAACCAGCAGGTCACAGGTCAGCACAGCAGCAGCAGTCTAAGGTGGTTTCTGGTGAGTGCCTCCAGCAGCATACTGTGTCCAGTTACAAGCATGTTAAAAAGTGTCAAGTGTCTCCTTCATGGGAAAACTCCCCTGTACTTATGCTCAGTTTTGCAAAGGTTTAACAAAGAAGGGGAGAGGAGGTTCCAACCAGTTATAACTGGTTCCAGGAGTGTCCTCTCTCTCCTCCAGCACAGGCTCCAAACATCAGTTGGGGTAAATGAGCCCTTTGTGTGAGGCCAGGGCATAGCCTTTACAAATGCAAGTGTCCCCTGCTTCCCATTCTCTCAGCCCAGGAAGACCATTCAAAATGTAGATGCGCCTCTGTTACACCTCCACTCTCCCAATGTACAGGCTGTCTGAAAAGTATTCACAAAGTCCAACAGTCACTCTGCCCAGATGTCGATGGGAGTCAAGCTGCAAAACATCAGAGTCATAAGCGCAGAGAAATGCTCACTTTCTAGAAGTGGCATTTCAATAATGGTAATAAAAAATCCACCTACAGCAGTAAGCAGCATTTCTCACTACCATTACAACCATACCAAACATGCCTATGGCACCCCTCATAAATCAGACAATACTCCCTAGACATAAGGCAGGGCATTTCCAATGCAATCCTATGAGAAGACAGCACTCACAGCAGTGAGAAACCAAATAGGCTCTTTGTCATTACTAGGGTAGGCCACTCAAACAGGCATGTGTACTGCCTTCTACATACATAGCACCCTGCCAATAGGGCTAGCTAGGGCGTACCTTAGGAGTGACTTACATGTAGTAAAAGGGGAATTCTGGGCCTGGCAAGTAAATTTAGATGCCATGTCCCTGTGGCGGTAAACTCTGCATGCAGGCCCTGCGATATGAGGCCTGAGATAGGTTTGAAAGGCTACTTATGCTGGTGGGGCAAGCAGGGCTGCAGACCTACTAGTAGCCTTTAATTTACAGGCCCTGGGGATCGGAATACCATTGTACAAAGGACTTACAGGTAAATAAATGTGCCAAATAGGTATAAGCCAATCGTACTACCTTTAGAAGGGAGGGCACCTGCACTTTAGCACTTATCAGCACTGATAAAGTGTTCAGAGTCCTAGAACCAACAGCAAGAGGACAGAAAGAATAGGAGGAAGGAAGCAAAACGTCTGGGGATGAACCCACAAAAAGGGCCAGGTTCAACACTTACATAATAAGCTGAGCACAGATACCTTACTCCAGGCCTACAAAGCAGCACACAAAAATAATGTAATACAGTCTATATAGACAAAGGGCATGATGCATGCCAAGGTGTAGAATTGACATGGACAGTTTCATTGCTTGATGTTGTAAGTGCCACAAATGTGTGAAATGCCTGACAAGCTATTGAAATGTTGAAGGCTTGCCGCAGTTTCAAGTATATTATGGGAAAGGTTTGTGGCAGTTTAGTGAATGGAAAAACAAATGTCCCTGACTGTGAGCCAGGAGGCAGAAAGCAACTGATGACAAAGTTGAACAAACGCACCCTTCAAAAGATCTGTGAACTTCAAGGTATTCTATCTTTAAAGCTGCATTGTCAAATATCACATAAGAACAATAATTGGCAAAGGAAATAGGGTGTATTTTTTCTCTGTTGTTATGACTGAAAGCTGGTCATATATTAAATGTACACAGCAATAACACCAATAGGGCCAGATTTACAAGGCCCTAGCGCCTCCTTGCGCCACATTAGCATAATTTGTTTTTACACTAAAGTGGCTCAACGAAGCAAAAATCAGTGCACCATATTGCATGCATTCCGGTGGTATGAGGCCCGCAAAAATGGTGCAATGAAATATACTAGATTTGATTGCACTATTTTTGTGTCAATTTTAACGCCTGCTCAAAACAGGCCTTAGGAGGACACATCCATTGAAATCAGTAGGCCTCCTTGCACTTTTCTGCACAAGTGTAAAAATTATTGATGCTAGTCCAACAAAGCTCCACAATAGCATCAAAGAATTTGACGGTATTGGCCTAACGTGTGCCATGGTGCACCGTATTGTAATTCCGTTGCACCCATGGTGTTGTTAGGTGGCAGTGAGGGGGCGCAAGAAATCTGGCACATCAGTACTGACTCGCCAGGGGGTGTGGCTAACCTAGGCAGATTGGCGGACATGTAATGCTGTGGCTCCCTCGGAGCCTGCCAAAAAAATCCTGCAGAAATTGACACCCCCGGGGGCCAGCAGTGAAGGACGTGCAGGAGGTGACAGCTGGACCCGGCGGGGGGCTGTGGAGCCGAGGTTCCGGTCTTTGGAGCAATCCCGGGAAGTGCTCTGGGGGTGGCCCTGGCAAGGGTTCGGCTCTGGGCCCTGAAGCCGGGAGCGCGCTCGTGGGGTCCGAACCGACGGAGATACTGCGTGACCGCGAGGAGCGGTTGGTACGTTCGGAGCGCTGACGGATCCTGAGGAGAACCAGCGGAGGTGTGGAAGGCCTCTTCTTTGCCCCCCGCGCCCGCGGGCTTGTCGCCCTCTGTGGTGACGCATGTGGAGACAGGAAACTAAGTGTGATTCTAGCAGGGAGATCCCAGCAGGGAGCAGGAGCCCGGACCGGATGCATGTTAAACCTCCGAGGGCGCTGAACTGGCAGTGACGCGGAGGAGGTGAGAGGAACATTGGGGGCCCCCTGGGGCCTCCCTGAGGCACGGGGACGACAAACGAAGGTACAGGGGGCCCCTACCCCACCCCTTTACCGCCTGCGGGCCCATTTCTCTTTTGAGGCCATGCGGGTGGGGGTTAAGGTCCTTGGGGGGAGCGAGCCCCATGAGGAGCCTCAGCGGATGTGAATGGAGCGGGAGAAGACTGCGCCGAGCCATCGGGGGAGCCAAGTAGACGAGGGGAGTGGAGTGCAGTGATCGGAGCCGTGGGGGACAGAGGGAGAGCCACCAAGACATCAGGCCCCCCCAAGTTAACTCTCCACATACGGTCTCGCTATCCCCACCATAAACTAGGAGTGGTGAGTGCTGCTGGTACCCGGGGACAATCTAGGCCAGCATAGCAAGCAAGCAGAGAGTACAGGTGCGGTTTGAGGCTGGTGGAAGTTG
Source organism: Pleurodeles waltl (assembly GCF_031143425.1). Taxonomy (NCBI): domain Eukaryota; kingdom Metazoa; phylum Chordata; class Amphibia; order Caudata; family Salamandridae; genus Pleurodeles; species Pleurodeles waltl. Next base: position 1,079,399,222 of record NC_090437.1, read on the forward strand.
CCCCCATCGGACTGGAGATCTGTTGCACCGGCGTAACGGTCCAGACCGGGGAGTGCCTAGACAGGGACCTGTGAACGTCAGAGACCTCACAGCAAGTGATCCCATACCCTTTGGATATTTGGTATACTAACCTGCACATCACGGATGACTTCCAGGCATCGGAACAGCGGCAAGGTACAGAGCCGCATCTACCCCAGCATCCATAACAGTGGAAATATGAAGGACCCTATGCTGCCCAACGTGCAGGCAACTCTGGATAAGAGTGCAATTGAGGATACCAAAGCCACCCTACAACATGATATACGTCAAGTAGGGGTGGAGGTTGGCCTGCTGAGGGCAGGTCACCAAAAGCTGACAGACAGAGTGAGGGAAGCGGAGACTACGCTGGCGGAGCTAGCACCGAAGCATGATGACCTTACAGCCACTGTTGTGCATCTAACTGAGCGTGTTCAGCGCCTGGAGCGAAGGGCAGAAGAAGCAGAAGGGAGAAGCCGCAGGAACAACGTACAGGTCGTAGGCCTTCTGGAAGGTGCGGAAGGAACAAACATGATGCAGTTCCTTGAAACCTGGATGCGCACAGTGGTGGCGCCAGAGCATCTTACTCAGTTTTTCACCTTGGAGTGAGCACATCGGGTGCCCTCGAGACCTTTAGCACCGGGGAGGTCGGCATGTGTGGTAGTAGCTAAGCTGATGCATTATAAGGACAGGGATGCCTTGCTCCAGAGAGCCAGAGAGGCCGGGCCTTTCAAGGTGGCGAATGATGTGGTGATGCTATTCCCTGACTTCAGCACAGAAGTCCAAAATAAACGGACCTCGTTCATGGCAGTGAAGAGGGCCCTCAGAGAAGAAGGGTGCCTCCGCACTAAGAACGATCAAGCAGGACGCGAGGGCCGCAGAGGCCAGAGGAGACAGCTAAACAGTAATCAGCTATGAGCGGAATCGACCCTGGCCCAAAAGGAATTGGCAAAAAAGGCGGCGCTAGAGGTGGTGGCGTCCAAGCGTGGGGAGGAGTCCCCGGCAGAAGGTAGTCGGAGAGATTCGGACTCCACATCTGTGTCCTCGGTGAAGGGTTCTGGCTGCTCCCGAGAAGCCCCGAGTTTGACTCCACAAACTGCAGATGAGCTGGGCTGAAGTGCACTTTTGCCCTGCCCTGCCCTGAGGTGAGGAGAACAGTGCGGGCAGGTGGCCCTGATGGACACGGAACCACCCCCCTGTTGGTTTCTTGGTCACCCAATGTGAGAATGGCGAGAACTCTGACTAACTTGTTGACTTGATTGTGCTGTTGCACTGTTTCGTGGGCAACCTACAGTTGGAGATGCGCCCTGGGGACGGGGAGTTGGGATTTGCAGGTTTGTGTTTTGATGGTGATGTGGGAGTTAAGAGTCATATATATACAAGTAATGCAGTTAGCTGAGGGGAAGCGAAGAACCGGGAGGGGCAGGGAAGCTTGCCTAGATATAGTTGCACCAATATGGCAGGTTACAACTTCCTAACCTGGAACATAAGAGGGATGGACTCTCTCACTAAAAGACAGAGGCCCTCATTCTGACCTTGGCGGGTGGCGGAGGCCGCCCGCCAAAGTCCCGCCGTCAGGTTACCGTTCTGCGGTCGAAAGACCGCAGCGGTAATTCTGACTTTCCCGCTGGGCTGGCGGGCGGTCGCCTTCAGACCGCCAGCCAGCCCAGCGGGAAAGAGGCTTCCACGATGAAGCCGGCTCGGAATCGAGCCGGCGGAGTGGAAGCTGTGCGACGGGTGCAGTTGCACCCGTCGCGTATTTCACTGTCTGCCCAGCAGACAGTGAAATACATGTAGGGGCCCTCTTACGGGGGCCCCTGCAATGCCCATGCCAGTGGCATGGGCACTGCAGGGGCCCCCAGGGGCCCCCAGGGGCCCCGCGACCCCCCCTACCGCCATCCGGATCTCGGCGGTCCGACCGCCGGGATCTGGATGGCGGTAGGGGGGGTCGGAATCCCCGCGGCGGTGCAGCAAGCTGCGCCGCCGCGGAGGATTCAATGGGGCCGCGGTACACTGGCGGGACCCCGCCAGTGGTGCCGGTCCGACTGCGGCTTTACCGCCGCGGTCGGAATCCCCATTGGAGCACCGCCGGCCTGTCGGCGGTGCTCCCGCGGTCCTCCGCCCTGGCGGTCAAAGACCGCCAGGGTCAGAATGACCACCAGAGTGTTGTCATACCTGAAAAGAAGGGGTATACATGTGGCGTTGTTGCAGGAGACTAACCTCACCGCAGGAGAAGCCGATAAACTGAGGCATATGTGGAGAGGACAGGTGTTTGCTAATAAGTATTCTGCCTATGCTAGGGGAGAATTGTTGTCGGTCAGAGCGGGAGTCCCTTTTGAGGCTGTAACGATTGATATAGACCAAGAGGGCAGATTTGTGATTGTGGAGGGTAGATTTCACGGTACCCTGATAGTCCTGAGTAGCGTATATATGCCCCTAATCAGGATCAGATCCCCTTTATGCAGCGCCTATCGAGCCATCTTACTCGACAGCAGGGGGGGGAGTTGTTGATAGGGGGGACTTTAATAGTGTAATGGATACAGACCTGGACCACTCCACTCCGCCGTTGATAGGAGCAATGTCACATAAGATAGCCAAAAATCTGAGGGAATGGATGCAAGGATGGGGCCTAGTAGATGTGTGGCGTAGCTATCACCCGGAGGACAGAGACTACTCCTACTACTCGAGCCTGCACCAGGTACATACCAGGATAGATAGGGTAGTGTGCTCTGCCAACGTTGCTCGGGGAATGATTCACTCAGAATATCTGGGGCGTACCCTTTCTGACCATAACCCCTTGTTGCTTACCTCGAGGGTGGCGGTAGTCAGGCCGCACATCCCAGGGTGGAGATTGGGCCCAGCCGCGCTGGAAGATCAGGCATATAGAGAGGCTCCTATCTGGCAGACCACATTAATATCAATAAGGGGTCTGCCTCGGCCAGGCATGTGGAGTGGGAAACGCTCAAGGTGGCAGCGAGAGGTCACTGTACGGGACAGACAGTGGGGATAAAGCGCACTCTGGAGCAGGAACTAATTAGCCTAGAAAAGATCATCCACAAGGGGTAAAGGGATAGGGGTGGAGAAATAGTGGAGCGCGGCAGGTATGAGGAAGCGCAGCAATCCCACTCCCGAATGGTGGAAAAGCTGAGTTGCCATAGTGTACAGAGGTACTTGGCCTCGATACAGGCAGAGGAGGGCAGATCTGGTAAGATGCTCTCATGGTTGGTGAAACCAAGAGGGGAGGGGACGCCTATCATGAGTGTGTGAGATATGAGGGGGGTGCACAGATATAAACCAGGTGACATCAACAACGCCTTTAGGGAACACTGTACCTTTCTTTGTAGAAGTCTGGATGCATATGGGACCGAAGCTCTGGATGCTTACGTGCATCCGCTGCCCCTGAGCACACTGACATCTGAGGAGAGGGATATGCTAGGAGGGCCGGTAACATTGGAGAAGGTCCAGGATGCCATCTCGCAACTAGGTGCGGGAAAGACACCGGGCACGGACGTCCTGCCAGTGGACTTCTGCCAGTGGACTTCTACAAGAAGTACTCAGCCCTGCTGGCTCCACAAATGGTTGAATTATATGAGGAGGCATTCCAACAGGGTCTCCTACCTGATACATTGAGAGAGGCTTTGGTGGTTCCCCTGCCCAAGTGTGACTTTGGGGGAGGTATCAGTAGCTGATTTCCACCCACTGTCAATGCTGAATTGTGATTTTAAAATCCTAAGCAAGCTTCTGGCCAATCGACTACTCCAACATATATTCAAACTGATACACGAAGACCAAAATGGGTTTGTCCCAGCTCAGAGCACCTCGCTGAACCTCAGACGCCTCTTTGCCCTTTTGCATATGCCGCAGGAGGAGAAGCCACGGGAGGCGATGTTCCTAGCGATGGACTTTGAAAAAGCCTTTGACTCGCTAAGGTGGGATTATTTGAGGAAAGTGATGCTTCGGTTAGGGTTGGGGGAGGGCTGGGTACGATGGGTGGACCTGCTGTATGCAGCTCCCTTGGCGAGAGTACGGACGGGCAAGACGGTCTCAGAGACCTACCCCATATGCAGAGGTACTCGGCAGGAATGCCCGTTATCCCCATTATTATTTGCTCTGGCCATTGAGCCACTGGCAGCTCAGCTTCGGATGGAGGGCAGAGGCAGGGTTGTGGTGTGGGGGCCGGCTGAACATATTATCTCACTATACGCTGATGATATCTTAATTTATCTTAGGGATGGTGAGTCGGGACTGCCCTGGGTGTTGACTAGGTTGGACAATTTTGGAGTTTTTTCGGGGTTACACCTGAATAGGGGCAAGACCTATGTTTTCCCCCTAGTGGCGGGAGGGGGGTGACCCTCCTCGTGTTCGGAGGACATGATATGGGCACCGCACACCTTCAAATACCTGGGCATACAGGTGTTTCATGATCTGAAGGACCTCCGCGAGGGTAACATAGGCAAGGCGCTTCACTCACTCCGAGCTTCTGTGGGGTTCTGACGGTCACTTAAGTTATCCATAATGGTCAGAATAACCTTATCCAAAAGGATTATGCTACCCTGCCTTCTTTACTACTTCACCAATCTACCGGTGTTAATACCTTCGTCATGGTTTAAGGAGTTAAACACAATATTCAGGGATCTCATCTGGGATGGAGGCCACAAACGAACTGCGCTTTCTGTCTTTTGCAGGCCGGCTCTTGCAGGGGGATTGGGTGTTCCAGATTTTGAACTCTATTACCTGGCATGTCAAATGCAGTGGATATCCAGGTGGTGCACAGGGGGGGGGGTCGTTTGGACAGGTGCACTGTCAATGCTGAGAAGAGCAGAGATCGGATCATAGCTCAAAAGATTGACCGACGAGTGGCACCCCAGGAGGAAATCGTACTGACGTTTGGGAGTGGGAGTGGCTTACTCGCCGGCACTGCCCTTATCGTGCTGACACAAGATACTGCAGATGGGGCTTTGTTGGGATCTGGACTGTCCTTAGGAGACTTCTTTGAGGGAGGAGTACTGAGGCCCTTTACTGACATGAACGACAAGCGTGGAGTACCGAGAGGACCGAGAGGACAATTTCTATTCTACCAAACTCTGACGTATCACATAAAGGAACACTGGAATACAGTCAAGGCAGAGCCTGATGTGCAGGGGGTTTTGCACCTCCTGCTAACCTTGGGAGGTGACACTCACCTCGTTACTAAACTATATAGGGCTCAAATTGAGGGCACCCTAGACCCATTACAGTCCCTCAGGGGGAGGTGAGAGAAGACAGTGGGTAGAGACCTGATGGAAGCGGAATGGCGGAGGGTATTGGCACACCCACAGATGGTTTCTGACCCTAAAGTATGTCCCAGGTGTGATGAACCAGATGCTGACTTAGACCACATGGTGTGGCGCTGCTATGAGCTTCAACAATGTTGGAAGGCGGTGCTGAGCGACCTGGAAGGAATCTTAGATGTCACATTGGCCCTGACTCCATCGGTCTGTCTGCTGGGCCTGTACCCGGGCTGGCCTCTGGGAAGGTTACTGGCTGATTCATTGACCTAGCATTAGTGCTTTATAGGAGACGAATCACCTTGGGTTGGAGATCGCCCAGGTGTCCCTCCTTGGGGGACTGGAGATGAGACGTGACGAGATGGGCCAGGGCTGAATTACACGTTCTAAAGCGTGAGGAGGCATGGGGATTACGCCGGAAGCTCATCGCCCCAATGTGGGAGGAGGTACTGATCAAATGGGAGCTGCTGGGACAGGAAGTGGGAACAACATCAGAGGTACCGGGGGAAACCACAGTCATAGAGTTAAAGGTGGTGGAAATGGGAGAGGTACAATGACTCTTAACAACAATTGGAGAGAATGAGACCAGATCTAGCAATGGGGCTACGACAGGGTTAGGCAGATAGCGGAAAGGAGCAGCCGGCGTTGAAAGGACTTAAGTGGGAGGGTACACAGAAGGAGTAACCCAACTGATTTAGGGAAACCCCATCCGAAAACGCGTGTTGCAGTGAAACTGAGCAGGACAAGTCACTCCATGGGGGAGACACACCGAACCGCCTCCCCTCACCTAGTACTTGCTCCCACCTCAAGTCACTATCATGTACATAGTTTAGATAGTATTAAGTACAAACTGTTACACACTTAAAATAACGACAACATGGTATACGACAGAGAGAGTTTACTGCGAAATATTCGGATCAAACTCGAACAGCTTAAATACTGTAGTCTGATAACAATTTAGAATAAGTGTCCTACAAATAAAGTGTTGATAATTGTACCTGGATATTACAACTGTTGATATACATGGAGTAGATAGGAGCATGTCAATGCCTTAAATTGATTTGACAATGTATAAAAACAAAATGTTAATAAAAACAATTAAAAAGAAAAAATCAGTACTGACTCGCCAGACCCTTGTAAATCTGGGCCAAAGACTCATAATATTCAGTGGCACATAGTGTGGTTTTTAGTGTTTGTTTGAGCTAACAATGCTGTGAGTAACATTGGTCGATTTTTTTGTGGGTGCTGCCTGAGCATATATTTTTGTGAGTGCCTGAGGTTAAATAGTGCTTTGATTAAAGTGCCTTGCGAAATGCCATAGACATTCAAGTGTCTGAGCACAAGTACCATTGCACAGTTTTTCGGGGCAATTGACGATGCATGTCACATGTTAGGAGTAAAGAAACTGGTGTTTTAAGTGGATTTGCAATTGTTCCACTTGCATGAATGGATGTGGTCTAGTGCTGTCGAACATGAAAACCTATGGACAAATGGTGCTCTGTGGAAGTTACTTCAGGAGTTTGTTATCGCATGAAAGTGATGGCAGGCAGATTTTATCGTCTTTGAGTAGTGTTGGTGAACCGGTTGCTATGGCAAAGTGGATATGTGTGTGCCACTGTGGGAGAATGTTCTGAGTAAATGACCGAGGATGAGAGTATTTTTGTTTGAATTAGGTAATGTGGGAAAATGGTGACTGAGCAGGTGATTTTGGGTAAACAACGTTCTGGGTGAGTTGCTCTATGTGATGCACTCTGCACATTTGTGGCTCCTAATAAGTGGTGTTTCAAGTGTATGAACTTGCATGCAGAAAAGACAAATGCATACAGTAGTAAATTAATTTTCATTCAAGTGGCAGGATTACCCGGAGAGGTAGGAGGCATCACTTCAAATCCATAAGTCATCCTCTTCCTGGACCCTCAGTAAGCACTTAACACTCAACTTCGTGGAGCTACTGAGAAGTCATTTCCCACTCTCTGCAACTCAGATATGGCCTTCATTGTGCAGAACAAGGACTTTATTAATGAGTTCTGAGATGTCCTTACCCCCTTATTCATCCACCATGGCCACCCCACCCACTTGTGTGACTTCAACCTTGCCAACAACACAAGCTCAAAAAAGAGACACTTCACTCTTATAAACACACACAACATGGTACATAATTGTCCCACATCCAACATACTCCAAATGCCTCATTCTTTGCCTTGTCTTCTCAACACCACCAACAATCCATTGGAAACAGCCCACACCCCTTAACTGGACTGACCACTTTGCCAACCCTCTCTCCCTTTACAGTGTCCTGCATAGAAACCAAGGTCAACCCAAAAGTGAAGCGCTAACCTTCAGATCATTCAAAGACTTCCCCATAGACAATATAATACTTGAACTCACTTTTAAACCTATCAGTTCCATGTCTAATGCCAAAGCTCTTTTACACTACTTCAACACCTTTTGGAAAGCTTTGTGTACATCCACTTCCCAATTAAAACATGTAAGTGCAAACAAAAAGTATGCAGCTCTTTGGTACTCTGATGACCTTGTTGTCAATAAACAATCCTTTCACAGACAGGAAAGAAAATGGCCTCACAAATACTGAAGTCTCTCTGCACAATACACAAACAGCTAGTTGCATGCGCCATAGTAAAGTACTTTAAAAAACTACCCATAAAGCCTTCAACCACTATGCTTCGGAGGGCAATCAACAACTGCATCAATTCTCTGCCACTCTCACCTATTCCACACTTTACAGAAGCAACACCAAGCCTGCTTCATTCTTACACACTCCTCTTCCTGTGGAATCCTTCCAAACCTTATCTCTTGCAGGTCTCGCTGACAAACTCAAGTCCCTCAAAGCCACTTTTTATTTTTATGAGCTGATGTCTTACCCTTGTTCTTCATCAAAGCGGTCTCCAGTGGTGTTCTCTCACTTTCTCACCAAGGCATCTTCCCAGAAGCAGTTGAGATCCTCCCACTCCTAAAGAAACCTACCCTAGCCATAGACCCTGATGATCTTGCCGACTACCGGCTCACCACACATACATACCATTATTTGGCAAAATCATTAAAAAAGCAGTCTACCTTAAACCACAAAATCACATTTATGCTAACCTTCACCAGCATGACTACCAGTCTGGCTTCAGATCATGCTGCAGCATGGAGACCACCATCTAACACATGATGGACAATGCCTTCCTGACCCCAGCTGAAGATGACCCGTGCCTCCTAATATTCGAAACAATCAAACATCCCACCCCCCTAGGCACCTGGAGTCTTGATTGGGTTTTTCTGGCAATGTCCTTAACTGGTTCTTCTCTCATCCTTCCCATGAACACTAGTTTGTTCACACACGTCCATGTTGTAGGAAAGTACCATCTTTCTTGGCATGTTACCCCCAATGTCTGCCTGTATGTCAGTATGTTTTGCCTGTCTCACTGGGATCCTGCTGGTCAGGACCCCAGTGCTCATAGTTTGTGGCCTAATGTGTGGGTTGTCAGTAGTGCTTAACTGTGTCACTGAAGTTCTGCTAACCAGAACTTCAGTGCTTATGCTCTCTCTGCTTCCAAATTAGTCACTATGGTTTAGTGACTTCATATTCCAATTCCATTTGGCACACTGGATCCCCTTATAAGTCCCTAGTTTATGGTACGTAGTTACCCAGGGCATTGGGGTTACAGGAGATCCTCATGAGCTGGAGCATTTTCCTTTGCCACCCATAAGGAGCTCAGACAAACCTTTCTTTAGGACTGCCAATGCAGCCTGAGTTAAATACTGCGCACACTATTTCACAGCCATTTTCACTGCATTCAAGTAACTTATAAGTCACTTATATGTCTAACCTTCATTTACTGAAGGCTACGTGCAAAGTTACTAAGTGTGATGGCACTATAGTGCGGTGATACCATTGCATGCGTACAGTACATATAGGTCAATACTTATATGTAGCTTCACAATGGTAACTCTGAATATGGCCATGTAAGGTGTCTAAGCTCATGGAATTGTCCCCCCGTTCCAAATCTGGTATGGGGGGACAATCCCATGCATTCTGGGGGCTCAACCATGGACCCCCAGTACTGCCAAGCCAGCTCTCTGAGGCTTGCACTGCAGCTGCTGCCACCTCACAGCAGGGTTCTGCCCTCCTGGGGTCTGAGCAGCTCACTCCCAGGAAGGCAGAACAAAGCATTTCCTTTGGGGGGGCGGTGCCCAGAGCTCCTCCGGTGTTAGCCATCTTGTTTTCCAAGGTGTGGGGACACTCTGGAGATCTCTGAGTGGCCAGTGCCAGCAGGTGACGTCAGAGACCCCTCCTGATAGGAGCATACCTGGATAGGCAGCCAATCCCCCCTCTCAGGGCTATTTAGGGTCTCTCTTGTGGGTTCCTCTTCAGACTCAGCTTGCAAGACTCCTCCAAGAATCCACTGCATCCTCTGCTTCAGCTTCTGACTATCGGATCAACCGCAGACTGCTCCAGGAACCGCTGTAACTGCAACAAAGTATCCAGGATGACTCCTGTTACCTGCAACTTCAGCTGCAGCCAGCATTTGCAACAGTTTCCAAGGTGTGCATGCTCTGAGGACTCCCTGTCTTCACCTTGCACCAGAAGAACCAAAGGAATCTCCTGTGGAGTGACAGAGTCACTTCCCTGCTCCTGTAGGCACCTTCCAAGATGACAACCGGATCACTGGGACTCCTCTCCTGATGATGAGCATGCTCCCTGGAACACAGGTGGTGGACCTATCCATCCCAGACTGTCCTAAGGTCCAGCTGTCCAAATTTGGAGGCGGTAAGAGCTTGCCTTCCCAGTTTGTGACAGGGCCCCTATGCACTGCATCATCTCTAGCTCCTTGGGATTCTGTGCACTTCTTCCAAGAATCCTTCAAGCACAATGTAGCCCAGGTCCCCAGCACTCCATCCTGCGATGCGCAACACGCTGAGTTGTTCTCCGGTGGTGTGGGACCTTCTTTTGTTGTTCTGCCCCAAACCGCAATTTTCACCTTCTTTGTTCCCATGTCCTGGGACTCCAGTGGGTGCTGCCTTGTCATCTGTGGGCTCTCTCCAATGTTGGGATCCCCCTCTGCCTCCTCAGTCTGAATTGAGGCTCCCAGGTCCCTCCTGAGTCCAGGCAGCGCCATTTTGATGCAAACTGTGACCTTGCTTGAACCAAGGCGTGTTGGTCAAATTCAGCTATGCAAACCTCCTACATGCAACATCTCTACGTGGGACATCTTCTGCACCATGCAGGAACCTGCAGCCATCATCTTTGGTGCTCTTCTGCAGACTTCTTCTAACCAGAGAATCCTCTTTTGCACCATCTTCTAGGTTGGCAGGGGCTCCTGTCCTTCCTGGAGCCTTCTGTGACTTCTGGACTTGGTCTCCTCTCTTCACAGGTCTTCAGGTCCAGGAATCAACCATTTGTTGCTTCCAGTCTTGCTTGGTTCTTGCAATAACTCTAATCACAACTTGTAGTATGTCCTGAGGAAACTTGCAGTATTTTACTCCTACTTTCCTGGCCTCTGGGGTGGGGTATTTTCCTTACTTTTGGTGTTCTCTTACACTCCGAGTGCCCCTCTACACACTACACTTGCCTAGGGGGGAATTTGTGATTAGCATTCCACTTTCTTAGTATATGGTTTGTGTTGCTCAAGGCCTATTGCGTTCTATTGCATTTTCTACTGTTTACACTATTCTATGACTATTTACTTACCTGATTCAGGTCTCTAGTGTATATATTGTGTACAATACTTACCTCCAGAAGGAGTATTGTCTCTAAGATATTTTTTGCCTTGTGTCACAAAAATAAAGTACCTTTATTTTTGGTAACACTGAGTATTGTCTTTTATTGAGTATAAGTACTGTGTAACTATTGAAGTATTGCAGGAGCTTTGCATGTCTCCTAGTTCAGCCTAAGCTGCTCTGCTACAGCTAACTCTAGACAGCCTAAGCTGCTAGACACTGCCTACATTTCACTAATAAGGGATAACTGGACCTGGTATAAGGTGTAAGTACCTTAGGTACCCACTACGAACCAGGCCAGCCTCCTACACATGTCCCAAAAGATCCTTGACACCTGCAGAGTTCACCAGGTTTACATACTGCCCACTACCATCTTCAGATCTACATGGAGCCACTTGGTGCTCTACAAACAGGTAACAGCATCAGGATTCACCAATATGCTGATAATACACAACTCTGCTTGAAATTCTCATCTTCTTCAGAACATCTAGCACCACAAACACTACCTGAACAAAATTCAAACCAGGATGTCCTGTGTCTACATGAAGCTCAATCTAAACAAAACAGAATTCTTGTTATTTAGTAAGAACAACAAACACAAAACAGTACAAACCTGACTTAATGCCACAAATCTTGATGGCTCCACACCCCAACTTGCACTGAACTCTAAGTCACTTGGTTAAAGCCCACACCATCTGCAAAACCAGTTTTATCATATACAAATACATAATAACCAGCATACCTGCTTATCCTACAGGCAAGCTCATGATCTCTGGTGGTTTTCGGTAGAATAGCAGCCAGAACACCATCAGCCTGCAGAAAAAGAAGTGTAAAATCAATGTACCCAGGATCTGGAACAACATCCTCATATCCATTAGGGCTGCCCAAACGCTGTTCCAGTTTAGGAAACATTTAAAGACACATCTGTTTAAAAAACACTACTTCACAATGCATGAACAGTCGTCTCCCATCAACTGTTGACGTTATGCTTGTCTTTAACCCTGCACTACTTTTGCTGCCTTTCAGCTAGGCTCGAGCTATAGACATAACACAAATAAGTGTAGACCAGGAGCACTAGAGGAGAAGGTCACATATACTAATACACTAAGGGCCAGCTTTATGAAAAGTGGCACATCAGGTCACCCCATTGCGTTCCCCTAATGCCACCATATGTGCGCCGTATTTATGATACAACACACTATCTCACACGTTAGGGAACTAGCATCAAAAATGTTGATGCTAGTTTGTCGTTTTGCAGGATTAGCAACAAAGAATTTGACACTAATTCTGCAAAGTGAATGGAGGCCAATTGAAAACAATGGGAGCCTTAGTTAAACTCCTGCCTTGAAGCTGAAAATGGCACAGTTGAATCTCATAGATTCCACTGTGTCATTTTTCTGGAATATCATAGATTCCACTGTGCCATTTTTCTGGCCCTCCCAACGCTGGAACACCCTCCTTCCATACATTATGCTTGGTGCAGGAATAATGTGGCGCAAGGGTTTACAAAGTGGCTCAATCCATGGATTGCGCCACTTTGTAAATATGGCATGGCTTTTTGGCAAACCTAACGCCACATTAGAGTAAAAAAAGATTACACTAAGATGGTGCAAGGTGGCAGAAGGGGCTTCTTAATTCTGTCCCTAACTGTGTGAATCTGGCGCAAGATGTTTTAGAGGATCAGAGATTTATTTAATTCATAGATCATCAGTCAGGTGAGTTTCATAAACGTGTGTCCTGGGGTTGCTCCCTAAAGGAAGTAGTGAAAGGAGAGATATGCACAAATACTAGTGAGATTTCCACTACACATGAAATGCCTTAGGTTGAGAATTTTTGACCAAGAAAAGACAAAATTCAGCTCAGAGTAGAAGATCATCCAGGGACAAATATTTGTTCTGAAACTAGAACATCCGGTGAGGTAAAACAACACATCACTACATATACACTTACGATTAATCAGGTATGATACCATCTGAGCCTTTTTAGAACTTGAAAAGATCCGGAGCGTAGAGAATCGAAAACGTTTTTTTCAGTATTTACGGCTACACAACCGATTGTTGCTTTGGTTACGAAGGATCATAACTAAACCACCACTGGTCAAGAGTAACACTAAACGAACACATGTAAGAGTTTTTAAAATGTTCAGATTGGGAAAACTGTGCAAATCCAATTTTACCCGCGGTCATCCACTTTATGCACACAATTTCCATGATTATAAGACTGTGGGCCTCAGACTTTAAGTGCTGGAAGCCACATGGTTGCCCATATAAACAAGTTTCAACAGTAAGCGCGAAAACAGCTTTTCGAAAGTCACTTTTGTTGCCAGATACTGCGAGCTTCGAGCGCTAGAACAATCAAGCTTGCAGCAGGGTCCTTACAATGAAGCTGCTCACTGGGCCACTTAAGCTCATTATGGAATTGAAAAAGACGCGGAAAGCTTTTTAAAAGCAGTCAGCAGAAGAAAGCAACAGGTGCAGCTAGTAATGGAGAAAATTGTATCTGCGGGGAGCGAAGCGCCACTGGACATCCTTAGAAGAAATCTATGCACACAGATGGTCTGAGATAAATGCAAAAGCAATGCGCAGCCAGGGGTCGCCTTGCGATGCTTTTCTTGTCCCCTCCTATTTTGCTTCATTACTCTTCTAACATATCATAGTTTCTGAGTAGCCTTAATCGGGAAGCTTTACTGCCTTCAAGTGCCTGTTTCTAGTTCAAAACCTGAATGGAAACTCTGATAACAAATACAACTTGAAATGAGCAACTTATTACTTCGTAGGTGTGTTTGAGGATATGTGTATCTAACAAAAACTAAACCATTGGAATTGTATTGTGTGGTAATTTATTTAGCGTTTTACAAACCCCTTGTGAGTTCTAAAGCGCACTATTATGTACTGTAACCCCAAATAAACGTCGTACCTGTTCAACCAGGAGTCTTCTACAGTTTAGCAAACATAAATAGTTACTGTAGTGTCTTGGAAGTGTGAGCACTAGGACCCTGACTCCTGGGCGGACTCAACTAACAAATTATGTAATCAGTTGGGAGGTGTTAATGTGTGGTTATTAATGATTATGAGATCCTTAGAAGTGTAGCTTGAGCATTGCACGCTGATGAATAAAGAAGTTAGTTACAAGCTTCCTGTGTGGCATGTTCTTGTGCATACTCCCTGTCTGGGGAGGACACAACAACTGGCGACAAGTAGGAGATACATGCCCTTAAGAAACAAGACTGCTCTCCCTGAGAGTTTACAAGGATACAGCACACTGCTTGTGAATGCCATGTGTGTTCCACGTCGATGCATAGAAGCCTGCATTGGTGTATATGGAATGCAAATTCTACTCCAGCCAGCACAAAGCTTTGTGAAGAAGTTGAAAGCCCAGCGGGAAGAAGCATTATTGGAAAAGCCCACCAAGACCTGCTGGCCAGGCAGAGAAAAGAAGGCGATGCACCACAACCCCGAGCCATCAGTCATACAGCAAAAACGCTAAAGGCAGTGACAATCTGGTATTAGAAATAGGAATATACACACCAATTAAATTAAATGTTTCATAATGGCAACATTAGGCACAACAGCCGAGACCTGCTCGAGAGACCAATTTGTGCAATGACAAACATTGCATTCTGAATCTCATTCAACAAAAGTGACTCAAACACACAGCCCACCGTTATCCAAGTCACAGGTTGGACCGAGAATGGTTAAAGCTGTTATAACAGCACAAATAAATGACTTGCACAAAACAGAAAGACTAAAGCAAAGGCCAGATCATGCAAGAAACAGAAAAAACACTGTCAAAAATTAAGAAAGTGTCACACAACTGTTGAACGAGACGGATGACCAAAGATCAAACAAGGAGCTGGTACCGCCAGAAGGTGCGGACTCAAGATCACAATGAGAGCGGTCTGGGGAACATCCACTCTCAATGGCAGTGAGAAGAGGTGAGAAGTACACAGCAGCCATTTTTCTAAAGCCCTCAACACCATTCAATAACGCTAAAAAGCAGAATAATGGTGCCAGATGGACCACATGGATAGAGACTTTTGATGATTTCATATATGCTCTGGAAGAAGTAAATGATGAGAAAATCATTAAATACTTAAAGTATCTTGCTCGTGATGAAGTAAAAGATGTTATAAAGAAAAGCTCACAGACTGAGACAATGTCATATGATCAGATCAAAGAAGCATTAGGAGCCAAGTTCAATCCAATGCCAAATGTTGACTACCTAAGGTACATTTTTATTTGAAGAAGACAACAGTTTGGTAAAATTATGGATGAGTTTGTTGAGAGACTTGATGTGCTTATCAAGCACTGTAAGGCTAGTGAATTTAAAGATGAGGAAGGCATGTACTTAAGTCATTGATGGTCTGGCTTTTTTAGAAGATGCATGTTGGGAGAGATGCTCAGTTTAAATAAAGCACCAATGGCTGCAAGATCCGAAGAATGAGCAGATCAACAGGCCACTGACATGGAAGTGGGGATAGCAAAAAGTGAAATGGCATTAATCATAAAGAACAAACACAAGCACCAAGCAAATACCAATAAGTCGATATCTTTGAAGAAAGAAAGACTGTTTCCAATGTGGATTTCCCTGTGCACATGAAAGTGAATGTCCAGCCATTGGATAAACAAGCAAGGGTTGTGGAAAAGAGAAACACTTCATAACAGTTTGCAAATCAAAATAGAAAAAAAATGTGTCACAGCGAGACCAGAAAATGGACATCAGAAGGTTCCAAAAGCATAGTCCCATACCTACGAAGACAAAAAGCAATCTCAACTGCGACAGGTTGAAACTAAACAAAATCAATCGTCATCAAGTTCGTTCTGCAAGAGTTCTTTGATGTCACCGTCAAGTGACAGTGTAGAGGGTGAATGTGCAATGATCAAATCTAAAAAAAAACAACATGTACATGTCAGCCTTTCTGCTTGCAAAGAAGACAAATAAACAACAAAAATAAGTGAGTCAATGAAGCAAAATAATTCATATGGACACTGTCCCAAGATCGCACTAAAAGTCAACCCTTGCGCCATAACCTTTGTAATCAACAGCGGTGCATCAATCAACGTCATGCGAAGTCGAACAATTTACAAAGTTGTCACCTGTACCACAACATAAAGCATCAAGTGTGAAGACGTTCACCTGGGCTGCTGCTAAACTGTTGCAGACTCAGAGTTTATTCACAGCAACCCTGTGGCATAAGAAGTCATCTGTGCAGGCCCCAATCCCTGTTTTTCAATGTCATTCACCCATGACATGCCTGCTTAGTTTTGCAACTGCTACTGACATGGAACTGATATCTATAACTTACAACCTAAATACACAACCTGAAATTGTCAGTCAGTTGCCATCACTATTTCATGGCCTAGGAAGATTCAAGACAATGAAGGCGCAACTTCACATTAATGAAGACATCTGACCTGTTGCACAGCAACACAGCAAAATAGCATTTTACCTTCAAGAAGCGGTTAAGAAGAAACTAGAAGCACTGTTAAACCAAAATATTATGAGGCACTCTTCTGTTCCAACACCATGGGTGTCGTCCATAGTGGTAGTGTCAAAAAAGGACAGGGGAGGTGCATCTTCCTGGATATACACCAGGCCAAATAAGCAATCAAGAGAGAAAGATATGATCATGCAGCTGAGCTGAGTCAAAGTCCTCTCCCATCTTGATTTGAACAAGTGATACCATCAACTCGAACTGTAAGAAACCTTTAGGTAAATTTTCACTTTTTTCAAAGCATATTGGTTTGTTCAGATGCAAAAGATTAAGGGGGTCAATCTGACCTCGGCGGTAAAAGGCTCTTACCACCGGTCAGAAGACCGCCATTCTACCGCCGCGGCTGCGGTATACTGCCACGGTCATTCTGACCCACAACTGCCAAACCGCCAAAAACCCGACATCCACGGAAGGCCGCTTCATCAGCGGTCAGCGATAAACTGGAGATGACAAACCTCCACCGTCACGCCAACACAAACACGCCCATGCCATTACGACCCACGAATCCACGCGGCGGTCTTTCAACCGCGGTATTCCATTGGCGGTACACACCGCCGCGCTCAAAATACACACACCCATACAAAACACAGCCACATTGGACAATTCAAAATACACACACCTGAGACACATACACACACCACTCCCACACACCCATCACCATATAAAACACACACCCACATCACCCACAAACCCCCACAAATCGAAATTCAGAGACAAGGCGCAATACAGAGAGAGAGAGCACAGGGAACGCAAACCACAACACACACAGGAACCCAACATCATCACCCACACCACATCCACGCACACATCACCACACATCACCACTCACATCACCACAAACACCACCCCACACCTCATCCACACCACCCCATGGCACCCCAAAGACACCCCAGGTTCTCGGACCAAGAACTCAGGGTCATGGTGGAGGAAATAATTAGGGTAGAGCCCCAGCTCTTCGGCACACAGGTGCAGCACACCACAATAGCCAGGAAGGCGGAGCTATGGCAAAGGATCTTCGACACGGTCAACGCTGTGGGACAGCATCCCAGAAACCGGGAAGACATCCGAAAGCGCTGGAATGACCTACGGGGGAAGGTGCGGTTGATGGTGTCAAGACACAACATCGCTGTGCAGAAGACTGGCGGCGGACCCCCACCCACTCCACCCGAATTCACAGCATGGGAGCAAGAGGTCTTGAACATCCTGCATCCTGAGGGCCTCGCTGGAGTAGGCGGAGGAATGGACTCTGGTAAATCTAATCTCAACTACTTCACCCCCCAACCACCAGCATGCCAACCCACAACCCCACCCTCACCCCCAACCCCCCAGCACACATCCTCCCTGCCAATGTCTCACCAGCACAACCCACCCAACACAACACCAATCCCTGAATGCCAACACAAACCATGGACACCCATCACCTAAGCATGACCACTGCACATACCCATCCCCCCCCCACAAACCACCCTCACAACTCCTCCCACAAGGGAATGCCAGCACTGGGGGACAAGGGCACCCACAAATCGCACGCCATGGCACACACAGAAGCAATAACCATACTCTTTTACCCCTGCAGGGCCCGAACGCCAACACACCGGCCAGGAGGGTCCAGATTTGTCCATCCCGCCCCCAGAACAGGCCCCCAGTGATGACAGCAGCTCTGTCGACCTAGAACCTGATGACCAGCCCGGACCATCGGGGACCTCTGGACAGTCGGTTCCCCACACACAGACACAGGCCACAGCAGACCCAACCCCCTCTGGGAATACCAGCACAGCTCCCACCCAGCGGGCCCATGCCTCTGTCTCCAGGACGCGTCAATCAGCGGTGTGTCCGCCACTACAGGGCACCCAGGCTGACCCACCACCCCAACAACAACAGGGACCTGGGGGCAGTGGTAGTGGGCACACCGTCCAGGGGACAGAGGCCCGGGGAAACAGGGGAACTGGGAGGGCTGCCGTGCGAGAGGGGGTGGAACGTCCCAGGGAACCCACTCTCCAAGAGGCCCTCACCACCATCATGGGAGCATACCACCACTCCCAGGAGACGATGGCGACGGTACTGGCCAGGTTCCAGGAGATCAAGGCACAGCAGGAGGAACGGTACATGGGGTTCAGAGGCAAACTCAGGAACATCAGTTCCGCAATGGGGACCATCGTCCTGGCCCTCAACCAGATAGTCTCCACATTGCGGGACCATGTGGCACCCCAAAGGGCCCCTGTCACTAGCCCGGAGCACGAACAGCCTACCACCTCCGCCGGCGCTAGTGGACAGGAGGCCCCCACACAACGACAGGCCACCAGAACCCCACCTCCTGCTGAAGATCAACCACCCCGCAAGCGGAACCTGAGATCACACAAGAAGACAGAGAAGAATGCCAAGACCCCCACCAGCATAAGATACCCCCTGATGTCATCCCACTGTCCCACATTGTCACCCTGTCAAACCTTAAACAGCCCCTGCTCCATCCTTCCACTGGCATATGGACTATGCACCTGTGAGACTGAGAACTGGACTCTGCCATGGACATTACTCCACCCCCACCCATCACCGTTTTACTATCATGGACCTATATGCAGCACTTAAAATACATCACCATTTGCACTTCAAAAATCAGGAGTCTGCTTGTATTCTTAACAAATGTATTACACATAATGGTGCAATAATGTTCAGTTACATTGTGATGACAACATACAAATGTCAATAAGCATTAGTCCATGGGCAAACAAAGCAGAAGTCACGCTATGGGTCATACAGCTCTGAAAAGGGAAGGGAAAGTCAAAAATCAGTTAAAAGGAACTGGGGGGAAACACAGAAAGTAGAGATGCAGGAGGCCAGGAGTAAATGTAAAATGGCGTGGGTGATTCTTACCCGTGTGCTACTGAAAATACTGTTGTATAACTGTGTCCCTGTTGTCCGTGTCGTCCCCGTCGTCTTCCTCCTCTTCACTCTCCACAGGCTCCACAGCTGCTACAACACCACCATCTGGACCATCCTCCTGCAGGAAAGGCACCTGGCGTCGCAATGCAAGATTGTGAAGCATACAGCAGGCCACGATGATATGACACACCTTCTTTGGTGAGTACCTTAGGGATCCACCTGTCATATGCAGGCACCTAAACCTGGCCTTCAGGACCCCGAAGGTCCGTTCTATAATCCTCCTAGATCGCCCATGTGCCTCATTGTACCGTTCCTCTGCCCTGGTCAGGGGATTCCTCACTGGGGTCAATAGCCAAGGCAGGTTGGGGTAACCAGAGTCACCTATTAGCCACACACGGTGTCTCTGTAGCTGTTCCATCACATAAGGGATGCTGCTATTTCGCATGACATACGCGTCATGCACTGACCCAGGGAACTTGGCATTTAGATGGGAGATGTACTGGTCAGCCAAACAGACCACCTGGACATTCATCGAATGGTAATTTTTTCTATTTCTGTACACCTGCTCATCGTCTTTTGGGGGTACTAAAGCCACATGGGTCCCATCAATGGCACCAATGATGTTGGGGATATGTCCAAGGGCATAGAAATCACCCTTCACAGTGGCCAAATCAGCCTCCTCAGGGAAAACAATGTAGCTCCGCATGTATTTCATCAGGGCAGACAACACTCTGGACAAAACCTTAGAAAACATAGGCTGAGACATCCCTGATGACATGGCCACTGTTGTCTGAAAAGACCCACTTGCCAAAAAATGGAGTACTGACAGAAGCTGCACCAGAGGGGGAATTCCTGTGGGTTGGCGGATGGGGGACATCAGGTCTGGCTCCAGCTGGGCACACAGTTCATGTATAGTGGCTCGGTCAAGTCGGTATCGAAGTATAATATGTCGTTCTTCCATTGTCGACAGGTCCACCAGCGGTCGGTATACGGGAGGATTCATCCTTCTCCTCGCAAGTCCCAGCGGACGGTGCCTAGGAAGGACAACATGGAGTACAGAGTCAAGCAACCCACAGGTACGTTCACCCAGCTTGCACAGTACACGAATCTCTATGCATTGAAAGGCTTGTATGAGTGGCAATGCAAGGCCTAGGCCTGTGTGACGCAGTAGTAATTAAGCCATGTGGGCCCTTGTAATGGCGGCTGCCTGACCTGAGAAGTGTGACAGTGGGATGTGAGGTCAACGCGCTGGCGTGGCACACCGTGGCGGTAGGCGGTCGAAGACCGCGGTGCGAAGGCGCATTGGTTAACATTGCACCCTATGGGTCTCAGGAGCCAATGACGATGTGCGCCGGCGGTCGCGGTACGCACCGCGGCGGTGACCGCCATTTTCGATCTGCTTAATCACTCAAGACCTGATCATCCACAGGAGAGGACCTATACTGCAAGTGCTGCTGTGACCTCGGTCTGGAAGAGACAATGGCTGCTGCGACTGGGGAAAGGGCCCCTGCCTTCACTTCAGAAGAGTTGGAGAAACTTGTGGATGGGGTCCTGCCCCATTATGCGCTACTCTACGGTCCTCCAGACCAACAGGTAAGTACACTGGGTGCACGTTGAATGGGCTATGGCTGGGTTGTGTATGGTGGATGTAAGATGGTGGGGTGGGGAGCGAATGAGGAGTGCAAGGCACGACAGATGAGAGCATGTGCCACATGGCAGGGTTGGGGAGGGGGGGCAATCACATCTAACATGCAGAAAAATGTTGAAATTTCCTCTCCCACCCTGTACATGTCAAATAGGTCAGCGCCCATCAGAAAGTAGACATTTGGCGTGCCATCGCCAAGGAAGTCCGGGCCCTGGGGGTCCACAACAGACGGGGCACCCACTGCCGAAAGAGGTGGGAGGACATCCGCCGCGGGACCAGGAAGACCGCCGAGTCACTGCTGGGGATGGCCTCCCAACGTAGGAGGGGTGCCAGTCGTACCTTGACCCCCCTGATGTTCCGGATCCTGGCGGTGGCCTACCCCGATTTGGATGGGCGCGTGAGGACATCACAGCAGACACAAGGGGGTGAGTACCAGCACATTCGGCTATCTTTACGCGCAGTGGAGGTGTCTGGGTGGGGGAGGAGGGCTGTGGGTGACATTAGGCCAGGGCGCTTTCTGTAGTGTAGTCCCCTCCTTTAGGCATGGCCCTGTGCCCCCGCCCCCCACCTCTGTAGGGTACCAAGTACAGCAATCCATGGTCCAGCATCACCCATGTGTGCATTTGTTGTCCATAGACCTGTAGGCCTAGTCACAAGTACTGAGTAGTGTACCCCGATTGCGCGGCGTAGTGCTGGAGGCTCCTGTGTCTGTCCTCTCCGACAACGGTGTTGACAATGCATGCACTCAACCTGTCTTTATTTCTCCCCCCACCCTTTTTCTTTATCTTCTTGTGCATGTGTGCATTAGCATCATCAGGCGGAGGAGAATTGGCATCGGAGCACGAGGGAGCTGCAACTCACAAGGCCCTGGTGGGCCATGCTACAGACACCGAGGTCACCAGTGATACGGAGGGCGAGGGGAGCTCCACAACGGGGACCCGTGGTGACACCAGCGACACTGACACGTCCTCGGAAGGGAGCTCCCTAGCGGTGGCGGCAACATCCGTGCCCCCGCCTCAACAGGTACAGCCGCCACCCAGCGCACCAGCTCTGCCCTCCCAGCAGCCCCTCAGCCTTCGCTCCATGCCCGCTCGCCCAAGAAGGCGGGCATCTCCTTCGCCCCAGGCACCTCAGGCCCTACCCCAGTTACCCCTGCTGCCCTCACTGAGGAGGTCATAGACCTCCTACAGACCATCATTGTTGGGCAGTCTACCCTTTTGAATGCCATCCAGGGGGTAGAGAGGGAGGTGCATCGGAGCAATGCATACCTGGAGGGCATTCATTCGGGTCAGGCTGCCCATCAACGATCGTTCAATGCTCTGGCCTCAGCACTGACGGCAGCCATTGTCCCTGTTTCCTGCCTCCCTCTTCTAACTGCCTCCACCGTCTCCCAGTCTCCTGTTCCTCTGCCTATTCCATCCACACCATCAGACCAGCCTGCACACACCTCAACACCCAAGGGCAGCTCATCCAGACATAAGCACCACAGATCCCACAAGCATTCACCCAAGCAACATCCAGATGCAGCCATGGCAACAGTCACTACCACCTCTGTGTCCCCCTCCTCCTCGTCTCCCTCCTCCCTCCCTGTGACGTCTCCACTCACACCTGCATGCACACCACCATCAGCCAGTACTTCCATCAACACCACACCCTCCAGTACAGTCCTCACACGTGCAGTCACCACCCCCACTACCATTTACACGTCCCCTGTGTCCTCTCCCACTGTGTCTGTCACCCCCTCTTCCAAAACACACAAACGCAGGCAGCCACCCACACAACAGCCAACCACCACACGACAGCCTACGTCACAAGCACCTGCACCCATAGACAGCACACCTGACTCTCCTACAACCACATCCTCTCCCTCCACTCCCATACCCACTGCACCTACCCTTCCCATTGCTCCTAAAAAACTTTTCCTCTCCAAACTTGACCTCTTTGCACCACCTGACCCACCCCCTCCATCTGGTAAGAGTCCGAAGAGCACCTCAGCCACCACCAGCCCTGCATCAAGTCTGACCATTGTGCACGGGTTTTGGAGTCCACCCTTTCCCAGCACAGATACATCGGCCAGCAGCAAGGGGACAGTCAGCCCCCCCCCTGGAAAGAGAACCCGTAAAACCAAGGCCCGCCGTGAGAAGGCTGACACGGCTGCCCCCAAGGAGCAAAGTCGTGGCCCGTCACCTGCCACAACATCAAGGGGAGGCAAGGGCCAGAGAGCCTCATCGAAGGAGGGCAAGGGCAGCAGGGCGGAGAAGTCAGCCAGCAGGGGCGCGGACCAGGAGGGCCCCACAAGCCCTATCCCGGATGTGACGGAGGACACCCACGGGCCCAGGACTCCGTCACAGGAGGGTCCAGCAACTGCACGGTCGGAGGGTGACTAAGCAGGGAGTCCTGGCCAGGTCTGGCTCCCTTGATAGACAAGAAAGGCACCGCTGAACAGGGCCCCGCCGTGAAGAAAGGCACCGCTGAACAGGGCCCCGCCGTGAAGACAGGCACCGCTGCACAGGGCCCCGCCGCGAAGAAAGGCACCGCTGAACAGGGCCCCGCCGTGAAGACAGGCACCGCTGAACAGGGCCCCGCCGTGAAGAAAGGCACCGCTGAACAGGGCCCCGCCGTGAAGACAGGCACCGCTGAACAGGGCCCCGCCGTGAAGAAAGGCACCGCTGAACAGGGCCCCGCCGTGAAGAAAGGCACCGCTGAACAGGGCCCCGCCGTGAAGACAGGCACCGCTGAACAGGGCCCGCCGTGAAGAAAGGCACCGCTGAACAGGGCCCCGCCGTGAAGACAGGCACCGCTGAACAGGGCCCCGCCGTGAAGAAAGGCACCGCTGAACAGGGCCCCGCCGTGAAGACAGGCACCGCTGAACAGGGCCCCACCGTGAAGAAAGGCACCGCTGAACAGGGCCCCGTCGTGAAGACAGGCACCGCTGAACAGGGCCCGGCCGTGAAGACAGGCACCGCTGAACAGGGCCCCGCCGTGAAGAAAGGCACCGCTGAACAGGGCCCCGCCGTGAAGACAGGCACCGCTGAACAGGGCCCGCCGTGAAGACAGGCACCGCTGAACAGGGCCCCGCCGTGAAGAAAGGCACCGCTGAACAGGGCCCCGCCGTCTCAAGCACCGCTCCGCTGGGCCCTTCCTGTCAAGCTCCGCTCCGCTGGGCCCTTCCTGTCAAGCACCGCTCCGCTGGGCCCTTCATGTCAAGCACCGCTCCGCTGGGCCCTTCCTGTCAAGCACCGCTCCACTGGGCCCTTCCTGTCAAGCACCGCTCCGCTGGGCCCCGCCGTCTCAAGCACTGCTCCTCTGGGCCCTTCCTGTCAAGCACCGCTCCGCTGGGCCCCGACGTCTCAAGCACCGCTCCGCTGGGCCCTTCCTGTCAAGCACCGCTACGCTGGGCCCTTTCTGTCAAGCACCGCTCCGCTGGGCCCTTCCTGTCAAGCACCGCTCCGCTGGGCCCTTCCTGTCAAGCTCCGCTGGCCCATTGACAGTGCCGGTTCTGTGTCGAGCTAGTGTTCACGCTGCACTCTGGGCACCCTGCCTCCTCCATGACCAGTGGAGTCTGTAATCCACCTGATGGACTGTGGCTTTGCACTCCCCAGGATGGCACAGTGGGCATGGTGGCCCCTTCGTGGTTCTGGCATTGTGGACTCCTGTGGCTCAGGTGCCCCCCCTTCCCTTCCCCCTGAGGTGCCTGTAGTTTTGTCATCTGATGCCCCAGCAGTGTTCTCTCCAACGGACTCAGGTCTCCTGTGTGGGCTTTGCCCATGTGTTTGGTAGACATTGGCCCACGGACTGTGGATATTTGACACACTGAGCAGGACTTATTGACTATGTACATAGCTTTCGCACTGTTCATGATTTTTGCTTTGATATTTCATAACGATAATTTTCCATGACTTCAATGAACCTAATTTATACATAAATTTTAATTAACATTTTATTATGTCTTTGCATTTTTCAGGGGGGTTTGGGGGGTGTCATTCAGTTGTTGCTCTGCATTGGTATGTTGATAGTTGGAGGGAGTGGGGGGCGTATGTGTGTGCCCGTAACCTTTCGTCCTCCCCCCTCCCATGTGTCGTAGGTGCAGTACTCACCGTTGTCTTCTGCGCCGGAGTTCGTACTCGTGGTAGATGAGCAGGTAGACAAGAGCTGGTAGGATGTTTAATTCGGGTTCCATGCTGTCCTCCGTCCTCGTGGAGTGTGTATATGTGAGCGTTTTTCCGTTCGTAGTCTGTTTCCGCCGTGTTTTTATCGGCGGGGCTCCCGCCCCGGAAAAGGTGGCGGATTGGTGAGTTGTGATACTGTGGGCGGTACATTGTCTGCCGCCTGCCTGTTGGCGGTGACCGCCGCGCTGTTTGTCTGTCCCGCCGCGGCGGTCGGAGTGTTAAAGTGGCGGGCTGTGTTGGCGGTTCCCGCCAGGGTCAGAACTCCATTTTTTTGACCGCCAGCCTGTTGGCGGGTTGGCCGCCGCTTTATCACCGACCGCCAGGGTTGGAATGACCGCCTAAGTTTTGAAGTGTCATCTGCTGCAGAAATATTCCAAAATGTTGTATGTAGAATAATTCAGCCAGTTACTCCTGATTTCAGGTACAGTGATGATATACTAGTTTTTGGAATGACCCAGAAGGAGTATGATAAGGCTGTGATACAAGTGTGGCAATTACTCACAAATGGACGTCTCATGTTAAATGTAGAGAAGTGTAAAGTTCACAAAACCAAACTCAAATTCCTTGGGCACGTTTTTTCTGATGAGGGACGACTCCTGATCCAGCTAAAGTACGAGCACTGTCAGACATCAGTCCCCGACAAGATGTCCCCAGGCTATTGTCCTTAATGGCATGGCCAGCTATTGTTTAAGGGTCATTGGTGACATTGCTAATGTGAGTACCCCATTGCCAAACCTGACCGAATGAAATGCCTAGTTCCGTTTATTCTCTGAATGTAACTGAGAGAGTATAACCTGGTTGTGCCATTATGTCTCTTAAAACATGAAATGGAGGAGTGGTTATTTTTATATGTAACGTGAAAATGTTTTTCATTTAAAAAGTGGCGCACCGAATTTCATAAAGTGCATAAATGAATATAATGAATACATTTCATAAAGTGCAGACATCAATATAATGTCTAATGTATGCTGCATTTAATCACTGTTTGAAAAGATTTATGTTATAGTATTTTCAGTATTATTATTCTTTATGATCGTTTAAATTCAATATAGGAACTGGTACAGAAACCATTTACTTTGAAAGTGTACTTATGCATATTTAGCTTGTCTGGAGTGAGGACCCAATTTGTTTGTGTGTTTTAATACCAATGTGGTTTGCTTTTTGCAGTTTTTCTAAAGCTGCAAGTGCTGAGACTAATAAAGAGCCTATTGCGTGTGACAGTTAAGAAAGTCTCAGAGAACCGTTACAAGGATGGAAGGAGTATCCTGAATTGTCAGTTATCATTTTGAAAGTCCTGAGCATGAGGCTGCACCAAGGTCATTTTGAAGAAATTTAAGGTAGATACTGTTACCAATTACCCATTTGATTTATGACTTTTTTTCAGAAGAAGAGTATGATAATGATGTAATTTCTGGAGGGATTGAGATTTAAGTGTGGTTTAGTTGGCAAAAGCTTTGGACTCCTTTATTACTTTGAGCAGAGCAGATCTATTTGAGGTATAGACTTTAATTCTTAGAGATTCAGCAGCTTTATGCTGCACACGCCTCTCCTGACAGAATCGTCTGCAGAAGTTCTGTTCTGCTTATCTTTCTCTGGAACCTTTATGACTATTAGAATAGTTAGGAATCCAGATTCAATTGCTAGGCAAGAGTATTTTGTTTTAGATTTTAAACATCAAACACTTTTCTTGATTTTCTGCAATGTCGCCTTTTGAGATATTGTTATTTCATATGCTAATCCAATTCATCTTTGTGCAACGTTTTAACTCTCTTTTAGTGATTCTGTATATCTATACTGTGGTTTTGAGACTCATTTATATAATTTTGACTTTGTGTTTGTAACAAAGCCCTTTGAAACTTTAAGTTGGTCTCCAAGATTGAATGTGTGACCATTAGGTTGCACTGTAATTGATCTCAAATAATTTGAGTCTATTCACCTCTCAAGACAGAGAAGGAACGATTCATCAGAGTAAAAAATTGTAGATATAGCCCAAGCTGGATCAGATAGTAGCAACAAGGATGGTTCTCTTTCTGAAGTAAGAACTAGAACCATACACTATAGAAGTAGTTAGTCCCTTAGAGCCCAATTCCAATGTCCAGAGTTGGAGAAAAGCTTCAGAAACTGGGAGAAGGGTCATATAGGCATTTGTAACATGAGTATAAACAGGGTTATGCAATAGTTCGCATTTAGCTTGTGGTGATTGTAAGGTAGAATGGTATGTCTTGTATGCTGTGTGAAAGTGGTGATTTATAAAGTAGTTGAAATGGTTATCAGGTCAGGCATGGCGTAAGAGCCTTGGATATTTTACAAAGTATAGAAGACACAGTATTATATTGCCTGCTAGAGGTTGTGTTTGTTGTGAGACGTCGTCAACAGCACAGACTATGTGTGAATGTGAGGTGATTGGTATAGTGCATCTTAATGTGCGGAGTGAAGCTGTATTGATCTAGGTGACACCCTGCAGGTTGAGGTCTCATCAGAAGTTATCAAAAACTCTCTTGAGAGTTTGAAACTGTTCATTCTTTAGTAAAGCAGGCAAAGGTTATTGTATTGTATTTTGCATGTGTGTGGTATTGCAGAGCAAGTGTGTGTGTGGATAGTAAGGGAGGGGAACTGGTGCGAGGAGCGAGGCCTATGTCAGGGTGTGCTGCGCTCGTATAGGTCGGTTGGCCTAGCACTGCGCTGCTATTGGTGAACAATGTCACATCTGCAATAGGATAGGACACTGGAAGCAGGAATGTTGTTTGAATCCACCTAATCATGTTCAAAACACAGTGTTTTCACCTTCTCAGAATAATAATTCTAATCAGATGCATGGTGTTCAAAGACCTAGGAGTCAACATTTTAATGTGTCCCAAGCTCTAATAATGCAAATACCTCAACCTCCAATGCCACAGGAAAATGCTGTTGTGTTGGGTCAGAATATGAATCAAGGTTTAAGAATGAATGCAAGTCTGACTCAGGATAACAATCCATTCCAACAATACCGTTTGTTTGATTAAAATGAAGGAGATGGCTCTGATCAGTTAGACTGACGGTGCCAGAGAGGGGAGGAAAACTGCATAATTGGCTCAGTTTTAGAGGTAAACCAGACTGGACCATTCATACATAGTGAAGTGGATGGCCTCCCTTTGTCATTTCTGGTTGACAGTGGTGCTACCTGTTTTACTCTAAGAACAGTAGTTCTAAACCAAAAACAATCCAATTTGTTAGCGTAGTGAATAAACAATCACAGCTCAATAAACCACCCCAATCACTGTGAAAAAGGGATCTTTTGAAGACAATCATAGGTTTATCCTGTGTGACCACAGTCCAGTGAATCTCTTCGGAAGAGACTTGCTTATGAAGTTGGATTGTCTTATCTTTTTCTAGACAGAATTGAGATTCAGACTCAGGATGAAGATGCCTTCTTTAAAGTATCAAGAGATGAATCTTGTTGCACTTTATTGATCTTAACAGTTGACAAACTGCCTCCAGATTTAATAGAAACTGTTAAGTATGAAATGTGGGATTTCTCAGGAAAAGATATTGGAGTGATAAAAGGCGAAGAACCTATCTGAATACCTGTTAAGCCTAATGCTGAATTCCTGACAACCCCACAAAACAATTTGAACCTGAAATGATTGCTGGAATGACTCCTGTAATCAAGTCCATGATACAAGAAGGAATCCTTAGGGAGATAGTGGCAAGCCCTTGAAACTCCCCATTATGGGTCTTCAGAAGTCAAATGGCAAGTACAGAATTGTACAGCACCTTTGAGAAATAAACAACATAGTTGTTCCGTGTTGCCCTGTGGTACCGAATCCACCTTTTATTCCATGTGAGGCTAAGTGGTTTACTGTCATTGATTTGTGACAGGCCTTCTTTTCCATACCATTGCATGAGGATAGCCAATTCCTCTTCACATTTTGGCTCAGAAACAGGGTTTTGGCATGGTGCCGAGTTCCACAATGGTACACTAAATCTCCATCGAATTTCAATCAGATTCTAAATAAACATTTGGAATCTTTGGTCATGTCTTGCAATTCAGTCCTGATCCAATACATCGATGACTTAATGATGATGTTGAATACTTAGCTGAAAATGGACATACTGTATCACTGGGAAAGTTACAATATTAAAGACGTCCAATATCTTCAGCACTATATTGAAAAAGGAGTGAGAAAGGTGTCAAAAGAGAGGATTTAAGCCATATTAAAAATGAGTTTGCCAGCTACGCAGAGGGAAGTCAGCATGTTTCTGGGACTGGTGGGCTACTGTAGACAGTGGATGCACTACTTTTCCCTGGTGGTCAAGCCTTTACAGAAGCTGACACATATCAATCAATCAGTATTTGTAGAGTGCTGCTTATCACCCATGAGGGGATCTAGGCTCTGTGCTGTGGAGTCAGATGACGAGCCAGGTTTTTAGACCCTTCCTGAAGTGGGTCAGTGAGGGTGAGGGGTGGAGGTTGGGGGGGAGGGGGTTCCAGTACTTGGTGGTGAGGAAAGAAAAGGAGCTTCATCCAGTGTAACAGCAAGAGAAGCGTGGTACCTTTGCAAGTGCAAGGTTCCTGGAGGTTCCTGGGAGGCAGGTAGAAATTCAGGCGGTGATTCAGGTAGGTGGTCCTAGGTTGTGGAGGGCTTTGTAGGCATGTGTCAGGAGTTTGAATCTTTTCTGGATAAGAGGCCAGTGGAGGTCTCTCAGATGCTGGGTGATGTTGGTCCTCCTGGCAGGCTTAGGATCAATCTGGCTGCTGTATTCTGGATTGTGTAGAATCTCTTCATGATTTCAGTGGTGGTGCTTGTGTGGAGTGCATTGCAGAAGTCCAGTCAGCTGGTGATGAGGGCTTGTGTCACCTTTTTCCCAGTGTTTATGGGGAGCCACTTGAAAACCTTGCGCAGCCTGTTGAGGGTGTGGAAACAGGATGATGAGACAGCATTAGCCAGGCATTTCATAGAGAGTTCACTGTCCAGGATGATACTGAGGTTGCTGGCATGGTCTTTTGGAGTGGGGGGGATCTGAGCTCTGATGGCCACAAGGAGTCGTTCCAGAACGAGGTGTGTCTGCAAAAGATTACTACTTCTGATTTGTCTGTGTTGAGATTCAGGCAGTTGTTATTCATCCATGCTGAGACATTCTTTCATACAGGTGTGGAAGCTGGTATTTATCCAGGTAAAGTCTGCTGAGAGTGAAAAGACAAACTGTGCGACTTCGGTGTGTGAGTCCAGGTTGATGTTGTGCGCTCTACATATGTTTGCATGTGGTGTCATGTAGATGTTGAAGAGGGTTGGACTGAGAGATGAGCCTTGGGGGATGCGGCAGATGTTTCTCTTAGATTCAGAGTTAAAGGGATGGAGATGGATTCTTTGTGTGCACCCCATGAGGAAGGAAGCCATCTACTTTAGTGCATAGTTTGTGATTCTGGTCTGGCGAAGTCCCTTGATGAGTGTGTGGATGGAGACTGTGTTCAAGTCTGTGGATAGGTCGAGTAGGATGAGGATGGTTGATTCACCTCTATCGAGTAGGATGTGGATGTCGTCTGTTGCGGCAATCTGGGCTGTTTCAGTGCTGTGATTAGCTCTGATTCCTGATTGGGAGGGGTCCAGCAGGTTCTTTCTCTCTAGGTGTTCTGTGAGTCGGAGGATGATGCCATTCTCTAGGACTTTGGGAGGAAACAGGAGCAGTAAGGTAGGGCGGTAGTTACGGATCTCGCAGGCATCTGCAGAGGGTTTCTTAAGTAGCAGTCTGACCTCTGTGTGTTCATGTTTTCAGGTGCCCGGAACGGTGTCAATGGTGATGGAGGTGTTGAGGATGTTGGTGATCTGGTGGCTAATTTCGACCCTTCCGAGGTTGAAAAGTTGGTCGGGCATGGATTCCTGAGTGAATGAAGTTGATAAGAGTGTTTGTGTCACAGTGCTCAGTTGCTCCCATGTGGTGAGAGGATGATCAGCAGCTGTGGTTGATGGAACATCAGGGGGGGTCAGTGGGTTGAGGATCAAAGTTCCTGTAGATGGTTGCTATCTTGTTGTTGAAGAGTTTTTGTAAGGAAGGGATTAAGTTCAGTGGCTGACAGGCAGGTGAATTCTCTGATGATGAAGAAGAGTTCCTTTGTTTTGATGGTACTTGTCTCAATCTAGTGTGTCAGGGACTCCTTTTTTGCTGCTTTGAGCTGGCAGTGGTAATTGTTGAGGGCCAACTTCAAGGTGGCTCGGGCCATGTTGCTTCTGCTGGTTTGCCAATTTCTTTGCAGTTATTTGCATCTTGTTTTTCCTTTCTAAGTTAAGGGGTGTACCAGATTACTTGTTTAGTGGATCTGTGCATCTGTGGTCGGCAGCATTGGTGATCCAGGTGTTGAAGTCCTGGACTGCGAGGTTCAAGTCTGTGGTGATGGTGGGCTGGGTGATGCTGAGGTCGTTGGTCCATTGGTGCTGTGTGACCTTAGTCCAGTTTCAGGAGGGGCGATGTGGTGGCTGGGGGTGGTGTAGGGAGGTCCAGCAATGGTGAAGGGTGCGATGGAGTGGTCTGACCGGGTGAGTTCAGTTGTGTGGCTGTACATGATGCTGTTGCTGAATGTGAATACAGGTTCCAGTGTGTGTCCTGCTTTGTGTGTGGGGACTGTGACCAGCTGCTTGAGGCCAATGTTGTCCAGCCATTCCAGGAGATCGGTGGAGTTGATATTGGTGGTGTCCTCCAGGTAGGAGTGGCGGTCTCCTAGGAAAAAAAAGTGTTTGGATTGGATGGTGCGCAAGCTGATGAATTCTCTGGTGGGGCTGCTGAGGCCTGTTCAAGGTCTTGCGGGTCTGTAGGCAAGAGTATCTTCTATGGTGGTCTTGCTGTTGGTGCAGAGCTGGAAATGCATGTGTTCCATGAATGGCATGGTGTCTTCATTGGTGGTGGTTCATTCTTAGTTTATGATGGTGATCCCTCCTTCGTGTTGGTTGGTATGATCACAGTGTTTCATCTTGTAGCCGATAGGTTTTGCAGCAGCGATGTCTAGGGCAGATGCAGGGATGAGCCAGGCCTGGAATGTCAAGGGATACTCACTGAAGCTGTACAGCGGCCTCCATGAATAGACCTGGGAGGTGGGAATGGCTGTCCAGAAGGTGGGAGGGTTGGGGCTGGAAAAAAGCCAGAATTTGGTGCGGGGAGCACAATAAAACAACAAGCAGTGAGAGGGGAGAGATTCTGAGGCAGTACAATTCAAATTACAATAAAGCAACACTTGCAGGCACTGCAAATGAAATTAGATTAAAGCAAACACTTGGTGGGCAGTTCATGCATTAGAATTTAAATTAAATTAAGGAAACAGAAGGGGAGACACTTCCCAGAACAGCAGAACGGACTGTGGCTTGAACCATGGCACGAGGAAAGCTTGCATACAGAGACAGTACCAATGGGCTATGCAGACCTGCAGTGTGGGAGCGGCTTCCAGGACCTAGAAGGTTGAGGATACACCCACGTAATCATTCATCAGAAAAAAATGCAAATAATTAAAAAACAGCTTTATGAACAAAAAACACAATTTGCATTATGTACACGTAAGCTCTGTAGCCTTGGTGCAGTTGGCACTATTCCAGTTCTGCTGTGTTCTGTTCTGTGTATTCCTTCATATGGATCTCAAATGGTTCAGCACATGTTGGCACACATCAATGCGTTCATTCAGGCCTCTGAAAAAAGGATCAACAGCAGGAACTCCTCCTTTGATCTGGATGCGGAAGTTAATTTTGCTTTCAGATGGGTGGGTGATGCAATATCCACAAAACTCAACTCCTGGATTCTTCATGATCATATAGCACAGAGAATTCCTCAGTGTGTGGTCTTCATCATGCATCATAAATGTAAAGTAAGAGCCGTCCCATTTGTCTGCGCAAGCTCCAGCACCGGCTTACTCGCTACACCCTCTGCCATGCTTCTGTGTCTGCTGTCTGCAAGGGCTCAGTGCATGAAAGGATGTGTCTGATCTGGTACCTTGGGATAAGAATTGCCTTGTCATCTTCCTAGGGCTCAGAGAATGTCTCTGCTGTGCCCTAGCTCTGGGGATGCCCGATTATAACAAATCTTTTGCACTTTTCTGCGGTGAGAAGGAGGGCTGTGCTCTCTTAGTGCTGACTCAAACGCATGGAAATGCTAAGAGACCAGTAGCATATTTTTGGGCCACATTTGATTCAGTTGCTTCTGCATTGCCTGAATGTCTAAAATCAGTAGCAGCCATCAGCATTGATATATAGAGGTGTGAAAATATTTTTATGGGTCACCCGTTAATTGTGTACGTGCCCTATGTAGTAGAACTTTTGTTGACTAGAACCAGAACATGTGACGCCGTGCTGAACAGTGGCGTCTCTTTTTTTCAGCCGCGGTCGGATTGTGACTCCGATTAGCGGAGCACCGTCCCTTGTGTTTTTGGACACATTTAATGACGCGTTTCAGGATGCACATTTCGTTCTCCGGATCGCGTTGTTCTTACCTGTTTCCTTAACATTCTTCCTACTTATCGGTGGCGGATCTCTCTTCTTGTCTTTTTTCCTTCTTTTTCTTCTCTTTTCTATGCACTTCGTTTTTTCTTTCTCCTGGGTTCCATGCTGTCTTCTTGTTGGTTTCCATGTTGTGTTCTTTCTGTTCCTTTTTCCCAGCATGCCTTTTACTTTTATACTTCTGCCTTTTCCCCATTCTGTTCTATGTGTCTTTCCCAATCGAAGATAGTGTTACCTTCTCTTTCCTATGTTGTCACTTCCTGTCTTCCAGTATATAAGTAACTCAGTCCTGATCTGCCTTGTGTTGCAAACACTTCTTCTTGGTGGTGATCTTCGCTCCTGTTCGTGGTGTATTTACCTGTTCCTGTTGGTGATTGAGATTTTTCCTTTTTCCTGTTCCTGTTGCTGATTGAGATTTTTCCTTTTGTTCCTTTTTTCATTCCTGTTTTTCCCTCTATTTCAGGAGTTCCTGTTTTTGAGGTTTTTCCCAAATTTCAAGTTTTTTGACTCTGGGACTCCTTCTGGTTGGTACGGTCTGCTTAGGCGTTTTCCTGTGAAGCAGCATCGTGGCTACTAGAAAGGCTCACTCCTATCTTGGTCGATCCAGAACCAGCAGAAGACTGAGTATCCTTTCAAATCCTCCAGTCAAAGATGAGAAGCATCACGCAGATCGTGACGGAACACAGCATTGACAAGCAGTTGACTGACTACCTATGAGCATAAGGTGTAAGTATCATTGCTACCCACTACAAGCCAGGCCAGTCTCCTACATTGGTGTTGCAGCAGTGGGATAAGTAACTGCTTTACCACTTTGTCATTGGTGCTTTTCATAAGAAGACCAGATTCCTGATACTTAGAAATATACACAAGTAAACTTAACAGTCTTACTTTCACCCTAAAAACTTTCTAAAAAGTTTGAAAAAGTTTTTCTCTTTCCTTTGAAAGTTTTCAAAACTTTTTCTTTTACCCCTGACCTCGTTCTGTTCACCATGTCTGCGTATAGCCTACTCCCAAAGTTGTGAAGACAACTTATGACAATCTAAACTTTAAACTTTTGAGGGGTATCTGTATAGAAAGCAGTTTAGGGATTGGTAAGAACCCTACTAAGGATATCCTTCTTAACCTTCCCCTTGAAAGTGACCAGAGTCAGACTGGTCAAACCCAGGTTCAGGAGGTAGAGGAGGGGGGTACCAAGATAGATTCAGGGGAGGGTCCTGAGAACTCTGGGGAGGGTACTTCCAAAGACCTTTCACTTAACAGGCCATCTAGTGAAGCTGGTAGTGGGAGAGGGTCACACAACAGTAGGACACCTTTCAGTCCTAAAGACCAGGTTACTAGGGTTTAGGTAGTCAGAGAAAGGTCCACTTCTGCACATTATCACATTACCTCTGTATCAGAGACTTCCCAAACCTCCCACCCTGAGGATAACACCCTAGACAGGGAACTCAGAAAGCTGAGGTTGGAAGAGGCCAGACTGAGGCTAAGGCAGCAACAGTTGGCCTTAGACAGGGAATCCCTAGATATAGAGAGTGAATGACAGAAGTTGGAGTTAGTTCCCCCATGGTGGTAGCAACAGCAGCAATCTTGATAGTCATCCTGTTAGAGAAACAGATTCAAGAAATCTGCAGAAGACTGTCCCCCCTTACAAGGAGGGGGGTGACATCAACAAGTGGTTTTCTGCACTTGAGAGGGCCTGCATGGTACAGTTGGTCCCTCAAAGGTAGTGGGCTGCTATATTTTGGCTATCTTTCACTGGCAAAGGTAGGGACAGACTCCTTACTGTCAGGGAGAGTGATGACAACAATTACAAAGTTTTTAAGGATGCACTCTTAAATGGATTTGGCTTAACCACTGAACAATACAGGATAAAGTTCAGAGATACCAGAAAAGAGTCCTCTCAAGACTTGACAGACTTTGTAGACTGTTTAGTGAAGGCTTTGGGGGGATGGTTACATGGCAGTAAGGTGACTGAAAGAGCAT
This sequence comes from Pleurodeles waltl, assembly GCF_031143425.1. Taxonomy (NCBI): domain Eukaryota; kingdom Metazoa; phylum Chordata; class Amphibia; order Caudata; family Salamandridae; genus Pleurodeles; species Pleurodeles waltl. The sequence continues at coordinate 1,079,434,849 of NC_090437.1, forward strand.
ATCATAAATAATTGTGTATCATACTTGTTGCATCAGTACTTGGTAGACTCAGATCTGACCTCTCCCCAAGAATTGGGAAAGAAGGCAAACAAATGGGTCAGAACAAGAGTGAGCAGAAAAGCTCTTACAGGGGGTGAGAAGGATGGTAAGTCTCTTGACAAGTGTGGGGACAAAGACAAAAAGAATCCTGAGTCTTCATCAGGCCAACAAAAGTCCTCTGGGGGAGGTGGGTCCAAATCCTCTTCTCACAATCAAAAGAAGCCATGGTGTTATTTACGTAAAAGTAAAGGCCATTGGGCAAGTGATCCCACTTGCCCAAAGAAAAACACCAAGGCTCCCACCACCACAACCCCAACTGCGTCCACTAGTGTCCCTAGTAACACTACAAATAGCCAGACAAATGGTTTAGCTGGGCTCACCCTTGGTAATGTAGTTGGGGTTGGTCTAGTTAGGGAGACCACACAGGCTGTTTTAGTCTCTGATGGTGGCATTGATTTTGCCACCTTAGTTGCTTGTCCCCTTAATATGGGTAAGTACAAGCAACTACCCCTAATAAATTGTGTTAAGGTTGAGGCCTATAGGGACACAGGAACCAGTGTCACCATGGTGATAGAGAAACTGGTTGCCTCTGAACAACACCTACTTGGTCAGCAGCACCAAGTGACTGATGCTCATAACAACACTCTTAGCCACCCCATGGCTGTTGTGAATCTCAACTGGGGGGGGGGGAGAGCTTACTGGCCCAAAGAAAGTTGTGGTGGCCACTAATTTACCTGTAGACTGCTTACTAGGGAATAAATTTGGAAACATCAGCTTGAGCTGAAATGGAGTTGGAGGCTCATGCAGCAATGCTAGGCATTCCAGGGCATATCTTTGCTCTCACAAGTGCTCAGGCCCAGAAGCAAAGAGGAAAGGGAAACTTGGATCCTGGAAAAATGGGCCAAGTGCTCCCAAAAGCTAGGGGTAGAAAGGGTAAATACTTGCCCACTATCCCTCCCTCTCCAGAAGGTTCTGTTTTTGGGGAAGAGGAATCCTTTCCCTGTGCATAACCTACACCAATGGAGCTGGCAGCAGACACTGCTGAGCTTTTGGGTGCAGGGGGGCCTGCTAAGGAAGTGCTGAGTGTGGCACAGCAGACCTGTCCCACACTAGAGGGTCTAAGATAGCAAGCTGTCAAACAGCATAATGGGGATGTCACTGATACCCACAAAATCTATTGGGAAGACAACCTTCTCTTTACTGAGGCAAGGGACCCTAAACCTGGAGCTGCCAGGAGATTGGTAATCCCTTTGCATTATTGGGAGTTTCTTCTGACTTTGGCTCATGACATTCCTTTGGCTGGGCTTTTGGGCCAAAGTAAAACATGGGACAGACTTGTTCCATAGTTTCACTGGCCTCACATGTCACAGGACATAAAGGAGTTCTGTCGCTCCTGTGTTACCTGCCAAGCCAGTGGCAAGACTGGTGGCACACATAAGTCCCCCTTAATTCCACATCCAGTGGTTGGGGTGCCATTTGGGAGGGTAGGTGTTGACATTGTTGGCCCCCTTAACTCTCCAACATCTTCAGGAAACAGATTCATCCTAGTAGTAGTGGACCATTCCACTAGGTATCCTGAGGCTATACCCTTAAGGACCACTACAGCTCCTGTAGTGGCAAAAGCCCTACTGGGAATATTTTCCAGAGTGGGTTTCCCTAAGGAAGTGGTATCAGACAGAGGTAGTAACTTCATGGCTGCATACCTCAAAACAATTTGGAAGGAATGTGGTGTTACCTACAGGTTCACCACTCCTTACCATCCACAGACAAATAGATTGGTTGAGAGATTTAACAACACTCGGAAAGGCATGATTATGGGACTCCCTGAAAAACTCAGGAGGAGATGGGATGTCCTGCTGCCATGCCTCCTTTTTGCTTATAGGGAGGTACCCAAAAAAGGAGTGGGATACAGCCCCTTTGAACTCCTCTTTGAACACCCTGTAAGAAGTCCCCTTGCTCTTGTGAATGAGGGTTGGGAACAACCTTAAAAAGCTCCCAAACAAGACATTGTGGACTATGTGCTTGGTCTCAGATCAAGGATGACTGAGTACATGAAAAAGGCCACAAAAAACCTTCAGGCCAGCCAAGAGCTCCAAAAGCAATGGCATGACTAGAAGGCTGTCCTGCCTCAGTACCAACCAGGAAGGAGGGTGTGGGTATTGGAGCCTGTGGCACCAAGAGCACTCCAGGACAAATGGAGTGGACCCCAGGTCATTGTGAAAAAGAAAGGTGAGTTCCCCTATTTGGTGGACCAGGGCACTGCCAGAAGCCCCCTTAGGGTGCTTCATGTCAATTGCCTTAAACTTTACTATGACAGGGCTGACGTAACCTTGCTCTTGGCCACAGATGAGGGACAGGAGAAAGAGAGTGACCCTCTCCCTGACATCTTCTACACCATTGAAGCTGATGGCTTAGTGGAGGGAGTGTAGTAGCAGATTGCCTTACTGCTGAGTAGAAGGACAACTGCATAAATCTCCTTGGACAATTCTCTGACCTCTTCTCACTAGTTCCAGGCACAACTATCTGGTGTGAGCACACAATTGATACTGGAGACAGTTTACCTGTCAAAATTAAAATTTATAGACAGCCTGACCATGTCATAGACTGTATCAAACACGAGGTACAGAAAATGTTGGACCTTGGAGTGATTGAACCCTCTAAAAGCCCCTGGGCCAGCCCAGTGGTGCTTGTCCCCAAACCTCATAGTACAGAATGAAAGAACGAAATGCGGTTTTGTGTGGACTATAGGGGTCCCAATCAAGTAACAAAAAATGATGCTCACCCTATACCCAGTGCCGATGAGCTGATAGATACACTGACTTCTGCCAAGTATCTAAGCACTTTTGATTTAACTGTAGGGTACTGGCAGATTAAGTTGTCAGAAAATGCAAAATCAAAAACAGCATTTTCAACCATTGAAGGGCATTATCAGTTCACAGTTATGCCCTTTGAAATGAAAAATGCACCTGCCACTTTTCAGAGGTTAGTGAATACAGTCCTCCAAGGATTGAAGGACTTTAGTGCAGCATATCTATATGATATTGCTGTCTTTAGCTCCACCTGGGATGATCACCTGGTCCACCTGATGAAAGTTTTGGAGCCCCTGCAAAAGGCAGGCCTCACTATCAAGGCCTCAAAGTGCCAGATAGGGCAGGGGAAAGTGGTTTATCTGGGCCACCTTGTAGGTGGAGAACAGATTGCACCACTGCAGGAGAAGATCCAAACCATTATGGAATGGACTACCCCTACAACTCACACCCAAGTGAGAGCCTTCCTAGGGCTCACTGGGTACTACAGGAGGTTCATCAAGAATTATGGCACTATAGCTACCCCTCTTAATGACCTCACATCAAAGAAGATGCCTATGAAGGTATTATGGAGATCTAGCTGTCAAAAGGCTTTTGATGAGCTCAAGCAGGCCATGTGCTCTACACCTGTCCTCAAAAGCCTATTTTACTCCAAAAAAATCATTGTGCAAACTGATGTTTCTGAATTAGGAGTAGGGGCAGTTCTATCACAGCTATACACAGAGGGCCAGGATCAACCTGTTGCTTTTATCAGCAGGAGGTTGACCCCTAGAGAAAAGCGTTGGTCTGCCATAGAGACGGAGGCCTTTGCTGTGGTCTGGGCCTTTAATAAGTGAAGACCATACCTCTTTGGGACTCACTTTATAGTTCAAACAGACCACAAACTTCTATTATGGCTTAAACAAATGAAAGGTGAAAACCCTAATTTGTTGAGGTGGTCCATCTCCCTACAGGGAATGGACAATACAGTGGAACATAGACCTGGGAGTACACACTCCAATGCAGATGGACTCTCCAGACATTTCCACTTAGACAATGAAGACTCATCTGGGCAAGGTTAGCCTTATTGTCCCTCGTTTGAGTTGGGGGGAGGTTGTGTAGGAAAGTAGCATATTTCTTGGCATGTTACCCCCAATTTTAAATGTATGTCAGTATGTTTTTGACTGTCTCACTGTGGGATCCTGCTAATATCACAAAATAAAATGATGAACAGAGTGTTGAAACTTTTCAAACACTCACCCCCAGTCACAGATCTGGGTTTAATCCATCGTTATTTTGCTTGCCACGTCACCCCAGTTCGGACCCAGATAAATGCAAATCAGTCTTGACCCTGCTCCCCATGGGAGCAGTCCAGCCCGAACTGCCAAGCCAGGTCCTCCCTGGACAGGATTCAAGCATCCTGGGACCGGTTTCAGGGTATCACCCTTCATCAGCCAGGCTAGCTGGGACGATGGGATGCTGTTGGTAACCATAAGGGGTCAGAGCTGATCGGTACACATGCAAGCCTGATCAATATGCTTGTCATCTACACTGTGAGCACCACATCTACCTACAAATGTGGTATTCCTCTCACCCTGAGCCTAAGGGGGGATGGCCATGCAATCCATCATCTTAACTATCCTGGTCATCCACAAAGGCATTCCCACTCATACATGGAGTCAAGGAGTGTGCCATATGTTAGGAGGGCTGACAACTAGGAAGCTTGAATCCATAGGTCTATCACATCTACATTCATGTGTCCATCAATACCTGATCTGCCACTAATCTGCCTTACACACCCATTTACATTCCAGCACACTTTTGGCCTTGACCTGCATGCAAGCCGATTACATTCCACATACGTTTAACATCCACGGAGTGCAAAAGACAGCGTGTCATGCTGGGGGACAATTGACAGCCCAGTCCTCCCTCTTCATGACAACACAGGTATGTGCCAAATTGGGTTCAATATGGTGCATCCCTGTGTTGTGAGAATGATGGAGTGTGCCACTACCAATATTCTCACAGCATTGCACTCTGTCATTCTTAGTCACATATGGCCCTACATGTGGCTTGTCATCACCTTGTGTACATGATGCTGGCCATTGTGCACCACGAGCATTCACAAGATGTGACCCTCTGGTGGTGCATGGGGATCCTTTAGATGGGACACAATGGCACCATCCCGCCTACTTTGATATCTGATCGTTGGACAACTTATGATATCTGGCATTGTATTCACCACACATGATTCACTCACACCAAACCCTGGATTACTTCACAGGACACACATTATCACACTTACTGGATATATCTGGGTCCTCAAATCATGCCATTTCGCTGACCGTGAAGGGGGCAGATCCTCCTGTAAGACATGAATGGAAAACAATGCTTAGTGTCATATCACAGTCACTGCGAGTGGACAACAAATTTCAGTGTGAACTAGTTGAGAGGAGTGAGCTAGTTATCCTGGTGGAAAACAGCGCAACAGACACCACTACGATCACACAATGACACAGACACTCAGGTAAGTTAGAGCCACACGTCTGAACACTGACCCTGGTCCAGAGACTCACATAGTGCTGCACCCTGCAACAACCATATATGGGCCACCTATAGAAGACGGAACAACATGGTATAAAGGGGAGTTGTATAAAAAAACATGACACCACCCTGACGCTTTGCAAGACATGTGACTCAGGTACTCAAGCTTGTCCTGAAAGGCCCCCAGAGGCGCTTTGTGATAGACATGCTGCTCAATTTTAAGTCTACAATGATCATGCATTGATTAATCCATGACTGATGTAGCAAAGTTGTCTAATGGTATCAAATGCCCCATATACATCGCCCCCTAAGGTGGGTAAGCCCCCTTTGCTAACATAATGGCAGGGGGTCATGTGCATGAAATGATGACAAAGTTGCCCTATATATGCATTGCCATACTTTGTTGACACAATCTAGGGAAAATATGGTAGGCTGGCGGTGCCTTGGCTTTTTTTACATGACACTATGCTGGGGCACAGGTGTCACCATGGCCTCTGAAATGTCTGCCTATGTGATAGTTGTGCAGGACTCACCAGACATCTGACCTGCATTGGTATCATGGTTGGACATGTATTCTTCAGGCCTAGACCGGCACAGACACACATCATTCTGGTTGCATACAACCTGTCCACAAGCATTGCATGCAGCTCTCCAACTCATCTGCTACTGTCATTCAAGAGCAGTGAACAGAAAATAGTACGCCAATGGGAGACTCACCAACTAGTCTGCTCATCTCAACACCAAGTTGATCAAGCAGATCCTGCTCCCTGTTCACCAGATCTGCCAAGCAATGCTTGAGCTGGTGCTCATTCCTGCCGCTCCTGTACACTCTCTTCAGGCGGTGGAGCACCATGCCCCACCACAGTGCCTGGCCTCTGCCCAGTATGCCTGGATGACCCTGCCACCCATCTCTAGCATCATAGGCAGGTAGTGGCATACCAGCCACACAAATCCACATAGCTCATCCTCTGACATCCCGTCAGCCTCACCCTACAAGAAATGTTGTAAACAATCAAAGTTGACCCAAAATGCCAAGAAAAAAATAAAAATAAATGGAAACATAACCCCACTAACTAATCCCAACTATCCCAAATGCGTAACTACCCCGGACCGCCACCCCACAGTACAAATACAAATATAGACAAAAAACACAGAAAACTACTGGGACAAAATGCACACAATATATAACAGGGCACGACAGGAGTGACACCACAAAATTCAATACACAACCAAGACACAGCCACCAGCTCCAAAACAGAACCACACAGTCAGAAAGGCACAGACTGTAAAGAGAAAGTGAAACTACACCCACTCTACCATGCTTTTAGATAGGATTTACTATTACATCACTTCCTGTCCCAGTGCATCACGTTTTTCAGTTATGCATGTATTTATTTGACACATTGAACATTTGCGTAGATTTTTTTAGACGCATAATGCACAATTTCACTGAAGGAAGCATTGAGAGGAGTGCAGAGGTGGAATTCACACTAAGGGCCCATGTGTCATTTACTTTGAGTTTGCGAATGTTTTAGACTCATTTGTGTCATGTTTTTTGACTCAGTTCCTGATTGTGTAATTTTTTGCATTGTCCTTAGATTCACCCTGAATCAACATACATATGACATGGGCTGTGCTGAAGGGTGTTACATGTGATAGTCCATGCAACAATGTGATTGGGGTGTGATTGGTCTGTTCCACCAACATGTGTGTTACAGAGTCAACCTCATGCAAATTGTTGCACGTCGTGCATATATATGCATGTGTGACAGCACTGTATCCACATATATTCGGCATTCAGAATAATGCAATAGTTCTGATTTGTGATTTTGCATTGGTTTTTTGTCTGTGATGTGTGGTGGTGTCATACTGAGCATAACGTTTAAAGCTACAGACACAGGTCAGGCATTGTTGATAATGGGTGCTAGGAAGATGGAGCTATGGCACAGGATTGTGGACAGGGTCAACGCCGTGGGACAGCACCCAAGAACAAGGGATAACATCGGAAAGGGGGAAGGTATGTTCCATTGCAGCACCAGCTCGCTGTACAGAGGACTGGCGGTGGACCTCAACCTCCTCCCCCACAACTAACAACATGGGAGGAGCAAGTCTTGGCAATCATGCATCCTGAGGGTCGGGTCGGAGTAGGAGGAGGATTGGACTCTGGTAAGTCAACTATTTACTACTTTCACCCCTCTACCTGCATGCCATCACATGCTCCTACCCTCATTCCCCTCACTCCACTCCATCCTACACACCCCACCATCACAACCCACTCATCCCAATGCCAAGCCCTGCCTGCCATACCAATGCATGGACACCACACACAGACCTCCATCAACTCCTATTACTAAAGCATGCACACTAGAGAGAATCAGCTAGCCCAACACATACAAACTCACACAAGTTAAAGCTGCCAGGGTAAATACAAACAAAGAGGAAAACCCACACATGCACAAATGTCACACAAAGAAACAATAACACTGCATTTACATCCCCACAGGTATCCCAGCCAATGTCACCGGAGAAGAGGTGCCAGCAATATCCAGTCCCCCCACAGAAGAGGCCCACAGTGATGACAGCGAGTCTGGTAGCCTGGATCTGGATGACCAACCTGCCACATCAGGGACCTTCGGACAGTCGGTTACCCAGGCACAGTCACACACCACCACAGAGCCTCCCCCCTCAGGAAACACCACCACAGCACCCACCCTGCGGACCCATACCTCTGTCCCCAGGACACGTCAGTCAGCAGTGTGTCCACCTCTACATGGACCCCAGGGAACACCTCGCACCCAAGACAATCAGGGACCTAGGGTCAGTGACAGTGGGCACATGGTTCAGAGGCACAGGACAACTGGGAAGCTGGGAGGACTGCTGTGTGCCAGTCTTACAAAAGAGGGCCCCTGCCACTAGCCACACTACTGAACAGCCTTCCACCTCTGCTGCCGCTAGTGGACAGGAGGCCGCGCCACAGGACCAATAGGCCACCAGCACCCCTCCACCTGCAGAAGGAGATCCACCCAACAAACGTTCTCTGCGATTCAAGCAGAAGCCAAAGACTATTGCCAAGAACCCCCCCCAGGAAATTAGACTCTCCTAATTGTCACCCTTGTGTCCCACTCTGTCACCCTGTCCACCTGGAACTGCCATTGCTCCCCTTCCTATACCACCTTGGACAATGCACCTGTGCTACAAATAGACTGGAACAGTACCCTGGATTTTCCTCCATCATCACCCCAGCCCATCGCACTTCCCTCTTTTCGACTTAGCACTGCAATAAACACACTTTAAAAAAAAATACAAGTATGGAGAATGTCGAATGATTTAAGTATTTATTCGTTGAACAAGGTTTAAACATTGCAATTCAACTGTACAGTAATGTTCATATAGGAAAGACCTGTAGTTGGCTGCAGTGAGCACACTAGGAGTGATAGTGGGGCACCAACATCTACAAAAAGAGTTGCCAAAGGATAGAGTGAGTGGGCATAGCAGTGAAAATGTTAAACAAAAACATTACAATTAAATGAGTGAAGTTTCACTGTCTTACCTGTGTGTCATTGGAAGTATTGTCTAATCACCTCAGTTCTGTTGTCCTCATCCTCATCCTCTGCCTCTCATCTTCACTGTCCACAGGGTCCACTGCTGCCACACAGCCATCTCCAGCCTCCTCTTCCTGCAGAAATGGGACATGGCGGCTGAGGGCCAGGTTATGCAACATGCAGCATGCCACTACTATCTGGCAGACCTTCTTGGGTGAGTAGCACAGGGATCCACCTGTTAGATGGAGGCACCAAAACCTGGCCTTCAGGAGGCCAAAGGTACATTCAATGACCCTTCTTGTTCACCCATGTGCCTCTTTGTAACGTTCCTCAGCCCTTGTCCTGGGATTCCTTACATGGGTCAGTAGCCGTGATAGGTTGAGGTAACCAGAGTCACCTGCAAATATGAAGGGACAACCTTTAGCCACACAGTATCCCATATGGCCCACACCATACCCATACACCAACATCCACTGGGTGGGAACCAGGGCTCACCTATTAGGCACATCCTGTGCCTCTGTAGTTGGGCCATCACATTTGGGATGCTGCTATTCCTCAGGATAAAGGCATTATGCACCGACCCAGGATAGTTCGCATTGATGTGGGAGATGTACTGGTCCGCAAGGCACACCATCTGGACCATCTGGACATTCATTGAATGAAAGCTCTTTCAATTTCTAAAGACTTGTTCATTTTGCCATGGGGGACAAATGCAATATGTGTTCCATCAATCACCCCAATGATGTTGGGGATATGTCCCATTGCATGGAAGTTACCCTTCACTGTGTCTAAATCCTCCACCTGGGGGAAAACAATGTAGCTGCACATGTGTTTAATCACTTTTGAGAACATTGGCTGTGACATTCCTGCTGCCAAACCCACTGTCACTTGGAAAAAGCCACTTGCCAAGAAATAGAGCACAGATAGGACTTGCATAAGAGGGGGGATCCCAGTGGGGTGACGGATATCAGATATCAGGTCAGGCTCCAGATGGGCACACGGCTCCGTGATTGTGGCCCTCTCAAGTCTGTAGGTGAGGACAAAGTGCCTGTCCTCCATTGTTGCCAAGTCTACCGGGGGTCTGTACACAGGGGTATGTATCCATCTCCTATTCATCAGCAGCGGTTGCAATCTATGGGGCAAAAGAGTGAGGAGCCAGTCATAAATGTACATTGTTGCCACAACAGTACAATGCATGATGTGAAATTGAGATGTAAAAGTGGCATTTGTCATGTATGTACAATTGTGAACTGTGACGCAGTTATAATCCAGGGCCTTACCCCCAGCCCCTGAAATGGCGTCTGCCTGTCCTGTGTGGAGGGACAGGTGGAAGTGAAGTAATTCCCCTGACGTTGTGCGCTGTTGCGGGAGGCGGTCGGGAATGGCCGTGCAACACCTCATTGGATAATACTGGCCCCTATGGGGTACAGTGGCCAATGGTGATGTACACGTACACCGGCGGTGACGGTATGCACCACCACGGACATCACCACCATTTTCTATCTGTTCACTTACTTGCTACCTGACCTTCAACAGTATAGGACCTACACTGTATGTGCTGCTGTGACCTGTGTCTGAAACCTACCATGGCCCGTGTAACTGGGGAAAGGGCCCCTGCCTTCATCTCTGCGGAGTTGAAGCGACTGGTGGATGGGGTCCTACCCCAGTTCGGACTGCTGTATGAGCCTCCAGACCAACAGGTGAGTACACTTTGAGCACGATGCATGGGGCATGAATGCATGAGTGGTGTGTGTGAAGGCCTCGTGTGGGGGGGGTTGGTGGATGTCCCCTGGGCGGCATGCAGCTTGTGTGGTGGGCCATGTCTGTGCAAATTGGAATGGGAAGGGGTTAGGTGGGCCATGAGTGTAACAGGCAGGTCCGTCTGACTAATACCTTTCCCTGTGTGTATTTCCTCTGCAGGTGAGCGCCCATCAAAACAAGGGTATATGGCGTGCCATATACGTGCAGACCCTGGGGGTCTACGGCAGGTGGAGCACTCACTGTGGCAAGCGGTGGGAGGACCTGAGACGCTGGGCACGGAAGATGGCGGAGGCCCAGCTGGGGGTGGCCTCTCAACGAGGATGGGGTGCCAGTCGAACTCTGACCCCCCATGATGGCCTGCACACTGGTGGTGGCCTGTCCGGAGCTGGATGGGCGCTTGAGGGCATCACAGCAGCCACAAGGGGATGAGTACAGTGCCCATTGTTACAACTTACCCCTGGTGGGGAGGTATCTGGGTGGGGGATGCGTGTGTGTGGGTGCCTCTAGACCAGGCCTGACATTGAAGAGTAGGTCCCATGTTGGGCACAGCCCTGATTTTATATTCATCTTACCTAGCTAGTAGGCATCCACTAATGGGCAGGGCTGTATGGATCCCAGGTATGCTGCAGTTGGCGCTATGTGTCCCTCCCCATGCCCTGGTGACTAGCATTGTTACTGGTAGTCCATTGCATGGTGCATCGGACTGTTCCCTGTGTGTGAGGGTGCTGTGTACACCAACGGTGGTGTTGGTGCAGCCATTGACCAAGTGTTTCCTTTGTCTCTTCCCCCCCTTTTTGTTTTTTCATCCTGTTCTTATGTGCATTAGCATCATCTGGCAGAGGAGCATAGGCACCGGCGAAGAAAGGAGCTGCATCCCACAGGACCCAGGAGGCAGAGTCCACCGACGGTGAGGACACCAGTGGAACGGAGGCCAGGGGAGCACCACAGCGGAGGCTGGAGGGGACAGTTCAGACACAGATACCTCCTCCAATGGAAGCTCCCTGGTGGTGGCGGACACCTCTGTGCCCATCCCAGCTACAGGTACAGCCGCCACCCTGTACCAGCACCACCCTCCCAGCAGCCCGTCAGTGAGTTGCCCATGCCCGCTCACTCAGGAGAGTGAGAATCTCCTTCGCCCCAGGCACCTCAGGCAATGCCCCAGTTAGCCCTACTGCCCTGAATGAGGAGGCTATTGACCTCCAATGCATTTCTGGAGGGCATTCACACTAGCTTGGCAGCCCAACAGAGATCAATCCAGGCCCTGGCCTTGTCTCTGATGGCAGCCATTGTCCCTATTTCCCCCCCCCCTCCACTTCCTCTTCCCAGTCCCATTCCCCTCAACCCCAACCTATCCCAAGCACACAGGCAGACAAGCATGCACACAAGACAACACACAACAGTGGCACAGGCAAACATTAGCACCACACATCATCCCACCAGGACTCAAACAAACACCATCCAGATGCAGACATACCAAAATCCACTGCCTCCACTGTGTCCCCCTCCTCCTCCACCTCCCTCCCAGTTGCATCTACACTCACACCTGCATGCACTACATCCTCCTCCACTAGCACCTTCACCAGCACATCTATCAGAACACACACCTCACTGGTAGACACCACCCCAAAAGCCATGCACACATCCCCTGTGTCCTCTCCCACTGTGTCTGTGCCCCCTCCTAAAGTACACAAACACAAGCACTCAGACACCCAACAGCCATCCACCTCACAACAGCATCCAGCCCATGCACCTGCACCCAAACACAGCAGACAGGCACCTCCTTCAACCACTCCCTCTTCCTCCACTCGCAAACCTTCTCCCTCTCCCCACCCCAATGTTCCTAACAAGTTTTTCCTCTCCACCATTGACCTATTCCCTATCCCTCCCCCCTTCCTTCATGTCTGTCCAGGGTGGGTAAAACCCAGGCAAGCACCTCAGCCACGCAGTCCACGGGCCCAGTAGTGTCCACAGCAACTTGTGGTGGGAAAGGCTCCAGGGCACCAGGCAGCCTCAAGGAAAGGGTGCCTGCCCCAAGTGCTGCCGGAATGGCAAGGAGCCATCACCAGCTGCTGCCAGTAAGGGCAAGGAGTCATCCCCAGATTCTGCCAGGAAGGGCAAGGGGCCTGCACCAGCAGCTGCCCTGAAGAGCAAGGAACCATCCCCAACTGCAGCCAGGAAGGGCAAGGGGCCTGCACCAGCACTCAGGAAGGACAAGGGCCCTGGTGCTGGGACTCAGTTAGAGACCCCACCACCAACCATAGTGGTGCAGCCGTCAGAGGCTGCAGGGGATGAGATGGAGCCTCCCCCACCACCACCACCACCAGCAGCAGCAGCAGCAGCACCACCACTGAGCAGCCATCCAAGGCTGCAGGGGATGGGCTGGAGCCTCCTCCCACCACCACCACCACCAGCAGCAGCAGCACCACTACCAATGAGCAACCATCCGAGGCTTCAGGGGATGGGCTTGAGCCTCCCCCCACCACCACCACCAGCATCAGCACTACCACCAATGAGCAACCGTCACCGCCGGCGGACAGTCTGTAGTCCTGCGTCCATAGGCTGTTGTGTGGCCTGCCCCCTGCAAACCGCAGGGGTATGACACCCACCAGAAAGACAGAGACCTTGCACTCCCCAAGTTCTACATCACGGGGCTAGATGCCCCCTCCAGAACCAGTGGGTAGGGCACCAACTCAGCCCATCCTCCCCATGAAGAAGATCACAGGGCATGATGCCCCCTCCAGAACCAGTAGGGAAAACACCCACTCACCCATCCTCTCCAGGATGAAGATCACAGGGCATGATGCCCCTCCAGAACCAGTGGGTATGGCACCCATTCACCCCATCCTCCCTAGGATGAAGATCACAGGGCGCAATGCCCCCTCCAGGACCAGTGGTTATGGCCCCCACCCAAGAGACTGTGGCCTTGCACTCCCCAGGACCAAGCAGTGGGCAAATCACCCACTTGAGAGACTGTGACCTTGCACTCCCCAGTTCCAAGCAGTGGGCAAATCACCCACTTGAGATACTGTGGCCTTGCACTCCCCAGGACAAACCACAGGGCATGTTGCCCCCTCCAGGACCAGTGGTGTTGTTTCATCTGCCGGCTGAGGTGCCCCCCCATTCCCCATCCCCCTGAGGTGCCTGCCTATTTTCGAACTGATGCCCCTGCAGTGTTCTCTCCATGGTGTTGCAGGAGACAAGTAGGGCCTTGGACTTTGTGAGGTGGCCCTGTGGCCCACGCACATTGAGGACTGGGCAGTATCCCTTGATTTGTGCATATGTATATACTTATTTTTGATGTTTTTATATTATTACACTCACTTTCATCTATTCGTGTTGACCTTGCATTATTCCTGAGAGGTATGTGGCATATATGTATATATATATATATATATATATATACATATATATACATATATATCTATGTTTTTTCACTGCATCTGATTGTGTGTATGGTGCCGAGGGTGGGGTGGTGTGTGTGTTGCGTGTGTGTGTCACTCTCTTTTTCCTCCCTCCCTCCCCTGTGTGCTAGGCGGCTGTACTCACCGTGGTCATCTTCACCGTTGTTGGTGTTCATGGTGGAGCAGGATGTAGAAGATCATAGGAAAAATCTGCAGCTCGGGCTCCATGGCGCTGTGGTTTTTCCCTGAAATCCAATGGTGAGTCCTTTCCCTTTTGTGCAGTGTTTTCGCCAGGATTTTGATGTCATTAGTACCACCCCGGAAAAGGTGGCAGATTGGATTGTCATAATACGGTGGGCGGAACATTGACTTCCGCCTGGCTGTAGGCAGCTACCACTGTGGTGGCTGTTGTTTCTGCCCTGGCGGTCGGTGTGGTAAAGTGCCTGTCTATCAGAGCTCTTTCCGCCATGGTCATAATTTGGCAGTAGTTACCACCAGCCTGTTGGCGGTATTACTGCCACTTTATCACTGACCGCCAGGGTTGTAATGAGGACCTAAGTCTGCTTTTAGTTGCTATGAGCTAGAAAACATTAATTCTTTCAGAATTTATATCTCCGGTTCCCCTTATCTGATTTCAACCATTTTGGTGCCATTTTAAAGAGACAAATGTACTCTATTGTTATAAATTGGTGTTGGATTATTATTTTGTTTTGTGTTTTACTTATTTACTGTTTTGTGATTTTTAAATGCTTTACACACCTATTGCCTAAATTAAGCCTTGTTGCTCATTGCCAAGCTACCGAGGGTTGAGCGGGGATTCATTTATTGAGACCTGACTGAACCTAGTGGGGGTTAGTGGCCTATTGGTAAGAACAGGTACTTACCTGCCCTTACCAATAATCCACTTTCCAACAGTAGTTACCTTAGGGCATGAGTTATAGTTACTTGAGATAACTCTAACTGTAACAGCTAAGTTTATTATCAAATGGGATTTTAGTTCTAGCTATGCCAGACTCAGAAAAGCTGCTTTCCCTGACTAAGGCTGCCTTACAGTTATTTACAAAAATCGAGCTTTGCTCAGTCACGCCAAGCAATCTTGTCCTCTAGACCCCTGTCCTGTATTTATTCTGCATGAAGTGGTAGATATCATTAATCCTGTAATCAATGAAATTTTGAATTTCTCCTACCTACCGGCAAGTTTCAAATAGACTGGAAAGGTGCTGTTGTCAAACCCCTGTAGAAAAAACAGGTAGTATATCCCTCCACTCTTTCAAATCTGAGTATCAATTTGCCACCTCCTGCTCTGAACAAAATTATTGAAAAACTTGTAAACAGTCAATTGATAGCATATTTGGAGGAAGCAAACTTTCTCCATCCTCGTCGGTCTGGTTTATGGCCCAGCCAGTCTACGGAGTCAACTTTACTAGAAGTTGCTGACGCGCTTACTTTAGATGCCAGGAAGAATGCACTACTGATATTATTTGATCTGTTGGCTGCATTCACACAGTTTCTCATTACATCCATCTGCAATGTACCCAGAACTGTGGTATTTCTCATCTTGCCATGGTAGGACTCGAATCGTTTATTTCAGACCACAAACAATTAGGTCCTAATTCATCAGCTAAAAAGACAGTTACCTCAGGAGTCCCTCAAGGCTCATCATTGAGCTCTATCTTATTTAGCATCTATATGGTTCCGCTAATCTCGTTGATTATCTCTTTTCGGATTAAAACCACATTTTATGCTGATGACATGCAGATTATCTTGTGCTTGGATAAAACCTCTACCAGCTCAGAATCCAAATTTAAATTATGTCTAGCCAAAGTTATAAATTGGATGCAGCATAATCATTTAAAATGCAATACTAAGACAGAGATTATGTTACTCGGGAATGGCAATCTTTTTAACCCTCAGCTTTGGTGGCCAATTTCTGTTGCCCCTCCTCCTGACACAGTTGAAGTAGCGAAAAACGTTGGAATAAAATTCGATGCCTATCCTTTTGTCCTCAAGCTCTTGCTGAGGAACGTGTATTAAGTTAATGAAATCTTGTAAAAAATGTTTTGTTTTTTTCCTGTATCAGCAAGAAAGACCTTGTCGGTGCAATGATAATGCCTAGGCTTGACTATTGCAACAGCCTATATGCTGGGGCCACCAAACAAACGATTCAGAGATCGTAGGCAGTACAAAATGCCCCAACCAGGCTTGTGCTGAAACTACATCGAAGCTCCTCTGCGTCAGCTGCCCTGGAAGCCCTCCACTGGTTGTCTGTTCATAAGAGGATTCTTTTTAAAATTTTGCTGCTTACTTTTAGAGCATACAGACCCCAAGGTCGTATGGGGTAGATTTAAGAGCCCCTAGCACCTCCTTGTACCCCATTAGTGTCAATTTATTTAAGCTGATGTGGCCCTACGAGGCCAAAATCACCATGCCATATTTATAAAGTGGTGCTATGCATGCATTGCGCCACTTTCTAACCCTTTGTACTACATTATGCCTGCACCAGACATAAGGTATGCAAAGGGGGCCTTCCGCCATTGGGGGGTCTGAAAGAATGGCGCAAACAAATCTAAGCAATTTCTTTGCATCATTTTTTTCCAGCACTTTTAACATCTGCTCAGAGCAGGCGTTACAATGGGCCTCAATGGCCTTTGCAGGGTTAGCGCCAAAAATGTTGACGTTAACCCTGCAAAGGTCTGAACTAGCATCAAGAATTTTGAAGCTAGTTCCCTAGCTACCGCCATATCTTAGATACGGCGCACACTTAGTGGCATTAGGTGGGCGCTAAGGGGCGCTAAGGTGCTAAGCAATGCATGAAAAGTGCAGCGCGACTTTTCTTAATTCTGGTCCCTGTTGCACATTGAAATTTTCTGGTTGATCCATCAAGTGGAGGCTGAGAAAAGGGGGTGTAACAAAAGTTGTGATCCCCATTTTAGTTCCTGTAGAACCTTTAGACACGACTACAGCCCAAACCGCTGGATGGCATTACACCAAATTGGCAGAAATATAGCTTTTGGCACGCTGATTGTGCTTTTATTTATTTGGTGTAAATCTGTTCAGTAATTTTTAAGAAATTTAGGGAAATTTGTATAACTCTGGCCGTAGAGGCTTTTCAATTATTTTGTGAATATTTTGTGGATAATCATGAATTTTCACTATCATGCGGGCAGAAAAAAAGCACTGTAATCGGCTGACTGCAACCTGACTAGAAAGTTGTGGCTGCAATTTTATTTCACAGGACACTGTCCCCAGGGGTGAAAATCCTAATTGAAAGTGGCATAAGGGGTCAGGGTGAAGGTACTCTGACGCCAGGGTTGTGATATAGGTATGTTTCAGGGGCAAATTATGAGTTTAAAATGATTTTGCGTCACCATGTGTGATATTCTCGAAAAGTCACAAAAAAGTTTGCAAACTTTCTAGAATTATTCGCAAAATATTCATGAATGTGAAAAAAATTGAAAGAAACACTACAGACTCATCCATACACTAATGTTTTCACTCATACATGCATTCAGAGACTCATGCGCCCACTCACACACCCACTCAGACACTCATGCACCCACTCAGACCCACTTATAGATTCACACACCCACTTTCAGACTCACTCAGACACTCATGTACCTACTCACAGATTCACTGACAGAGACAGGGCCTGTGGACACCTGCATGGCCAACGGCTGTGTGTGGCACAAGGGTTGGGTGGTTATAAGGGCTTGGCTGCAAGGCCTAGCTGGAGGCCAGGCATTGCGACCAACTCCCACCGTGCACGACCGAAGGCCATACGCGGCGGGGCATGGAATAACGTACAGTAATTAAAATTACTTACGATAAAAAAAATAGAAGTTCACTGAAAAAACAAAGGTTACAGAGTTATAGTTAGGTTCTGAATTTACTCATACTAAACCATTGAAATTTAGCAGTTATAGTTATAGTTCTTTAAAAAAACTATAACTTGCACCCTAAGGTAACTATAACTCGCGCCTTTGCCATACACAGCTAATTACTCCACATATTATATCATTGATGAGATCTTGTATGGCATCTTTGCTATTATCACTGCAACATTTGCAGTACAATTATTGATAAGAAAACTGTGCATGGCAAGGGCGTGAGTTATAGTTACCCTAGGGAGTGAATTATAGGTACTTGAAAGAACTATAGCTATAGTTGCTTAAGTCCTATGATATTGTATAAGTAAATTCAGAACCTAACTATAACGTCCCTGTAATTTTTGTTTTTTTAGTGAGTATAGATATATGTATATATGTATATATACTTAGATATATATATATATGTATTTGTATATCTGTGTGTGTGTGTGTGTGTAGATATATATATATATATATATATATATATATATATATATATATATATATATATATGCACTGCATTGCACTGCACTCCCGGGAGGTTAATTTCCACCTTTTATCACCACCTACGTGTTTCGTCTCCTGTCTTGTTCACGGCGGTTTTCAATAGGTCACTTTATATAGACTTGAGGCATTATGGGAGTAATTCAAAAATCAGTTGCGCACACTCATAGTTGTATATAGCGAAAAAAGCATTTCTTATGTTTGTCATAACGTTTCAGCATTGTGCACTGTTACTACTCGTCTGTTCCCTGCTCTTTCCACAATGTTTCATTCGTATGGTAAGTTTCAGTTCTCTCATGTATGTATAAACTTATCACAGTTCCCATTAGCTCGCTGAGTCTGATAGTCAATTGTTTATTAGACAAAGCAATCAAGTTCCCCGGCCCGCAGCTGCTGACACCTTTCTCAGTGAACAGGCTGCATCGGTCTCCTTTTTGAATAAGTACAACCCACCTGCAGAGTCCAGCGCCATTTGAAGTCCAACCATCCAAGCCTGGGAGCTTGATTGCTTCATTTATTAAACAAGTGACTATCAGGCTCAGCGAGGTGACAGCATTGTTTTGAACTAAATAAACACAGAATTTCAGCAGTTATAGTTAGCAGAGCTGACTATGGCCCTGATTTGGAACTTGGTGGATGCAATACTGTATCACAAATGTGGCGGATAGCCTGTCTGCTATATTACGATTCCAATTGAATATAATGGGATCGTAATACGGCATGCATGATATCTATCATGTTTGTGACAGAGTATTCCTGTCCTCCGAGTTCTAAATCAGGCCCTATATCTTGCATCTCCACATGCACTGCTTATGACCTCAAATATTACATCACTCATGACATGTTTTGTGACATAATTTGTGACATCACTGATGACATCTCAAGTGGAATCTCAAATGACATCATTGATGACATCATCCAATATTTTTTTTTTATAACTTACATAGTGACAGGTAACTACCATATTACGGTTCTACCTAATTCTGTAGAGCCTGTTTCTAGCTATTGAGTAAAAGTGTTTACAAAATGTTTGTATTCGTATTGCATCTTAGGTGTGGAAAAGTAGGAAACACATTAGCAATCTTTGTATTGAATACTAACTCTGTGTGCAGGAGACAGATGATGCTGTGTTCCGTTCCGCACATGTTTTTTGGCCCTGTAGAAAAAGCTTTCAAAAGGGCAAATATTGTATGTAAAAAACATTAAGGGAGTTATTACTACCCCGGCGGTAGAGGAGGTATTACTGCCAACAAGCTGGCGGTACCTACCTCCACTATTATGACCTTGGTGGTTTGGCCAAAGCCAAACTGCCAGTGTACCACACCGACCGCCACGGCGGTACCACACTGACCGCCACAGTGGCCGTCACTAGTCTGCCCATGGCATTTTGACCTCGCCCACCGCAATGGTTTCAGTGTTTCTGTATCGCCACTGAAACCATGGTGGTTAGCACTATCAGTGCCAGGGGAGGTCTCCCCCGCCCCCTCCCCAGAGTCCTGCCCCACCCTTCCCCTCCCTCTTCCGACCCCAGTCCATTTACACACATACACGCACATACATACACACACGCATACACACATTCACCCACGCATTCATACATTCATACACACTCACAGCAAAACTCACAAACATGCATCCAGCACACACGCAATCTCACGACAACATGCCCCTCCACTCACACCCACTCGTGCACACACGCGTTACACACGCATGCACTCATTCACACGCAGTCACACACACTCCCACACATGCACACAACACCCCCCACCCCCTCTCCTATCGGAGAACCAGACTTACCTGCAGGCAGGGGGTCCTCAAGCAGCAGACAGGATGCGGCGCTGCTGCCAGCAGCAGCATCTGTCAGCAAAACACTGCCAGACCGTATCATGGAACATGATACAGTAGGTGTTGTTTTGCTGGTGTGGCACTGCTGCTGGCAGTAGCACCACCTTACCGCCGTCCGTCGCCATGACCGTAGACTGAATTCCGCCAGCCTCTGGCGGGATTCCGTCTACGGTCATAATGGCATGGATGGTCGGTAGCCATGGCGACGGTATGTTGGTGGCCGTCGCTGTGGCGGTAGGTGGCATTTGTCGCCAATCTCATAATGAGGGCCTAAGTATTGTAAGAAGATTTGAGCTATTAGACAGAATTCTCTCAGTATGACAATTTCTAAATAACATAGAAGCCTGTGTACTGCAGGTATTAACCTATGTATATGTGCTTGTTTTGCTTCAAAAGATTTGCTGTCTGTAACGATTATACCACAGTATGAAGGCTGCAGGTAGTATTACCTGTAGCATCTTCAGACCTTGGTTATTTTAATTGAAAAGTCACATTTTCGACAAGTTTTGTGTGAAGCGGATACCATTTAAGTAGATACTCTGTGGTGTATTTCTTATGAGAGTTTCAATGACTGCAAACCTTGTGGTACATAGCTATCTCTCTTCATAGAGGGTTAACAGCACCCCCTTTTCCACTCATATCTACTTCATTTCTTAGCATAGGTTCAGTGACTAGCAGGGGTTTGATACAGGTAAAGACTGTCCATAGTAGGGCGTTAGTTATGTAATAAGTCTTGAGATGAACCTGAGGTCTTTGATATCCCTGAGACTCCCAACAGGAGGCAAGCTCTACTTCAAGCCCTTGGAGAAACTTTACAGACCGGATACACAGCAAAGTCCAGCATTTGTCCTCTGTAAGGCAGAAGCAGCAACTGCAGGCCAACACAGCAAAGCACACACAGCAAAGGAGCAATACTACTCCTCCAGCTCTTCAGCTCTTCCCTTTAGCAGAGGTTCCTTTTGATCCAGAAGTGTTCTTAAAGTCTGAGGTTTTAGGTCCTCTACTTTGAAGTAGGCGAACTTCAGAGGAAAGTCTCTCTTTTTCACCAGATCCTGCCATTGCCCAGGCCGTGCCTCAGACACACTCCAGGGGGTTAAAGACTGCATTGTGTGAGGACAGACACAGCCCTTTCAGGTGCAGGTGTCAGCTCCTCCCTCCTCACTCTAGCCCACTCACCAGGATATGCAGGCCACATGTCCACTCCCATTGTGTTACTGTCTAGAGGGAATTTACAAACAGCCCAAATGTCGGTCTGATCCATACATGGATTCCACAGACAGGCAGAGGCTCTGAGTGGTTAGGTAAGAAAATGTCCACTTTCTAAAAGTGGCATATTCAAACAGACAATCTAAAAAACAACTTTCCCAAAAGATGTATTTTTAAATTGTGTTCAGAGACCTCAAACTCCATAAATCTATCTGTTCCCAATGCAAAATTACATTTAAGCAGCATTTAGATGCAAACCCCATGTTAACCTATGGGAGAAAAAAGGCCTTGCAATAGTGAAAAACAGATTTGACATTATTTTACTATCAGAACATGTAAAACACACCAGTACATGTCTGGAGGAAAGTACCATCTTGCCTGGCATGTTACCACAATTTTTACTTGTGTGTCAGTTTGTTTTTGCCTGTGTCACTGGGATCCTGCTAGCCAGGACCCTAGTGTTCATAGTTTGTGGCCTCTATGTGTTCCCTGTGTGGTGCCTAACTGCATCACTGAGGCTCTGCTAACCAGAACCTCAGTGTTTATGCTCTCTCTGCTTTTAGAACTGTCACTGCAGGCTAGTGACCATTTTCACCAATTTTAATTGGCACACTGGAACACCCTTATAATTCCCTAATATGTGGTACCTAGGTACCCAGGGTGTTGGGGTTCCAGGAAGATCCCTATGGGCTGCAGCATTTCTTTTGCCACCCATAGGGAGCTCAGACAATTCTTACACAGGACTGCCACTGCAGCCTGAGTGAAATAACGTCCACGTTATTTCACAGCCATTATACACTGCACTTAAGTAACTTATAAGTCACCTATATGTCTAACCCTCACTTAGTGAAGGTTAGGTGCAAAGTTACTAAGTGTGAGGGCACCCTGGCACTAGCCAAAGTGCCCCCAACTTTGTTCACAGCAATTTACCCGGACTTTGTGAGTGAAGGGACACCATTACACGCGTGAACTACATATAGGTCAATACCTATATGTAGTTTCACAATGGTAACTCCGAACATGGCCATGTAACATGTCTAAGATTATGGAATTGTCCCCCCAAGCCAAATCTGGTATTGGGGTGACAATTCCATGCTAATTAACTCTCTGGGGTTTTCTCTGCAGCTACCACTGCTGCCAACGCTCAGACAGGTTTCTGCCCTCCTGGGGTCTGGGCAGCCCAGTCCCAGGAATGCAAAACAAAGGATTACCTCTGAGAGAGGGTGTTACACCCTCTCCCTTTAGAAATAGGTGTTAAAGGCTGGGGAGGAGTAGCCTCCCTCAGCCTCTGGAAACGCTTTGAAGGACACAGGTGGTGCCGTCCTTGCATAAGCCAGTCTACACCGGTTCAGGGAGCCCCCAGCCCCTGCTCTGGCGTGAAACTGGACAAAGGAAAGGGGAGTGACCACACCCCTGTCCATCACCACCCCAGGGGAGGTGCCCAGAGCTCCTCCAGTGTGTCCCAGACCTCTGCCATCTTGAATGCAGAGGTGTGAGGGTACAATGGAGACCTCTGAGTGGCCAGTGTCAGCAGGCAACGTCAAAGACCCCTCCTGATAGACTCTTACCTGGTTAGGTAGCCAATCCACCTCTGAGGGCTATTTAGGGTCTCTCCTGTGGGTTTCTTGTAAGATAACGAAAGCAAGAGCTCACCAGAGTTCCTCTGCATCTCTCTCTTCAACTTCAGCCAAGGATCGACTGCTGACTGCTCCAGGACGCCTGCAAAACCGCAACAAAGTAGCAAGATGACTACCATCAACATTGTAGCGCCTAATCCTGCTGCCTTTCTCAACTGTTTCCTGATGGTGCATGCTCTGAGGGCTGTCTGCCTTCACCCTGCACTGGAAGTCAAGAAGAAATCTCCTGTGGGTCGACAAAATCTTCCCCCTGCTATACAAGGCACTAAACCTCCTGGTCCCCTCTCATCTTGACGAGCGTGGTCCCTGGAACACAGGAGCTGGATCCAAGTGACCCCGACAGTCCAGTGGTCCTTCTGTCTAAATTAGGTGGAGGTAAGTCCTTGCCTCCCCACGCCAGATGGTAATCCTGTGTACTGCGTGATATACAGCTGCTAGGGCTTCTGGGCTTCTGTGCACTTTTGCAAGGATTCCTTCGTGCACAGCACAGCCCAGGTCCCCAGCACTCCGTCCTACATTGCTCAACTCGCTGCCTGTTCAAGTGCTTCTGCGGGTGCTGCCTGCTTCTGCGTGGGCTCTCTCTGTTGCTGAGAGCCCCCACTGTCTCCTCCTCCAAGGGGCGATCTCCTGGTCCGTCCTGGGCCCTGCCAGCACCCATTATCATCAACCGCGACTCTTGCTGCTAGCAAGGCTTATTTGCAGTCCTTCTGTGTGGAAACAACTCTGCATCCTACAACACGCCGTGGGATATCTTCTGACCAAAGGAAATGTTCCTGGCACATTCCGTTGTTGGAGAATCTTCAGCTTCTTCCACACGGAGGCAGCCCTTTTGCACCTTCACCCGGGGTTTAGTGGGCTCCTGCCACTCCTGGACACTTGCATGACTCTTGGACTTGGTACCCTTCCTTTGCAGGTCCTCCAGTCCTGGAATCCATCTTCAGTGCTTTGCAGTTAGTTGTTGCCTTTGCAGAATCCCCTATCTCGACTTTACTGTCTTTCTGGGGTAGTAGGGTAACTTTACTTCTACTTTTCAGGGTCTTGGGGTGGGGTATCTTGGACACCCTTAGTGTTTTCTTACACTCCCTCTATAGGCCTGGGGTCCATTCGTGGTTCGTATTTCACTTTTGGAGTATATGGTTTGTGTTGCCCCAGGCCTATTGTCTCCTATTGCATTCTATTGTGTTCTTCAGTATTTGCACTACTTTTCTAAGTGTTTACTTACCTGATTCTGGTTTGCGTGTATATTTTGTGTATTTTACTTACAACCTAAGGGAGTATATCCTCTGAGAAACTTTTGGCATATTGTCACTGAAATAAAGTACCTTTCTTTTTAGTAACTCTGAGTATTGTGTTTCTTATGATATAGTGCTATATGATATAAGTGGTATAGTAGGAGCTTTGCATGTCTCCTAGTTCAGCCTAAGCTGCTCTGTTATAGCTACCTCTATCAGCCTAAGCTGCTAGAACACTACTAATCTACTAATAAGGGATAACTGGACCTGGCACAAGGTGTAAGTACCACAAGGTGCCCACCATAAGCCAGGCCAGCCTCCTACAATGTCCTACCTTTTGAATACACTGCACGCTGCCCATGGGGCTACCTAGGGCCCATCTTAGTGGTGACTTACATGTAGGCAATGGGAAGGTTTGGGCCTGGCAAGTGGGTACACTTGCCAGGTCGAATTGGCAGTTTAAAACTGCACACACAGAAACTGCAGCGGCAGGTCTGAGATATGTTCACAGGGCTACTCATGTGGGTGGCACAATCGGTGCTGCAGGCCCAGTAGTAGCATTTGATTTACAGGCCCTGGGCACACATAGTGTACTTTACTAGTAAATCAGATATGCCAATCATGGATAAACCAATCACCAATATATTTTACACAAGGAGCACTTGCACTTTAGCACTGATCAGCAGTGGTAAAGGAATATGTGACAGAACAACTAGGTTCTAAACAACTATAGCCTAAACCACTACTGCTAAACAACTAAAAAGTCTCTACAACTAAGTACTGAACAACTACTGTCTAAACAACAATTGTGCCTGAATACCAATTGACTGAACAACTAATTTTAATATATATTCTAAACAACTAATAAACCATAAAAACCAAAAAGAAAACCTTACCTTAAAATTCGTTGTTCAGGCAATTGTTATTCAGGCACAATTGTTGTTTAGACAGTAGTTGTTCAGTGTTTAGTTGTAGAGACTTTTTAGTTGTTTAGCAGTAGTGGTTCAGGGAAGTAGTGTTTTAGACCTAGTTGTTTAGGATGTTTCCCGTGGTAAAGGGCTCAGAGACAATAAACCAGCAAAACAGAGCCCAGCATACCATAAAAACAGGAGAGTCAGAAGGCAAAAAGTCAGGGTAAACATTCCAAAAGATGTAAAGATGTCAGGTCTAACACCTTTGCCCTCCAGCTGAGAGTAGGGAGTACTACCCAACCCCTTAGGAGTTCTCCTTACTAAGGCGGAAGAACCTGGACCATCAGCTCTTGCATGTTCTGTGTCAAGATGGTGTTCTACAGTAAAATTCATCCTCTGTGTGAAAATGGACCACCTCAACAGTTTTGGGTTCTTACCCCTCATCTGCATTAACAATTTGAGGGGTTCAGACAGACCAAACCCATGTCTCAAGGACCTCCACTGAGACAGACCACTCTAACTCGGGGGGGGGGCTAGATAGGGAATCCCAGAGACTGAAGTTAGACCAGACCAAATTGAGGCTGCAGCACCAACAGTTAACTCTAGAAAGGGAGACCCTAGCAGTGGAGAGGGAACAACAGAATTTGGAGTTAACTCCCTATGTTGGCAGCAATAAACTTTAGGAACACCAAAGTCAGGGAAGACTATTATGACTCCAGGAAACTGAGTAAAATAGTCCCACCTTACAAGGTGGGAGGTGATATCCACAAGTGGTTCACTGCCTTGGAGTGGGTCTGTAAAGTACAAAGGGTCCCTCAAAGACAGTGGGCCGCAATCTTGTTGCTCTCCTTCTCGGACAAAGGCAGAGACAATCTCCTCACTGCCAGGGAGGAAGATGCAGATGCAGATGACTATCGGGCCTTAAATAATGCACTCTTAAATGGATTTGGGCTAACCACAGAACAATATAGAATCATGTCCAGGGAGACCAAAAAGGAGCCTTCCCAGGATTGGGTAGGTTTTGTGAATTGCCCTGTTAAAGCACTGGAAGGCTGGTTGTATGGAAGCAAAGTAAGTGATTATCATCTTATTTTAAGAGAGCACATTCTTAACAATTGCAGTCCTGATCAGCTGCATTAGTACCTGATGGACTCTGATCTGGCCTCTCCCCAAGAATTGGGAAAGAAGGCAAACAAATGGGTCCACATCAGGGAGGGTAGAACGCTCCCACAGGGGGTGGCCACAAGAAGGATTCTGCCAAGAATTAGGACAAGTGTGAGGACAAACAGAAAAAAGAGTCTTCCTCAGGCCCACACACGTCTTCTGGGGGTGGGTCTAAGACCTCTTCCTCTTCCCACAAGAAACCTTGATGCTATATTTGTAGACAGAAATGCCATAGGGCAGGTGACATCACCTGTCCTAAAAAGAGCACCAAGCCTACTACCACTACTCCTACCACTTCTACCCATAGTGCTCCTGGCAGTAGCAACATTGGTGGTAACAATAGTCAGTCCAAAGTGTAGCTGGGCTCATCTTGGGGACTATAGCATGCTCTAGGCTAACCAGGGAGACCACTGAGGTAGTTTTGGTCTCTGAGGATGGTATTTACCTTTCCACCCTAGCTGCTTGTCCCCTTAACATGGATAAGTACACGCAGCATCCCTTAATAAATGGTGTTGAGGCTGAGGCCTAAAGAGACACAGGTGCCGGTTTTGCAATGGGGACTGTAAAACTGGTATCATCTGAAAAACACCTACTTGGTCATAAGTATGAGGTGACTGATGCTCATAACAAAGCTCAGTGCCATCCCATGGCAGTTGTTGACTTTAGCTGGGGGAAGGGTTACTGGCCCAAAGAAAGTTGTATTGTCCACTGATCTCCCTGGAGAGTGTCTGTTAGGTATAGATTTGGAGACTTCAGCTTGGGCTGAAGTGTAGTTGGAGGCCCATGCAGCAATCCTGGGCACATCTTTACTTTAACCAGGGCACAAGCTAAAAGGCAAAGGGAGCACAGAGGACTAGAGCCTGCAACAATGGCCCAGGGGGCTCTTGAGAACGGAGGCAGGCAGGATAAAAAGTTACCCCTGATTAAATTTCCATTGGGGATCCCACTCCTGAGGGAGGGGAATCTACTCCTTGGGTGGAACCTACATCAGAGAAGCTTAAAGCTGGTACAGCTGAGCTCTTAGATGCAGGAGGGCACACTAGGGAGGCACGCAGCTTAGAACAGCAATCCTGTCCCACTTTGGAAAGTCTGAGGCAGCAAGCTGCAGCTCAGGAAGCAGGGGATATCAATGGGACCCATAGGGTCTACTGGGATAACATCCTCCTCTATTCTTAGGTAAGGGACCCCAAACCTGGTGCCACCAGGAGGTTGGTCATTCCTCAGACGTTTAGAGAGTTCTTGCTTTATCCAATGACATTCCCCTTGCAGGACACCTTGGGCAAAGCAAAACTTGGGTCAGGCTTGTCCCTCGCTTTCCCTGGCCCCATATGTCCGAAGACACCAAGGAGTTTTGTTGCTCCTGTGTAACCTGTCAAGTCAGTGGCAAAACGAGTGGCACGCCAAAGGCCCCCTTAATCCCACTACCAGTGGTTTGGGTACCCTTTGAAAGAGTAGGGAGAGATATTGTTGGCCCCCTGGACTCTTCAACAGCCTCTGGGAATGAGTTTATCCTGGTGGTGGTTGACCATGCCACCAGGTACCCATAAGCAATTCCTCTTAGGACTACTACAGTCCCTGCAGTGACCAAGGCCCTCCTGGGAATCTTATCCAAGGTTGATTTTCCTAGAGAGGTGGTATCAGACGGAGCTGCAAACTTCATGTCTGCCTACCTGAAATCCATGTGGAAGGAGTGTGGGGTGACATACCACTCCTTATCATCTGCAAACAAATGGGTTAGTTTGAGAGATTCAAAGGCATGATCATGGGACTCTCATAAAAACTCAGAAGGAGTTAGGATATCCTATTGCCTTGCCTCCTCTTCATCTATAGGGAGGTTCCCACAAAGGGAGTGGGCTACAGCCCTTTTTAACTTTTGGTTGGGCATCCAGTCAGGGGTCCACTTGCCTTTGTAAAGGAAGGCTGGGAGCAACATCTCAAGTCACTCAAACAAGACATAGTGGATTATGTCTAAGATGCAGAATGGCTGAATACATGAAGAGGGCATCTAAAAATCTTCAGCCAGAGAGGAACTGCAGAGGCAGTGGCAGACCTGAAGGCTGTACTGACTGTTTACCAGTCAGGACAGAAAGTGTGGGTCCTGGAGCCGGTGGCTTCCAGGGCAATCCAAGATAAGTCGAATTGCCCCCACACTATTGTGTGACCTGGTTGACCTAGGCACTCCCAGAAGCCCCCACAGGGTGCTTTATGTGAATCACCTAAAGCCTTACTATGACAGGGCTGACATGACTCTACTCATGTCCACTGATGAAGGTCAGGAAGAAGAGAGGGACACTCTCCCTGACCTCCTCTCGCACAACACAATAGATGGTTCAGTAGAGGGAGTTATTCTTGCTGACTGCCTCCCTGACCAACAGAAAAATGGCTGCCGAAATCTCCTGGGTCAGTTCCCTGAACTGTTCTCCTTGACCCCCGGTCAAACAACATAGTATGAACACACCATTGACACAGTTGAAAGCAAAGTAAACAGGCCGCTTGATCATGTCAGGTAATGCATCAAAGCAGAGGTGCAAAATATGCTTGACCTAGATATTATTGAGCCTTCAGACAGCTCTTGGGCTAGTCCTGCAGTCTTAGTACTAAACCCCAAGTCTTAGAATGGCAAAAAAGAGATGAGGTTCTGTGTGGACTACAGAAGCCTCAATACCGTCACAAAGACTGATGCTCATCCAATCTCTAGGGCAGATGAGCTGATAGATACTCTGGCTTCTGGCAAGTATCTAAGCATATTTGATTTAAATGCTGGCTACTGGCAGATCAAGTTATCAGAGGATGAAAACCCAAAACAGCATTCCCAACACCTAGTGGGCATTGTCACTTCACAGTGAGCCCTTTGGGTTCAAGATTGCTACTGTCACATTTCAAAGGTTGGTGAACAAAGTTCTCCAAGGCCTGGAAAGCTTTAGTGCAGCTTATCTGGATGACATAGCTGTCTTTAGCTCCACCTGGGAGGATCACCTGGTCAACCTTGGAAATATATTAGAGGCTTTGCAAAAAAACAGGTTTCACTATCAAGGCATCACAATGCTATATAGAACAGGGTAAAGTGGTTTATCTAGGCCACCTGGTAGGTGGAGCCCAGATCTAGCCATCCCAGGCAAAATCAAACAATCTTGGATTGGGTTGAACCTACTACTCAGACCCAAGTCAGAGCCTTCCTAGGCGTGACTGGGTACTATAGGAGGTTCATTAAGAAATAGAGGTCCATTGTAGCACCCTATTGACCTCACACCTGATAGGATGCCCAGAAAAGTTCTCTGGACAGCTAGCTGCCAGAAGGCCTTTGATGATCTCAAATAGGCCATGTGGTCTGCTCCCATACTAACAAGCCCTGATTACTTCAAACAATTTATTGCACAAACAGATGCTTCTGAGGTACGGATGGGGCAGTACATCCTCAAATAAATGATGAGGTCCAGGGTCAACCATTTGTGTTTATAAGCAGATGGTTGACCCCCAGAGAAAGCGTTGGTCAGCCATTGAGAGTGAGTCCTTTGTTGTGGTCTGGGCCCTAAAGAAGGAGGCCATACTTGCTTGGCACTCACTTGGTTGTTCAGACAGACCACAAGCCCATCTAATGGCTTAAGAAAATGAAAGGTGAGAATCCCAAATTGTTGAATTGGTCCATTTCTCTACAGGGAATTGCCTATGTAGTAGAACATAGACCTGGGAGTAACCACTCCAATGCAGATGGACTCTCCAGATATTTCCACTTAGACAATGAAGACTCAACTGGGCAAGGTTAGGCTTACTGTTGTTCGTTTGGGGGAGTACAGGTTTTGCAGGAAAGTACCTTCTTTTTTGGCATGGTTACCCCCACTTTTTGCCTACTATCAGTGTGCTTAGACAGTTTCCACTGGGATCCTGCTAACCAGGACCCAAGTGATTGGGTTCTCTCCCTCCAAATTAGGCTACCTTGGACTTTTGCGCACACCACAGTTGGCATACTGGTGTCCCCTTCTAAGTCCCAAGCATATGGTAGTTAGGAAACCAGGGCATTAAGACGGCGGGGTCCCCCATGGGCTGCAGCATGTATTATGCCACCCATGAGAGCCCATGCAAAATGTATCTGCAGGCCTGCCATTGCAGCCTGCCTGAGAAGGTGCATGCACCTTCTCACCACAGGTCACTACACCAGGACAATGTAAGTCACCCCTATGGTAGGCCCTTCTAGCCCAAAGGGCAGGGTGCAGGTCCATGTTTGTGAGGGCACTCCTGCATGAGCAGAGGGGCCCCTACAAACTCTAGTTCCATTGCACTGGACTTTGTAAGTGCAGGGAAGCCGTTTTACCCATGTACCGGACACAGTCACCTGTGTCCAGCTACATAACAGTAACTCCAAACCCGGGAATGTTTGGTATCCAACATGTTAGAATCATACCCCAATTCTAATACCGGGGTTGGTTGTATGATCCAATGCACAATGGGGACTCCTTAGAGGAACCCTCAGTGATCCTACTACCAGTCTTCAGGGTTTTGTGGGCAGCCAGGCTGCTGCAGCCCCTCAGACAGGTTTCTGTCCTCCTTCTGCTTGACCAGCTCAGGCAGGTAAAGGCAAAATAAAGGATTTCCTGTTGGAGCAGGAGGCAACACCCTCTCCTTTGGAAATAGGTGTTACAAGGCTTGAGAGGGGTAGCTTCCCACGGCCACCAATTTGCTTTGAAGGACACATTTGGTGCTCTCCTTGCATAAACCGGTTTGCACCAGCCCAGGGACCTCTGGTCCCTGCTCTGGTGTGAAACTGGACAAAGAAAAGGGGAGTGACCACTCCTCTGTCCATCACCACCCCAGGGGTGGTGCCCAGAGCTCCTCCAGGTGGCCATTGAATTCTGTCATCTTGAAAATAAAATGTGCAGAGGCCCCTGGGAGCATATGAATGGCCAGGCCAGGCAAGTGTTGTCAGTGACACCCTCTGATAGGTGGTCACCCTGCAGAGTGGTCAACCTCCCTTTTAGGGCTATTTAGGGAATCCCTTGTGGGTGGGTCCCCAGAATCAGCATGCAAGGCTCCTCAAGGACTCATTTGCATCATCTACTTCTGCTCCTGGCTACTGGTAACGCAACTGAACACTTCAGGAACTGACAAGACAGCAACTCCCAAGATGACCTCGCCTTACAACATTGTTTCCCCTGCTCCTTCTAGCAACTGCAACATTTCCCCAGCTGTGCATCCTCTGGGGTCAGCAAGACTTCAGCTGCACTAGGAAGCAAGAAGAAATCTCCCTTGGAGTGAAGGAGTCACTCCCCTGCATCTGCAGGCACCTACAGCAACCACAAATGGTTGACTGAATCTGCTTCCCTCCGGAACTGCATGGATCTTGCAACACAGGTGGTGGTCTTGAGCGGTTCCCTTGGACCTTTCTGCCCTCCGTCCACTTTGGGAGATGGTCAGTCCTTGCCTCTCCTTGCAGGACAGTAACCTTGTGTTGGAGGCTGGCTTGGCTTATAGAGGGTACCTGATGGTACTTACACCTTGTGCCAGGTCCAGTTATCCCTTATTAGTATATTAGTAGTGTTCTAGCAGCTTAGACTGATAGAGGTAGCTATAGCAGAGCAGCTTAGGTTGAAATAGGAGACATGCAAAGCTCCTACTATACCACTCATATAATATAGCACTGTATCACAAGAAAACACAATACTCAGAGTTACTAAAAAATAAAGGTACTTTATTATAGTGACAATATGCCAAAAGTATCTCAGAGGATATACTCCCTTAGGAGGTAAGTAGAATACACAAAATATACACACAAACCAAAAATAAGGTGACTAAACAGTCAGAAAAGTAGTGCAAACAATGTAGAACACAATAGAATGCAATAGGAGACAACAGGCCTAGGGGCAACACAAACCATATACTCCAAAAGTGGAATGCGAACCACAAATGGACCCCAGACCTAGTGTAGTGTGTAGAGGGTCACTGGGAGTGTAAGAAAACACTAAGGGTGTCCAAGATACCCCACCCCAAGACCCTGAAAAATAGGAGTAAAGTTACCCTACTACCACAGAAAGACAGTAAAGTTGAGATAGGGGATTCTGCAAAGACAACAACTGACTGCAAAGCACTGAAGATGGATTCCTGGACCTGAGGACCTGCAAAAGAAGGGGACCCAGTCAAAGAGTCACACAAGTGTCTGGGGGGGCAGGAGCCCACTAATCCCCGAAGGAAGGTGCAAAAGAGCTGCCTTTGGGTGGAAAAAGCCAAAGATTCTGCAACAACGGAAGGTGCCAGAAACTTCTCCTTTGATCAGAAGATGTCCCATGGCGTGCTGGAGGATGCAGAGATGTTTCCACGCAGAAAGACTGCAAAAAAGCCTTGCTAGCTGCAAGAGTCGCGGTTAAAAGTTTTGGGTGCTGCCAGGGCCCAGGAAGGACCGGGAGGTGACCTCTTGGAGGAGGAGACAGAGGGGGCGCTCAGCAACATAGAGAACCCACGCAGAAGCAGGCAGCACCCGCAGAAGTACCTGAACAGGCGTTCAGAAGATCTGAGCACGGCGGTTGTCTCAGCACAACAAAAGAGGGTCCCACGAAGTCGGAGTCCTACTCAGCAAGTTGGGCAATGCAGGACAGAGTGTTGGGGACCTGGGCTAGGGTGTGCACAAAGGAAGTCTTGCAAAAGTGAACAGAAGCCCTAGCAGCTGCAGTTCACGCAGTACACAGGATTACTGTCGGGCGTGGGGAGGCAAGGACTTGCCTCCACCAAGTTTGGACAGAAGGGCCACTGGACTGTCAGGGACACTTGGATCCAGCTCCTGTGCTCCAGGAACCACGCTCATCAAGATGAGAGGGGACACAGAGGACCGGTAATGCAGAGGTTTGGTGCCTGCGTTGGCAGGGGGAAGATTCCGTCGACCCACAGGAGATTTCTTCTTGGCTTCCAGTGCAGGGTGAAGGCAGACAGCCCTCAGAGCATGCACCATCAGGAAACAGTTGAGAAAGCCGGCAGGATGAGGCACTACAATATTGCTGGTAGTCATCTTGCTACTTTGTTCCGGTTTTGCAGGCGTCCTGGAGCAGTCAGCGGTCGATCCTTGGCAGAAGTCAAAGAGAGAAGTGCAGAGAAACTCTGGTGAGCTCTTACATTCATTATCTGATGAGAAACCCGCAGGAGAGACCCTAAATAGCCCTCAGAGGAGGATTGGCTACAGAGAGAGGTAAGCACATATCAGGAGGGGTCTCTGACATCAACTGCTGGCACTGGCCACTCAGAGGTCTCCATTGTGCCCTCACACCTCTGCATTCAAGATGCCAGAGGTCTGGGACACACTGGAGGAGCTCTGGACACCTCCCCTGGGGAGGTGCTGGTCAGGGGAGTAGTCACTCCCCTTTTCTTTGTCCAGTTTTGCACCAGAGCAGTAGACTGGCTTATGCAAGGAGGGCACCATCTGTTCCCTTCAAAGCATTTCCAGAGGCCAGGAGAGGCTACTCCTCTCAGGCTCTTAACACCTATTTCCAAAGGGAGAGGGTGTAACACCCTCTCTCAGAGGAAATCCTTTGTTTTGCTTTCCTGGGACTGGGCTGCCCAGGCCCCAGGGGGGCAGAAACCTGTCTGAGGGTTGGCGGCAGCGGTAGCTTCAGAGAAAACCCCAGAGAGTAAGTTTGGCAGTACCCGGGCTCTATGCTGGAGCCCCAGGGATGCATGGAATTGTCCCCCCAATACCAGAATGGTATTGGGGTCACAATTCCATGATCCTAGACATGTTACATGGCCATGTTCGGAGTTACCATGGTGACGCTACATATAGCTATTGACCTCTATGTAGTGCACGCGTGTAATGGTGTCCCCGCACTTAGAAAGTCCGGGGAAATTGCCCTGAACAATGTGAGAGCACCTTGGCTAGAGCCAGGGTGCCCTCACACTAAGGGCCATATTTATACTTTTTGACGCAAAACTGCGCTAACACAGTTTTGCGTCAAAAAAATTAGCGCCGGCTAACGCCATTCTGAAGCGCCATGCGGGTGCCATATTTATTCAATGACGTTAGCTGGCGTTAGTCGCCGGCGCTGCCTGGTGTGCGTGAAAAAAAATGACATACACCAGGCAGCGCCGGCGTAGGGGAATATGGAGCTTGGGCGCCAAAAAATGGGGCAAGTCAGGCTGAGGCAAATTTTTCGCCTCAACCCGATTTGCGCCATTTGTTTCGACTCCCAACCCCCATTGAAATGACTCCTGTCTTAGCAAAGACAGGAGTCATGCCCCCTTGCCCAATGGCCATGCCCAGGGGACTTCTGTCCCCTGGGCATGGTCATTGGGCATAGTGGCATGTAGGGGGGCACAAAGCAGGCCCCCCTATGCCACACAAAAATAAAAAATAAAAACTTACCTGAACTTACCTTAATGTCCCTGGGATGGGTCCCTCCAGCCTTAGGTGTCCTCCTGGGGTGGGCAAGGGTGACAGGGGGTGTCCCTGGGGGTATGGGAGGGCACCTGTGGGCTCCTTCCGAGCCCACAGGTCCCTTAACGCCTGCCCTGACCAGGCGCTAAAAAACGACGCAAAAGCGGCTGGACGTCATTTTTTTTGACCCGCCCACTCCCGGGCGTGAATTTTGCCCGGGAGTGTAAATACGGCGCACATGCCTCGGAGTAAATTTTTTTTACGGGAACGCCTACCTTGCATATCATTAACGCAAAGTAGGTGTCCACGCTAAAAAATGACGCAAACTCCATGGACTTTGGCGCTAGACGCGTCTAACGCCAAAGTATAAATATGGAGTTAGTTTTGTGTCGGAATTGCGTCAAAAAAAAGACGCAATTCCGGCGCAAACAGAGTATAAATATGGCCCTAAGTAACTTTGCACCTTACCTTCACTAAGTGAGGGTTAGACATATAGGTGACATAAGTTTCTTAAGTGCAGTGTAAAATGGCTGTGAAATAACGTGGACGTTATTTCACTCAGAGTGCAGTGGCAGTCCTGTGTAAGAATTGTCTGAGCTCCCTATGGATGGCAAAAGAAATTCTGCAGCCCATAGGGATCTCCTGGAACCCCAATACCCTGGGTACCTAGGTACCATATACTAGGGAATTATAAGGGTGTTCCAGTGTGGCAATCAGTGACAATTTTAAAAGCAGAGAGAGCATAAACACTGAGGTTCTGGTTAGCAGAGCATCAGTGATACAGTTAGGCACCATACAGGGAACACATACAGGCCACAAACTTATGAGCACTGGGGTCCTGGCTAGCAGGATCCCAGTGACACATATCAAACACACTGACAACATAGGGTTTTCACTATGAGCACTAGGCCCTGGCTAGCAGGATCCCAGTGAGACAGTAAAAACACCCTGACATATACTCACAAACAGGCCAAAAGTGGGGGTAACAAGGCTAGAAAGAGGCTACCTTCCTACACAACCCCCCAAACGAAGGACAATAAGGCTAACCTTGGCCAGTTGAGTCTTTATTGACTAAGTGGTGATAAGTCGAGAGTAGCTCTCCAATAGATTGGTTACTCCCTTTATCATCCACTATATGGTTGCCTCCCTGTGGGGATGTGAACCACCCTGTTTGAAGTTTTTAGCTAGCCAACAATGTGAAGTTATATTCTCAGAGTTCCTATTAGTATGTTTAAGTTTAGAGCAGTGGGAATTGTCCACTGGACCTATATCAAAGGATGAGAATGCCAGACAGGGATGCTGTCTCAGTAAAGCCATAGCTGGGCAAAAACTTTGTCCATATGGCTGTAAGAGAGAACAGGTTTGCTGTTTCTCTTGAGTTGGAGCAGGGCAGGGCTGCTGTCCTATTAGCTCCACACTAGAGCAGGGCTGCTGTCCTAAGTGTTGTGAGGCAGTGCAGGGTTGCTGCACTAAATTTTTTCTGGGAGGGTTGGAGGGATACTCCATGTTAACTAAAATGGTGCACTTTTTCTCACCAAGATTAGTTATCCCATAGAGAGGTACTTCTACCTCAGGGAGTACAGCTGTGCTAGCTGATGGTTCCCTTGGCACGGTTCCACTCTAGGAGAGGTTTCTGCCACCACAGGAATGATATCCTTAATGGCAGGGTGGGTAGGGTATACTATGATGCCCTTTTTACCCGTTGTTGGAGAATGATCCTGAGTTTTCAGGCTTTTTTCTCTCCTTTGCTTTTTCATTTCAGCTGAAATGAGAGGAAGCAATTCCTCAGGGATACACAGCATGGCTGCATGGGTGTTAAATGCTACCTCAGCCCAACCTGAGGTCTCTAGGCCATTTCCTTAAGAGACAGTCTACAAGTAAGCTAGGTGATACTACCACCTGCTTAGGGCCAGTAAGTTCACCCCAACTAAACTGAATTATAGCTAAGGGAAGAAACTTAGTGGAGTTATGGACATCACTAATCTTGTATTGTTGTCCAATGATGTGTTGTACAGGAGACACTAGGTTTTCAGTCACCAAAGTGATACTGGCACCTGTGTCCCTGTAGGCCTGAGCCTCAACACCATTTATTGAAACTGTCTGCCTGTACTTACCCATTGTAAGGGGACAAGCAGCCAGTGTGGCAAGGCCAGTGCCACCAGGTGTGACAGAAGCTGTCTTGGGACTGACTATCCCAGTTTCTATGATGCACCCATAAGTGAACCAAACTACACCCTAATTTTGACTGTTGCCAGCAGTCCTACCACTATTACCACTACTGCTAGGGGCACTAGAGCTTGATGTATTAGTGGTGGTAGGCTCAGGGGGTTTACCTGGACAGGACTTATACCCTTGCCTATGACCTTTAATTTTGCACACATAGCACCAAGGCGTTTTAATGTGTGTGGATTAAGAAGAAGAGGAAGAAGTTGATTTATCCCCACCCCCTGAAGAGTGTTTAGGATTTGAAGAAGGATCTTTAGTTTTACCCTTATCCCCATGCCTATCCTGAGATTTCTCACCATCTTTCTTCTTGCCATCCTTGGCACCTCCTGCATGAACTTTTCTGATCACTCTTGTTCTGACCCATTTGTCTACCTTCTTTCCCAATTCTTGGGGAGAGGTCAGATCTGAGTCTACCAAGTACTCGTGCAACAAATCAAACACACAATTGTTCAAAATTTGCTCTCTCAGGATTAGATTATACAGGCTTTCATAGTCAGTCACCTTACTGCCATGTAACTAACCCTCCAAGGCCTTCACTGAATAGTCTACAAAGTCTGTCCAGTCTTGAGAGGACTGTTTTCTGGTGTCTCTGAACTTAATTCTGTATTGTTCAGTGGTTAAGCCAAATCCATCCAACAGTACATCCTTCAAAACTTTGTAATTGTTAGTATCACTTTCTCTGACAGTAAGGAGCCTATCCCTACCCTTACCAGTGAAAGATAGCCACAAGATAGCAGCCCACTGCCTTTGAGGGACCAACTGTACCATACAGGCCCTCTCAAGTGCAGCAAACCACTTGTTAATGTCACCCCCTCCTTGTAAGGGGGGGCTATCTTATTCAGGTTTCTGGAATCTTGCTCTCTAACTGGATTACTATCAAAAACACTGCTGCTGTCACCATTGGGAACTAACCCAAACCTCTGTCTTTCCCTTTCCACATCCAGAGATTCCCTGTCTAAGGCCAGCTGCTGCTGTTTAAGCTTCAGCCTAGCCTCTTCCAACCTCAGCTTTCTGAGTTCCATTTCCATTAAGTTATCCTCAGGGTTGGAAGCTTGGGAATTGTGAGACACAGAAGTAATGTGGGAATTGGCAGAGTTGGACCTGTCCCTAACTGACTGGACTCCAGTAACCTGCCCTTTGTGAGTGAAAGGTTCCCCTGATCCCTTCCAACTACCAGTGTCACTAGATGGCCTGTTAGCTGTCAGGTCCTTGGAAGAACCCTCCCCAGAATCCTCAGGGGACTCCTCTGAGTATGGCTGGGTACCCCCCTCCTCTACCTCCTGATCCTGGGATGGGCCAGACTGGTTCTGGTCACTTTCTAGGAGAAGGCTAAGGAGTATATCTTTTGTAGGATTCTTAACAATTGCTAAACCTCTTTCAATGCAGAGACCCCCCAAACTTTTAAAGTTTAGATTCCCATATGTTGCCTGGACAACTGTGGGAGTAAGCTCTACTGTAGACATGACAGAAAAGGGTTAGGATAGAGAGAGAAAAAAGTTTTTGAAACTTTTAAAAGAACAGAGAAAAACTTTTGAAAACTTTTGAAAGATTTCAGAAAGTTTTAGAAAGTTTTAGAGAAGGACAGTTAAACTGTTTAGGTTACTGTGTATATTCTGAAGTATTTGGTATATGTTTTTCTTATGAAAAGCACCAACGACAAAGTGGTAAAGCAGTTACAAGTACTTATCCCACCGCTGCACCACCAATGTAGGAGGCTGGTCTGGCTTATAGTGGGTACCTGATGGTACTTACACTTTGTGCCAGGTCCAGTTATCCCTTATTAGTAGATTAGTAGTGTTCTAGCAGTTTAGGCTGATAAAGGTAGCTATAGCAGGGCAGCTTAGGCTGAACTAGGAGACATGCAAAGCTCCTACTATACCACTTATATCATATAGCACTATATCACAAGAAAGCACAATACTCAGAGTTACTAAAAATAAAGGTACTTTATTTTAGTGACAATATGCCAAAAGTATCTCAGAGGAATACTCCCTTAGGAGGTAAGTAGAATACACACATACAGGCCACAAACTTATGAGCACTGGCGTCCTGGCTAGCAGGACCCCAGTGACACATATCAAACACACTGACAACATAGGGTTTTCACTATGAGCACTGGGCCCTGGCTAGCAGGATCCCAGTGAGACAATAAAAACACCATGACATCTACTCACAAACATGCCAAAAGTGGGCGTAACAAGACTAAAAAGAGGCTACCTTCCTACACCCTTTGCACCGTAACTCTTGCAGCAACCAAAGGCTTGTTGTTTCTTCTCCAAGGGATCTTCAGGCTCTGAGTAGCCCTGGCCTCCAACACTACATCCATCCAAGGACAGTCTCTTCTCTGCTGCTTCAGCAACGTGAGGCTCCACTCCAGGTGTGCTGATTGTGCCTCACTGCAACTTACTGTGCCAGTGTGTTGCCTGTGGGGGCTGCAACTGCTTCTACTGGCTCTCCGGACCGCCGAGGGTCAGCCCAGACTCCCCTCCAAGGGTCGAGTCCCCTGGACCTTGCTTTCAAATATTCTTTTGCCTCCTCTGGCATATGCCAAGGCTTATTGGCTGTTCTCCTAACGACTGACCAGCTGCGACCCAGCGATTGACGTGGGGCATTATATGCATTGCTCCAAGAATGTCTCTGCAGCTCCTGGACTCCACAGCTGATCTTCATATCTCCCTGTCAATCCTGATCTTCATACACATAAGGGTGGGTAGTGGCTCCTGCCCTGTCCAGACAGTCCATCGTAGACTGGACTCTGTCCCCTTCTTTTGCACATCTACTTCTTCCAGAATCAGCCTTTGGGTTTCCCTATTCTGCTCCTGTTCTTGCACAATCCATTTTCTAAGTCCTCCTGTTAGTCCTTGGGCAGACCTGGTACTTATCTCCATTCTCCTGGTCATTGGAAGCCACTTAGGTACTCATCTCTTGGGGTCCTGAGTTCTTCCAGCTTCCCTCTAACTACTACATACCCTTGGGTGGGGGACTTCACTTCACATTCCACTATATTTAGTATATGGTTTGGCACTCCCTTAGAGCCCACACTGTTCTTCACTAATTCTTAACAATGCTTGTTGTTTCTTGTGCTAATTCCTAATTGTTATTGTGTGTATATAAAGTGTGCACTTACCTCCAGTTGGGGGATAGCCTATAAGTAATCTAGTTCAGTGTTATCATTTTAAAGTACCTTTATTTTTGCAACACTGTGGTTCTTTCACATGTGATAAGCTTCTGTGTGACTGCTGTGGCATTGCAAGTGTTTTACACTCCTCCCAGATAAGCCTTGGCTGCATACCCACAGTTACCTCTAGAGAGCCCTGGTTTCCTAGACATTGTCTTCATTCACTAATAGGGGTTGCCTGGACCTGGTATAAAGTGTCCACACCATAGATGTCCACCACACACCAGGCCAGCATCATATAGGTGCCATAACACTTGACAAATCTCCTGTAGTATTTGGTGAGGCCTAAGAAGGTTCTCACCTTGGTCTAGGTCTTGGTGGTGCCCAAGCCCGAATGGTATCAATCTTGGGTCAAAGGGGCAACACCTGGCAGCTTCCTACCTGATGTCCCAAGTACACCACTGGCCCCTGCCCTATCTGGCACTTACTGGCCTTGATAGTGAGGCCTGCAGCTTGCAGCACCTTCAACACTTCCCAGAGGTGGTGCAAGTGGTCCTGTCAACTAGAGATGAAAACAGCAATGTTTTCAAGATAGGTGGCACTGAACATCTTGGATATGTCATCCTGCTGGCCTTCACTCTTTCAGCTAACCTGTAAACTTTGTGTTTTATAGTCAGGCTGCCCCCCATGTCCACATCATGCATGCATAGACACCTGAAGTGAGTGAGAACAGAGTTGAAAATTGTCCCAGTAACTGGCAACAGTCACTCTGTTGTTCTAGAGTCAGAGAAATAGAGAGGATTACACCTTCTACTGACCCATCCTGCTCTCTGGCAGACAGGAGGTTGGGGAGAGGCTCACTCTCCTCTTTCAACTCATCATCTGTAGCCAGAAGCACGGTTAGCTCTGACCTCTCAAAGTGGGGTTTGAGGAGGTTCACGTGTAGGACCCTCAAGGGGTTCTTAGGAATCTGCAAGTCCACCAAATAGGTGATATCATACTTGAGTTTCTTTACCTCAATTGGCCCTGTCCACTTGTCCTGTAGAGCACAGGGCTCTACTGGGGACATGACCCACACTTTCTGGACAGGATGAAACTCAACCAGAGTGCTATTCTGATTGTACAAGTGTTTCATATCCTCCTGGCTTGCCTCCAGGTTCTTCAGAGTGAGCTTCCTGAAGAGGGCAGTCTGGTTTCTGAAGGCCAGCATGTAACTAAATACACCCTGGGGTAACTTCCTAGGAGCTTGCTGTAGGAAAGTACCGTCTTCCATGGCATGTTACCCCCATTTTTACCTGTATGTCAGTATGTTTTTGCCTGTCTCACTGAGATCCTGTTGGTCAGGACCCCAGTGCTCATAGTTTATGGCCTAATATGTGTGTCTGTGTAGTGCTTAACTGTGTCACTGAGGCTCTGCTAATCAGACCCTCAGTTCTTATGCTCTCTTTGCTTTTAAGTTTGTCACTTTAGGCTAGTGACTTTATTTACCAATTTCAATTGGCACACTGGACCACCCTTATAAGTCCCTAGTACACTAGGGCATTGGGGTTCCAAGAGATCCATATGGTCTGCAGCATTTCTTTTGCCACCCATAGGAAGCTCAGACAAACCCTTGCACAGGCCTGCCATTGCAGCCTGCGTGAAATAACGCACACGTTATTTCACAGCCATTTCCACTTCACTTATAAGTCACCTTTATGTCTAACCTTCACTTGCGGAAGCTTAGGCGCAAAGGTGCTAAGTGTGAGGGCACCCTTGCACTAGAAAAGGTGCCCCCATATAGTTCAGGGCCATTTCCCCGGACTTTGTGAGTGCAGGGACACCATTACACACGTTCACTACATATAGGTCAATACCTATATGTAGCTTCACAATGATAACTCCCAATATGGCCATGTAACATGTCTAAGATCATAGAATTGTTCTCACATTCCAAATCTTTTATTGGGGAGCCAATTCCATGCATCTTGGGGTTCCACCATGGACCCCCATTACTGCCAAACCAGCTCTCTTAGGCTTGCACTGCAGCTACAGCTGCTGCCACCTACAGACATGGATCTGCCCTCCTGGGGTCTGGGCAGCCCAGTCCCAGGAAGGCAGAACAAAGCATTTCCTCTGAAAGCAGGGTGTTACACCCTCTCCCTTTGGAAATAGGTGTTACAGGCTGGGGAGGGGCAGCCTCCCCCAGCCTCTGGAAATGCTTTGAAGGGCACAGATGGTGCCCTCCTTGCATAAGCCAGTCTATACCAGTTCAGGGAACCCCTCTCCCCTGCTCTGGAACAAAACTGGACAAAGGAAATGGGAGTGACCACTCCCCTGTCCATCACCACCCTAGGGGTGGTGCCCAGAGCTCCTCCAGTGTGTCCCAGACTTCAGCCATCTTGCTTTGCAAGGCGTGGGGGCACTCTGGAGGGCTCTGAGTGGCCAGTGCCAGCAGGTGACATCAGAGACCCCTCCTCATAGGTCCATACCTGATAAGGTAGTCACTCCCCCTCTCAGGGCTATTTAGGGTCTCTCCTGTGGGCTCTCTTCAGATTCTGCTTGCAAGTTTCCTTCAGGAATCCTCTGCAACCACTTCAGCATCCTCTGACTTTGGATTAACCGCAGCCTTCTCCAAGAAACGCTGTAACTGCAACAAAGTATCCACAAGAGATACTTTTCTTCTGCAACCTCAGCTCCAAGTATGCAACTGCAACAGTTTTCACAGTGTGCTCGCTCCGGGGACTCCCTGTCTTCATCCTGCACCAGAAGGGCCGAAGAAATCTCCTGTGGAGTGATGGAGTCACTCCCATGCTCCAAGCAGGCACCTTCCAAAATGACGACCGGTACAACCTGGACTCCTCTCACAGCGACGAGCATGCTCCTAAGGACACAGAGGGTGGACATCACCGACATAGACTGTCCTGAGGTCCTGCTGACGCAATTTGGAGGAGGTCAGACCTTGCCTTTCCTGAGAGCGACCATACCCCTGTGTATTGCATCCTCTTTACCTCCTGAGGCCTCTGTGCACTATTTGCTAAATTCCTTTGTGCACAGCCTGGCCCAGGTCCCCAGCACTCCATCCTGCGACGCTCAACTCGCTGAATTGTTCTCCGACTGCCTGGGACCTTTTTTTGTTGTGCTGCATCAACTGCGTTTTGCATCTCCTTTGTCCCCATGTCCTCAGACCTCCAGTGGTGCTGGCTGGCATTCTGAGGGATCTCTAAAGGGCTGAGAGCCCCCTCTTCCTCCTCACACTGAGTTGAGGCCACCAGATCCCTCCCTGGCCCATCAGTGCTATTTTGATGCAAAATGCACTTTTGTCGTAGCCAAGGATTGTTGGTGACTTCCAACACTAAATCACATCTGCAACGATCTTCACGTCGTGTGACATACTTTGCATCAGGCAGGAACCTGCTGGCATCTTCCCAGGGTGCATTCCTGCAGTCTTCAACTAACTGGGGACTCTTCTTTTGCACCCTCTTCTGGGTTGGCAGGGGCTCCTGTCCTTCCTGGAACTTCTTTCGACTTCTGGACTTGGTCCCCTTCCTTTGCAGGTCTTCAGGTCCAGGAATTCAGCAGTTGTTGTTTGCAGACTTGGGGGCAGATGTAGCAACAAACCAAATTGCGAGTTGCAATTTGCGAGTCCATCCGACTCACAAATTGCAACTCGCAATTTGGTATGCAGTACGGTGTCTCAGACACCGACTGCGACTCGCTATGGGGTCGCAATGACCCACTTCATGAATATTCATGAGGTGGGTCGCAAATTGCGGCCCCATAGCGAGTATAGGCACTCGCAAACATGGAGGCCTGCTGTCATCAGCAGACCTCCATGTTCGTGACTGCTTTTAAATAAAGCAGTTTTTTTTTTTTTAAGTGTAGCCCGTTTTCCTTACAGGAGAACGAGCTGCACTTAAAAAAAACCCGAAACCTTTAGTTTCAGTATTTTTTCAGGGCAGGGAGTGGTCCCTTGGACCACTCCCTGCCCTGAAAAAATATTTTTGGGTCCAGTCACAAA
This sequence comes from Pleurodeles waltl, assembly GCF_031143425.1. Taxonomy (NCBI): domain Eukaryota; kingdom Metazoa; phylum Chordata; class Amphibia; order Caudata; family Salamandridae; genus Pleurodeles; species Pleurodeles waltl. The sequence goes on from NC_090437.1 coordinate 1,079,478,981, forward strand.
CTGGAAGGGGTCCCATGGGGACCCCTTCCAATTTGCGAGAGGGTTACCATCCACTTGAAGTGGATGGTAACTGCGATGCCATTTGCGACCGCGTACGCGGTCGCAAATGGTATTGCATCCCACTGCGAGTCGCAAATAGGAAGGGAACACCCTTTCCTATTTGCGAGTCGGAAATGCATTTTGCGAGTCGGTTCCGACTCGCAAAATGCATTTCTGCATAGGAAACTGCGTTTTGCGACTCGCAAACGGCAAATTTTGCCGTTTGCGAGTCGCAAACAGTTTCCTACATCTGGCCCTTGGTTGGTTGCTGCAAAATCCCAATCACAAGGTATATTGTGTCCTAAGGAAACTTGCAGTGCTTTACTCCTGCTTTTCTGGGCTCAGGGGTGGGGTAATTTACTTACCTTTACTGTTTTCTTAATCTCCCCGTGATTCTGCATACACTACACTTGTCTAGGGGGGAATTTGTGATTCGCATTCCACTTTCTTAGTATATGGTTTGTGTTGCCCCTAGACCTATTTACTCCCTTTGCATTCTATAGCATTTCCTATTGTTTGCACTGTCCTATGGCTAATTACTTGTCTAATTTTGGTGTCTAGTGTATATATTGTGTATCATACTTAAGTCCAGAAGGAGTATTGTCTCTAAGAGATGTTTGTGCGGTGTCACCCAAATAAATACCTTTATCTTTGGTAACACTGAGTATTGTCTTTACTTGTGTATAAGTACTGTGTAACTATAAGTGATATTGCATGAGCTTTGCATGTCTCCTAGTTCAGCCTAAGTTGCTCTACTATAGCTACCTCTATCAGCCTAAGCTGCTAGAGCACTGATACATTTCACTAATAAGGGATAACTGAACCAGATATAAGGTGTAAGTACCCAAGGTACCCACTACAAACCAGGCCAGCCTCCTACACTTGCCCCCAGTCCTCTTTAACTAGACTTAGATATTCTCTGACAGGGTGCCCATACAACAGCTCAAAGGGGCTAAAGCCAACCCCTTTCTGTGGTACTTCCCTGTAGGCAAAGTGAAGGCATGGCAAGAAGACATCCCACTCACGCCTTATGGAGTCTGACAAACCCCCAATCATGCCCTTTGAGTTCAGTTGAATCTCTCCACCAACCAGTTACTTTTGGGGTAGTAAGGAGTGGTGAACTTGTTGTTGACTCCACACTCATTCCACACGGCCTCTATGTACAGGGACATAGAGGTGGTACCCCATCAGGTACCACCTCCCTGTGGAAACCTACTAGGGTAAAGATCCATATCAGTGCCCGGGCCAAGACAGGCACCGTAACTGTCCTCAGATGAATAGCCGCTGGGTACTGAGTGGCATAGTCCACCAAGACCAGGATGACCTGTTGCCCAGGGCTATCTTGGGGTCCAGAGGCCCTACTATGTCAATGCCCACCCACTCGAAAGGGGTGCTCATGACAGGGAAGTATTAGGGGGGGCTTTACATTTCCCTCCACTCTTGCCACTCACTTAGCAAGTTTGGCAGGACCTGTAAAAAGCATCAGTATTTTTTCTCATTTGGGGCCAGTAGAAGTGGGTGACAAGCTTGTCAAAGGTCTTGCCCTGCCCTAAATGTCCTGCCAGAGGCACATCATGAGCCAAACCCAGTAGGAGGGTTCTGAAGCGCTGGGGTACCACCAGCACATGGGCTGCTCTAGGCTCAGCAGCCTTAGGCTCGCTATACAGGAGATGATTCTCCTACTGGATCAGGTGAGTCTTGGGCTCAGCGCCAGATGCCTGGTCTTTGTCCTGTTGCCTAAGGCCCTTGAAATATACATATATATATATATATATATATATATATATATATATATATATATATATATATATATATATATATATATATATATAAATAAATATATATATATATGTTAACTATACTTACCATCTGTGGTAAAGGTATACGTGGTAAAGGCACAAGCAACTGTATGCATGGTAACAGCACTGCATAGTAAAAACAGTGTTGTGAAGGATGTTTCTCCTGACCTGCTGGTGCCTGGCTGCCTCGATGACCAGCGGGCTAGCTGGCACAGCTAGGTCAGACTTGTATCTCCCCCCTCCCCCCGGTTCTGTAGGCCCCCACTTCAAGGGGACTTAATAGTCGAGGAAAAATGGCTTTTAAGGTAGGCACAAGGAGAAAGGGGGTTTGGCCGGGGACTTAACTCTCCTTAGCTCCCCAGGCTCAGGCATCGGGAAGGTAGAAGTCACTGGACCTGGGACACCCTTAGCCAACAGACTGGGGAGATTGTCCCTACCCATGACATTGTAGTTGCAGCTTGGGAAAGATGCTTGTGTCCCTCTGGGGTGTGGAGTTGAGACAGGACCCAGTGTGAAGGCCCAAGCAGTTCCCAGGGCAGGGGGGCATGGGAATGGGTGGAGCCTGGGCTCCTGTGGCTTAACAGCTCCTACAATCCCCCATGCGAGGCAGGCTAAACCATGGCTTTCACCTCAGAGTCCTGCTATCCACAGGCTAGGGCTGCAGACACCAGACAGGACCACCTTCTCTATCCTATCCAGGGTGGAGTTGTACCAGGGAAGAGTCTTGGGCTCCTGCACGCTGAACAACTCTTGTAATCCCCCCAGTGGAAGGCTCGGACCCTGCAGGCCATTGATGCCAGTCAGCAAATGCAGTCTTCTAACCTGCTTAGGTCAGAGTGTCACCCCACCCACAAGGGTTTGCCAGGTTTCAAAATGTCCCCACTGGTGACAATTCATTCTCAATATCGATCCAGCCAATGGACGAGTATGGGTGTGCCAACTCAGTGAACCCTGTTACCAGATCCGCCTTCCCAATTTGAATTAGTCCAAGGCCCATTAACTACTGCACTGATGGAGGGAGGGCTAAATAACAGTGAATTAATTACTGCCTACGCCTTCAGGCAGAGACTAACAGGTTTTATGAAGTCATCTTTGTAGTATATTTAACAAACATTTAAGTTCACAATTTAAATTGTTGTTTGATAAGTATTGCACAGGTGTTTAAATGATTTCTGTTGGTAATTCCTAATTTGACTTTAGACAAATAGGGCTTTTGCCTACAAGTAAGCTTTTACTGTATGAGGGGCTACTACAGCATATGTCAAACAATATTTTTTGTATCCTTACTGCAGGAACATTCCAATCTAAATATTAGACATCCCTTAGCATTCCACAGTAGTCACTCTAGAGTTGTCAGTTTCAATGCACTAGTTATAGATCACTGGGCTAATGGAAAAACAGATGTAAAACATATCAAAATTATTTTCTTTGACATGGGCCTGGGACACTTTTGCTTACAGAAGTTTGACTGGTGCACCTGCAAGCCTGCTGTCATGCTTTTAAAGTCACTCATTAATGTGGTGTCAGTCTGTGTAATGCATTTAAAGTCACTCATGTGGGTGATGTATATCTACACTTCAGTGCACATTTGACTTTCAGCTTTCATGGAACGGATGTTGTTGCTGCACTATTGTAATGCAGTCACAGCTCGCGGGGGTTAAAAGGGGCGGGGGATGGGCGGATGGGAATAATAATAAAATAAAAATGAAAAAATATACTTCTGCACCGCACAGTGCCGCTCCTCCTTCTCCTCAGCGGGCAGCCCAGGCTCCCGGCCTGCCCTGCGGTCAATCCCGATATGGCTCAAAGCAGCATTAGGTTTGGACGGAGTGCCCAGCCAGGGCGATCCCAGGCAGACTACAAGCCTGTGTCTTTTCTCTCCAGCCCGGCAACACAGTGCCAGGCTAAAGAGAGCACAGAGCACATGTGTGTTTAGCCGGCCCAAGACGGTCGGCTAAACACACATGTGCACTGAGGGGAATGCACTATACACTCCCCCACATCCCCTTCGCCCCCCCATGGCCACACCACTTTACCAACAAAATTATAATAAACTATGTTTATTATGTTGTGAAAGTTTTGCAGCCACTGCTGCTGGTGGGTGGGGGGGCAAGGCTTCGCCACCATAGCGGAGGAGCTGCCGCTGTTGTAATAGGACCTTACCAAAAACGTCCACAAGCCAATTGGGGTCAGCCAACCTTTTGCCTCCAATGCAAAAGAGTAACGATGTGCACTCGGAGGCTGGGTTACGGATTCCTAGTGCCCAGATGCAAAAACACCAGCACAACCTAACTATTCAAAATATATGATTTTATAAAAGTGTTCTTTCCTCTAATTTCTCAGTGTTGATGTTGCCATGACTGGCTTCTCTATGAATCCTACAGCTGTTTATTTCATTTTTTCCCATTTACATAATTTTCGAAGTGTCTCTGAATCCGACAGATTCAGGCACATTTGTGGATTGTGTAGCTGACCTTGTGTATGCTTCTCTGCAGTTGCAGAGTTTGTAGAATAAAGTCAGACTTTGCCAAGGAATTTAAAAATGGTTCGCCAGCTATTTAGCAAGCCATTTCTTCCTATTAGGTTTCCATAGCAACTATAATTCAAGAACTTCTCTCCCACATTACAAACACCACTTGCAAACTGAATATGTATCTCTTTTTATTTAGCCTTGCGTAAAGTAGGTATAATTTAAAGATCCACTCTCCATTATATCAACGTTTTTTACAGTCTAACCAATTGTCTCATTCCAATCCAAATATAGACAAAAGATAACACAAAACATACTTCAATGGCGTCATTTATCGAACGACCTTTCCTTAGTATTTTCCACTCCTTATGCATTTCGAATCTTGTACCGTTCCACCAAGCTCTAGATCAGGGGTGGTAATATACATTGTGCACTGGGGGCGCAACAGGCATTTGCCCACTTTGTGTACCACCAGGGCACAGTGGTATTACAGGGGGAGCAGCAGATGCTTGTGCATCTCCATTTGTAATACTGATAGCTCTGGTGCACATATAGTGCCAGTGCTATCAAGAGAAGCCATTTCCTCATTTGCATTTGGGTATGGGCCCATGCAAATGAGAGAATCACATTGTCTCTGCGCCAGTGCCATATTATGGATGTGGGTGCTGAGGCAAACATGCCCTTAGAAGCTAGACTGAAAGTACAACACAGAAAGGTGGCATACTTCCAGTGCACCTCCTAAAGGCAGCCCTCTGGAGGGGAGAAAGGCAATTCTATGGACCACATTTATAGGCTTCCTTTTCAGAGGTTAAAAATTCTTTAAAATATATTTCGATAACAGAGTTCCACATGAAACACTACCTTAAAAATGCTGAAGTTTTTGTGAGCTCGTATTCTAAACAATGTAGAAAAGACACCTGAACACATTAAATATAATGTATTCATCTTTTGTCACTGGTTCCTAAATGGCTCATGTTTGAAATACAAGTGCCATGATTGCAAATCTACGAAGCAACAGCAATGTTTAGGGTGATGTTATGGGTAGATCCAGCGCATTCTTTACTCACATGCTTGGGAAACAAGTATTTTTTCAGTTGTTTCTTTCTAAAACATCCGCATTCGTTCCGTGCATATAATTTTATGCTTACTTAGTTAATTTAGTCATTTGACGCTGCTCAGTGCAAATATTTATTGCCGCCAGAGCATCTCAAACCTGATTTCGAACAGCAGAGTGGTGTGTTTGAGGAGGACCAGTAAAAAGTGGATTATTAATTGGAGTGGGTGGTAGAGAACCACAAGATATAGCTTAAAAAACATACTTACCTGTTAAGTCCTCAACCCCTGGCACAGAGCAGAGAGACTTACGTTAACACAAATGTTAAACCCATTTAGAAGAAACAAAACAGTTAAAAACACACCACAAAAAAATGTCCCAGTTTATAATAAAGGGTACAATAAAAAGAAAATGACACCAACACTGCAAAACCCATTAAGGAGAACCAGAAATATGAAAGATGTAAGGCTAAATGTACCAAGAAAATGTACAGTGTCAATCAGTAATTACTGTTCATGGGTGACCCGAACTTAGGTGCAATTTCAAGCTAACAGCAATGGAGCACAGGTCAGATATGCCAAGCAGAATCATTGGGGCCTCCAACGAGACAAGGTTGCTGCCTGTATCCAGGGATATCTTCTCAAAACTGGATGGCTGTTATGTGAGGTCCTGCTGCACCCATTTATTTTGGCCAGAAAAGCTCAGAGCAAGAAAAGTTCAAATTTCACGCCCAGGGAATTTCTTTGGTCGGAAGCTTTTCGTCCTTTGCCCAGTCCAGATTTCTAAGTTCAAATTTAGGGCATGTTTTTGAGTTTGTTAGAAGGGTTACTGAGTCACAAATGTGACGGATGATCCATCTGCCATATTACAAGCACAGAGATACTGATTTCCTAATAGAAATTCCTACAAAGTAGAAATCACTATTAGGAAATCAGTATTAAGAAATCCAATTGCATTTTAGTCAATGGGCTGATTTTGCATGTCCTTAATAGTGATTTCTTACTAAGAAATCACTGTTTAGGAAATGTGAAATTAAGGATGGCAAGGGGCAAAAGGCCCCAAAAATAGGGGTGCACCTGTAGAGCACACATATGCCTAAGCAGCATGTGTGTGATCCAATGCAATTAAAAAAAAACACTTTGAGGTGTGTTTTTTTAAAATGGGACTGGTTATCACAAACTTCAAGTGGGTGGTAATTGCATCTCCTAAATGCCTAAATCGCATTTAGGAAATGCCTTGTACATGAGCATATGAATTGCAAATAGGGAATTCCTATTTGCGATTTCCTATTCTCGAAATCACAAATTGCAATTGCTACAAGGTAGAAATAGCAATTTGTGATTCCTTAATGGCCTTTGTACATAATAAAAGCAAGTTTTCCATTTCTTAATGGCCCGAAATACCTATTTGGACCATTAGGAAATGCAAAAGGGCTTTGTACATCTGGCCCATAGTCTTTAGCTCAGAACTCTCCACGGGCACAAGGGTGCAGATTGTGCAATGAAGCTGGATACATTCTTGGTAAGGGCACACTGAAACAGATTTGCTGCTGCAGAGACACTCCAAGCAGGAGAAACCAGTTTCTTCAGCCCAGCAAAGTGGAACTTTGGTGTAATTGGCTCAGGTGGTTTGTCTCAGACCTCTGTTACTGGAAGTCATAACTTTTCAAACTCCCACAGCTCTTGAGAGATTGTAGGAGAAACCTATTTAAGTATAGCCAAAGGTGCCAGGGCCTCAAAGGCAGCTTAAGGGTCAGGACTTCCTCCAGCAGGGTCCAGTCCTAGTCTATGTGCAACTGGTCAGGTGGGCACTTAAGGAAAAATACCTCTTGTAACTTGTGGTGACCCTGTAGCTACATACAGGAGGTCAACCAACTGATTCATGGAGTACACTTCATTTTCCTGGGCACAATTAGGAGTGGGTACAGACCTCCAGGCTTCCTCGCATTTCTCAAACATCAGGTGCATTCCTTCTTCTTTTGTTCCGCAGGTCCAGAAAGTGTTTTGAGATAGGTGCATTGGGATGTCCACTTATGGTTAACATTAGCCAGTGGGTGGGGGTGACTCCTGGCTCTTCCCCAGCCAGTATCATACACGTTCCTACGGCCAACCCTAGAAGGAAAATGAGTAGACCCCTCCTTTGTGGATATTCAAAATTGATTCTGAGGTTAGTTTCCATCCCAAAGGAATTGGAGTCACCCTCGTTGGGGAACGAAGGTTTATCTTATCTAGGTCGCGTCTTACATTTACTTGTGAATGGGCAGACTCTTTACAGGTTAAGGAAGTCCTGGGTCCACCATAACTGCTCTTTATGCAAGAAAAATGTCTCGGCACAGCAAGGCCATGGTCATTGTCTCTGCACTGGGAACAGTTTTCACACCTCATTAAGGTCAAGCATTTATAGGGTCGTTGTTAGAAGGCTAATAAAAATGAGCCTTCATGAACTTCAGGCATGAAAACATCAACTTTCTAAAAGTTACTTTTGCAAAATATTAATAAAAAATCTAACTGCACAACAGAATTCAATTTTTAATAAATATTACAAATAGTGGTTGGACTGTTTTCCTAGCCTGCGTCAAATCCAAGAGAGCAGAATTTACATATTATGCTGTACTCTACTTTTCCTTATTGGTCAGACATTATCACTGGTGTGACATGATAACATTACATTTCTGCCTGTTTCACTTTTAAATTCTATGCACCCAACCTTGTGGGCTGCAAGACATACCTAGAGATGAGGTGACGTATCAATATGGAAAAGGGGGATTTTCCCTGACAAAAAGAGTTATTTTTTAGGTCAGCATGCAATTGTAAACTGCAACAGTTAGGCTATACTGGTAGGTGTCTATCAATGTTTTGCTTGTCATGTTAGTGGATGGCACAATAAGAGCTGCATTCAGTTGGTGACATTTAACCTTCCATGCCATGAGTGAAGTTTCTACACTACATACAAAGACCTTACAGTAGAACTAAACATGCAATTAAGGATTCAACTAATTTACATGTTTTAGGGATCAGAACATGTGCACTGGACAGCAGTGCCTCAGTGTGCACAGTCTAAAAACCACAAATAAAAGTCAGCAAAAATTGGGGTAGCCATGAATAAAGGGACATTTTTCAAAGAAACCATGGGGCTCGATTCACAAAGGAACACGTAGACAAAAATTCTACGTTTAGACCAAAAGTCTAAACTTAGACCAAAAGTCTAACTTTACTTCAAGTAAAGTTAGTCTTTTGGTCTAAGTTTTGACTTTTGGTCTAAGTTTACTCTTTTGGTCTAAACTTAAACTTTTGGTCTAAGTTTACCTGTGAATCAGGCCTGGGGTCTGGGGCAAATGCTAAGTGGGATAATATTAAACTGCTCACCTTGTTTTACATCACACTTGTTTATGTTTACACTTTATGATATATGAAGGCCCAGAGTCACCACCATTAAACAACAGAACTCCAGCTTTGAAGGTGAACTACCATACTACTGGACCACATCCTCTTCATTATTTTGTTTTATTATTCTATGTTATTGCTGTACATATTCCTTTTTGGTTTAGCTTTTTTCTCTGTACCACTATACTATTAATAGATTGCAGTGAGGCCCTTATGGACCTAGGTCGGTTCTCTATTTTAGCTTCATTTTATATTTTACATTTTATACATTTTAGCTGACATCACTTTTAGCAGTGACATTATCCACACACAGACTTGCACAATATTATTCTTGGAATACATTGAACACGTTGCTTGTTTTAATTAGCCTTCTCTGCATATAATCAGTACATTCTGTGCAAGGCTAGGAACTAAGTACAATATATCTTAGTGCTTGCATTGCCCATTTGGAGACAGCCTCTATCACCCAGACATATCATTGGATCAGAGCTGTTACTCTAACATAGTGTTGGTTTGATTATATAAAAGATGTACTGACTCAGAAGGGGCAGAGGGGCACTTGGCCGGGGACCATCTCGGATGAATAGTGTGTTCAACATGCAGCTCTGCTGAGGTTGATCTTTCAGTTTGCAGAAAGGATTGCCATTCACACTACAGGCCAATTCCTAGATCATTTCTTCAGCTATGGGGGCAAAGCATATACTCTTAGGTTGGACAAAGATAGAGGGTACATTCACTATTCTCTCAGTATAGGATTAGTGACCAGTAGGAATATATAGAAATCATTTGCCATGGTTACACTGCTTATTCTCTTTGCCATGTTTGTAATGCTGATAACATTGATTTGTTTCATTGGCTTAATTTTCGCAACTCATTCTCTCTGTGCAAAAACACAATTGTTTCAATTAGTGTAATGCAAACTTTTCTTGCATCACTCTTGTGTTCTTGCCTGGGCATGCATGAGTAAAGCAACAAAAGGGGTAAGAAATGTTTTCATCTTTCCCTTGGGGATCAGTGTGTCATGTTCAGGTTGCCATACTCACCTTTCACCCCAGTAAGGGTAGGGGTTCAGATGAGGCACTTTGAGCAAGCCAGGACTTGGGCCAACAGCATCTGATGGTGCGGAAGGACTCTGTCCCCACATTCTGAAGTTCTGTCATCCTAATAAGCAGTCCTATTACTTTAGTAGGGACAGTATAGCAAGGTATTCTGTTCAGTTGTCCACTCTTCATCTTCCCATCTAATTGGCAGGCTAGCTCACTGTTTATGGATATGTATAAATAAATGTACTTTTACATTGTTTATACACCAGTCGTTTGTACCCAGAGGATGTAATTAACATGATGCTTACAAAACGTATTGCACTTTAAGGAGCTATAATAGGAATACAAGTTAGCTCAATTTAATATTACATCACTACCAAATCGTATTATAAATAATTGAGTAATAGCATAGGCCCAATATTAAATACCTCCTACAGAAATACATATCCCAAGTAATAGGTATTTTTCATAACACTTTGATTCTATAGAGATAAGCCATCTTACATACATAAACAAAACAACTTGCAAAGCTTGCTTCAAGTCTAGTGGTATAATCTTACAATGGTCTTCATAACTGCACATAGCTCTGATGAGGGCTTTATTCTGCAACACACTAACATGAGGATATATTATATGACCTAGTAACCTCTGAACGTGGTCTGTTCCATATATTTCCAGGAGTTGTGGAGCATTCCATGACTTTAGGACTGTAATAAATTGAGTTATTAGTTGAAGGGGGGTGAGAGCCCCACTTAAGTAATTAGCACAATCCTTGTCAGGGAAAACTACAAAAATCACTAAATAAACCTGTGCTTAACACTCTGGTATCTTGGCGCAAAGCAACCAAGCTCAACATAGAGACATTGTGAAAAGTATTTATGCAGAACTCAAACAGTAAAAAGTGAAAACACAACACAAGAGAAAACCCAAACAATTTTGTGGTACCCAGAATTGCTTTTCTGATGGAAATTACTTGAGGTGTCACTCAGTGTTTTAGATGGAAGTCATACTGGTTCCTATGTCTTTCAGAGCCTCATCCTCTGCCCATTGATGGTGAACCAATGCCTGTACTTCTTTGGATTGTCAGGCATGCAAGCCTTTTGGCACCATCTCTCTGTCACCCAGGGACACTAGGGTAACCTCTCCACTTCTCCCAACACTAACTGGGGCAACCTCTTTCCAAAGTAGTACACTCCCCATCTCAGGGTCCTCTCACCAATAGGCAGGCTGCTTCCAGCACTTGCAACTAAGACTCGTATCCTTCATAAAGTGCTCATATTCGTAGCACTCATGGCACTGGGGCTTGACATGGCTTAATGATGTTTTCCCATAAAAACACCTTTCTTTTGTTCAGGATGAGACTGTGAATCCTTCCTCTGAGCACTCCTTAAGAGGGCTTTAGAGAGCTCTTCAGGTTTATCCTGCTTCTCCTCCTCCTGCTTTTGTTGGAGATCCTGTCCACCCTATTGGCAATCCCCCCAGATACCTTCTTTGACATTGAGGTGCTGATCCAGATGTCAGCCTCCTTTGCAAGATCCCAGGGTACATTGAGCATGGCATCTATCAGATTTTGGGACAACTCTGTAAAGCAATTGCTAAGCATGTGTTCACCTAATATTACATTATGTCACCATCAACATCACTAACATTGCTGCCCCTCAAATAACCATTCAGTGCCTTTCTGAAGTAGCCTACAAAATCCACCCAAGACTGGTTAGACAGTTTGTGACTGATCCTGAACCTCAAGCAGTACTTCTCTTGAACACTTTCAAACTTGGTCATAAGAACTGCTTTCATGTCGGCATAGCTCATCTGGTCAGCTACCTCTAGGGCTAGCAGGGCATCCCTCCCAACAACTTTGTTTGGCTAGGGGTCCAGGAAGATTGGTCACAAGCTGCTCAGTTGAATCAGGACAGCTGTGACCTACTTGAGAATGATGTTAATTTCTGCAAGTTCCCATTCATCTGGTAAAGTGAAGGACATGATGGAGCTGTTGATTATGTGGGTCAGGGTAGTGCTGATTGGTGATATTCCCAGGTTGTAGATGTGGTGGGGCATGGGTTTGTTGTGGTCCCTGAATGGATGGTTGTAGGAGGCTGGCCTGGTGGGTGGTGGGTACCTATGGTACTCACACCTTATACCAGGTCCAGGTTTCCCTTTTTAGTGTAGTCAGTGTCTAGAAGCCAGACTCTCTAGCGGTAGCTGTGGATGAGTAGCCAAGGCTCATCCAGGGGACATGCAAAGCTTATGCAATACCACTGTAGTCATACTTAGTACTTACAAAAATGAAAGAAAACTGTCAGTGTTACAAAAATTAAGGTACTTTATTTTGGTGACACAAATACCAAAAATACCATAGAGACTATAATCCCTTAGGAGGTAAGTAATACACAAATTATATACACTAGTATGCAGTAATAGGCATTAAAACAGTTAGGAACCAGTGCAATTAGTGAAAATCACAATAGTTAGAAATGGGCCTAGGGGAAGCAAAAACCATATACTAAGAAAGTGGAATGCAAAAGTCGGTCCCCCACCTAAGCAAGTGTACTAGGAAAGCTCAAAGGTAAGTACTACAACCCACCCCAGTGAACAGGAAAACAGGAGTAAATCACAGTATTTTTCCCAGAACACACACAGAGAAGTAAAGAAGAATATTGCATAACCCAGAATAGACTGCAAGACACCAACAGTGGATTCCTAGACAGGAAGACCTGCGGAAGAAGGGGATCAAGTCGAAGAAGCACAGCAGAGTCCAGGAAGGGCAGGAGCGCCTACCCATCAGGATGAAGGTGTACGAAGTGAACCACTGGTGAAGAAGTGTCAGCCCTGCATCCAAGAAGATGAAGTGGAGTTTCTGGAAGATGCAGGTGATGTCCCATGCCGGAAGGAGGATTGTAGTCGGCTTTGCATCGTCGGAGTCCGCCAACAAGCCTTGGCACACACAAAGCTCGCGATTAGTGGAAAATGGCACTGCCAGAACCAGGAAGGACCAGGTGGACTCTACCCAGGACGGGGGGTAAAACGGGGCCCTCAGCAACACAGCAAGCCCAGAGAAGACCAGGCAGTGCCGACAGGAGTCCCACAGGACGGGGACACAGAAGTAGAAGAAGAGGCCCAAACAGCATTGCAAAAAAAGGCTCCCACTCCACCAGAGAACTACTCAGGGAGCTATGTGTCGCAGGATGAAGTCCTGGGGGCTGGAGCTTCAGGAAGCCTGAAGATGTAGAGGAAAGGATGCCAACAAGCCTTGGCAGCTGCAAAGGATGCAGTGCATGGGGGTACTGTCTTGAGTCTGGAGGCAAGGGCTTAACTCCACCAAAATTGGACAGTTGGAAGAGAGGACCATTGGGACTGCTTCAGTCCACCACCTATGATGCAGGATCCACGCAGATCTGCAGGAGAGGGGATCCACGCAGCCCGTTGTCATCGCAGTTGGTGCCTGCAGAAGCAGGGGAGTGACTCCTTCAACCCAAGGGAGTTTCCTTCTTCCTTCTGATGCAGGCTGAAGATGGCTGTCCTTAGAGGATGCATGACTGGGGAAATGTTGCAGTTGCTGGAAGGAGCCATGGATACAGTGTTGCAGAAGGCGTCTTGCTTTTTTGTTGCAGCTTGTAGGGTCCTGAAGAGACCAGGCAGTGCCGACAGGAGTCCCACAGGACGGGGACACAGAAGTAGAAGAAGAGGCCCAAACAGCATTGCAAAAAAAGGCTCCCACTCCACCAGAGAACTACTCAGGGAGCTATGTGTCGCAGGATGAAGTCCTGGGGGCTGGAGCTTCAGGAAGCCTGAAGATGTAGAGGAAAGGATGCCAACAAGCCTTGGCAGCTGCAAAGGATGCAGTGCATGGGGGTACTGTCTTGAGTCTGGAGGCAAGGGCTTACCTCCACCAAAATTGGACAGTTGGAAGAGAGGACCATTGGGACTGCTTCAGTCCACCACCTATGATGCAGGATCCACGCAGATCTGCAGGAGAGGGGATCCACGCAGCCCGTTGTCATCGCAGTTGGTGCCTGCAGAAGCAGGGGAGTGACTCCTTCAACCCAAGGGAGTTTCCTTCTTCCTTCTGATGCAGGCTGAAGATGGCTGTCCTTAGAGGATGCATGACTGGGGAAATGTTGCAGTTGCTGGAAGGAGCCATGGATACAGTGTTGCAGAAGGCGTCTTGCTTTTTTGTTGCAGCTTGTAGGGTCCTGAAGAGTCCAGAAGCAGTTTTTTTCAGTCAGAAGTCAAAGTGGAGGGTGCAGAGGAATCCTGGTGAAGCCTTGCAATCCTAATCTGAGGAACCACCCAAAGGAGAGACCCTAAATAGGCCTGAAATGGGGATTGGTCACCTACTGTTAGGACATAAAAACAGCATGTCCTGTTTTTTAATATACAGCACCCTGCCTTAGGACTCAATAGGCCTGGTGTGGGGGTGACGTATAAGTGACCTGGTGTAGTGAAAAGTGGCAGTGAAAGGGTGCTTGCACCTCTTCACTGAGGCTGCAATGGCAGTCCTGCAGAACCCTTTGCTTAGGCTCCCTATGGGTGGCAAAAGATATGCTGCCACCTATAGGGATCCCTGGAACCCCAATGCCCTGGGTACCTTGGTACCATATACTAGGGACTTATAATGGCGCACCAGTGTGCCAACTGTGGGTGAAATACAGGCTTTTTGGAGAAAGAGCATAATCACTAGGGTCCTGGTTAGCAGGATCCTACTGAACACAGTCAAACACACTGAGATCAGGCAAAAAGGGGGTATGCATGCCAAGAAAGAGGGCACTTTCCTACAATGGTCTGCATTACTGCCACTGTGTTATTTCTGGTGAGGGTTGTCCATTTGGTCAGGTGGCCATCTTGCTTGGTGATGGGTGGGTTAGCGATAAGTTCTATGGGCTTTGTTTGGTGTACAGAATTGCTGTACATGTTTGTGATTTTGCTGTGGAAGAAGTTGGATAGGTTGTCACAGAGTTGTAGTGAGGCAGCAATGTTGTTGACAATGGCTAAGGTGAAATCCTTGATGATCGAGAAGATCTCCTTACAGCGGTTAGAGCTTCCTTTGATGTAGTCCACTAGTGATTTTTTTCTTGGTGTCTCTCATTTACTGGTGATAAAGTCTGAGTGCAGCCATGTAGTTAGTTCTGTTAGTTGGCTCACCATTTATCTTCTAGCTATTTAAAGTGTTGTTTAGACTTTTGGAGGTCTTCTGGACTGCTTGTCTGATCTACTATGTTTGTTGGGTTTGATGAGGACAAGGAGTCTGCGCAGTTCTTGATCCATTTGTTGAAGTTGTTGATGCCCTTGTCAAGGTTGCCTGTGGGGCTAGGTTAATCAGTGCTGAGGGCACTGAACTAGTCTGCTTCTGTTATTTTGCTCCAGCTGTGGCTTGGAATGCTGAACCTGGTAGCGGTGTTGACTTGAGGTGTTGTGAGTTAGAAGTGCATGATGGAGTGGTCGGTCCATTGTAGCAGTATAGTGGAGTTCCATTTGATGCTGACGCTTGTGGTGTAGATGGGATCCAGTGTGTGTCCTGTGGTGTGTATTGGTTCTGAGAGTCACTCACAGCAGAAGTCAAACAACCCAGAAGTATAAAAAAATAAATACAGGGGTGGGGGAGCTAAATCGGTTGGAACCCTTTTCACACAATGGCTCACTAAAAACAGGGATCCTATGGTAAATCAGGATCCTAAATGCAGACCCAATATTAATTTCCACATATCTGCACTCCTTCTGGCATTTCAATATTTACCATTTTTCTCTGACTCAGCTCCTAATTAGATTTAGGCCTTTGAATTACCATGCTGAGTCAATTTTATTACTTTGTTGGCCAGCTGAAGGAACAATGGCCACCCTACACATTAAGGCCAGTCGCCAGTGATTAGGTCTGCTCCTTGGAGAGGCGAGGATGGAGATCGGATGTGAAGGGTCTAATTACATTTCACACAACACCCACAGCCCCAACCCCAATGAAACAACTAAGGTAGCCAGATGGAAGGAGACAGTTATAAGAGGGGCTGTTCTTCAAAATTTTCAAAAGGAATGGAACAGGCAGTTTTGGCAGTTATAGAATGTCTTTCAATAGACCACTTGAAGCTGCTATGCTTCAAATGCTGAGTAGGAGGCTTGGGAAAAGGATGGAATGATGATTTCTCCTCCTAGGCTTCGGAAGAGGTATCCTCCATCTGCAATTTTCCATCCCCATTAAAACCCTCTGCACAAGGGAGAGACTTTTGAGAACATTCTGTGACTTTGTGAAAACCATTAATATGTTCTGCCTTGCTGAAATAGATAAGACACCTGTTTCCTCCCAAAAGAGACTCAATGGCTCCTAACTCCTACTACAGAGATGGACTCAAGGATTTCTGACTCCTAGTGGAACAAGCATTTGCACTGCAATGGGTCTCACATTTGCTTGAGCTAGAGCTATTAGCGCTGTAAACTCCTCACCTGACTTTTCTTGCAACATAAATAGAAAATGAAAAGTAAAATAGTTTCACATAAGTGAGCAGATTCAAAGCCCCACGGCATGAGCATGAAGGAGACACACAAAAGGAAAAAGACGTTCGCTCTCGGTCAAACGTATTGGCAAAAATGCAATTATCAATGTAACAGGCTCGATGGACAAGGCGGTAAGCAAACCGCCCCAAGGAGGGACACATGTAAAACATTTACTAATGATAACAAAGGATTTTTGAAGTACAAGACCATGAACCAGCAATAGCGATGGGTGTGAGGTGGGTGTGGTTAAAAGCCCAAATAGATAAAAACACATCGGAAAAGCAGCGTTGGCGCGCTTCTATGCTTGACCTAAAAAAATTAGTGCAAGATGGCCATGCTCATGCATCAAGGCCGTCTTGATAGTATTTTATGTTACACTACATCATTAATTTAGTGCTCCATTTTCAAACCTAAATTAAAAATAAACTATGGCTGGGATACCACTTAAATGTGTACATGTAGGTGACCCGGTAGCAGGGTTTAGGCAAGACCTAAAAAACAGATGTCCTACTTCAAGCAAGGTTACTCAAAAAACAATCACACATTAACATTGTACAGCATGTGGATGCCGCTATTTAATTCCAGTGCAAAAAAAAAACAGGCTTTGTTAGCCTATAACACATTATATTGCACCCTGCTCTACGAATTAGAACACAAGAATGTTGAATTATCACATACCAGAGTATTGACACAATTATAGTAAGATAAGGCACAAATTTCAGAAAATGTAAAACGCCCTATAGAAAAAGAACTTATGGATGATGTTTAAACATGACCTGGACAATTTGGAAGCATAGTAAACAAATTTCAGAAACAAAATAAACATCCATCGAAATAACATTTAGTATAAAGCTCAAATCTGAAACAGCTACTTTGCATATTGCAGACCATGGATCTGAGCCTTCAGGTTGATTTTATGGATGTTGTATTGGGCCTGATCGGGCCTCCCTAGGACTTACTTAAAAAAATCGTAATGCTATTTAGCATTAGAGATCAAAGAGCACACTTACTTGACAGTGTTCAGTGTGACTGCTCATCATAATTCATAAAAAAAATCAAATACAGAACATCACTAAGCCAAACCAAGGCCCTTATTACGAGGATGGCAGATTTCAGACCGCCAACTTTGCTGTCGCAGTTGGACCCGACTGCGACATTACGACTGTGGCAAACGCCCCACTGTCAGACCGTCTGCACCACCTCTTTTCCACCGGTCGATGGTCTGGCGGTGCCAGTGGTCTCAATCCGCCAGGGCAGTGCTGGAAGCAGCACTGCCCTGGGGATTACAACCCCTCTTTCTGCCGGCGTTTACATGGCAGTTGCACTGGCATGTAAATGCTGATGGAGACGGGGTGCAGGGCATGGGCAGTGACAATGCTTTGCAGACAGTGATTTGTGAGATGGGTGCTGATGAACCCGATGCACAACAGCATTGGTGCTGGCCGTATGACAAGCCAGTGTCAATGTTGTTGTGCATTTCCCGCTAGGCCAAAGGGTGGAACCTGTGTTTCCCCCCGCTGACCCAGCAGGAAACTCATAATAAGGCCAGCGGGAAGGAGACCACACTGGTGGTCTCCTGAACACAGGAGTTTGGCGGGTGGCCTTTTCCGTCCACCAAACTCATAATGAGGTCCCAAATGTAATCAGACTGAAGCAACACTAAAAAATCCATCTACACAAAGTAAATAATAAAATATATTTACTATGAAGTTGATGCCAGTAGGGTGCAATGGTGGTTATCCATGCATTAATGTCATGCATATATATATACTGGTTCAAGGTTGCCTCATTTGATCAAAATACCTTAATAGATGGGATAGCAGAAAGGTAAATGAATAAAAGAATAAAAACATCTTAAATTCATAGGAAATATATCTGTACTTTATAAAGAGAACAAAGACAATCAAATATATATTTTACACATTTTGTAAAAAAATTAAGGGGCTGATTACAACTTCGGCGGAGGGGATTATTTCCTTTGGAACTTGTAATATTGCGGGTGGGATATCTGTCACATTTGGGACGGAGTAATCCCCTCCACCGAAGTCGTAATCAGGCCCAAAATGTTTGCTCTGGCAATATTAATTCATTTTCATACAGACATTTTTCAAGACATTTGAAGGTTTCTAGGTAAAAAATCAATATACCGCTTTTTTGCTCTTATGTTAGCTGATAGGAAGCTGCCACAAATGATTTTTACCTTTAGCTACATCGGGTAAGAGTTATCAAAGTCTTGAACTGCAGATTGATTGTCATTCAATTTACATTTTAAAGGCATGAAAAACTCTTGCTGCAGTCTCGGTGTCTTTCACACGTAACTCATTTGACCTCGTTCTACTTTAAAATAAAGCCTTCTAAAATGCACATCTTTCTGCTCGGCTTGCCTTCATGAACAAATTGCTAAGCTGTACTGCAGCAATATAACGAGCTAAAGCTATTAGCGTTGTGAACTACTATGGCCCCTCTCCCTGCAGAACTTTAGTACCTGTAAATGAGGGGAAGGGCAGGCAGGGGTGAGCGTAGGGATGGTGAAAAATTACAAAACATTTTTTTACAAAAAATTTGAAAAAACGAGCGAGATTGCGCTGTGTATAACCTTGAATTCAAAATGGAGTGCTTGGATAAACAATAGAATGAAACTCGTAGTCATGAAAAGTACTCGATTTCTGCCCAGCGAGATCACGTTGGGTACGAAATAAAAATAAAAATAAGTCCAGAAACCCTAGGGAAAACATGGATCCTCATCTGTTTTCAGTAGTTTACCAGTGCTCTCGAGGAGGGCTAATCACCAGAAAAGGCATGAGGTATGCTACTATTACTCCAAGCTGCACTGGGAGGTGCAGTATTGTGGTGCAAATCCATGATTCATCCACTTCTAGGCACTGCTTAATCCAAAATCTATTTTGGTATTTAAAAAGCCACACAAAGTTTGATTTGCATGGCCTTGCTTGGCTTTGTAAAAACCAAGTTATGCATCCTAGCACATAGCGCTGTCTTGTCATACTTTGCAGCAGGTAGGCATTACATACATGGAGTACAGGTGTTCCTGTGCATCCACCCCTATATTTTTATGTAAGCCCATATTTACAAAGAGTTGTAAACATAGTTTAGACAAAAATGTGTGTCTCACTGAGTCTGCCATAACAAGAAGAGATATCTTTATTTATCCGTATTGTGTTTCTTCCTTGCATATGTGGTGCATACTGCAGCATTCATACGGAAGGAAGTAGCTTCAAAAGGATAGTTTTTTGTTTGCAGGAACTATCCTGATTGCAATCCAGACACCCTTGGGACATGATGCAAGGGTGCTTGCGTTGGCACTAGGGAGTCACAACTGCACCCACACTAGGAGAGAGCACAGCTGCACTATGGCCCTCATTCTGACCCTGGCGGTCGGTGATAAAGCGGCGGCCAACCCGCCAACAGGCCGGCGGTCCAAAATATGCAATTCTGACCCTGGCGGGAACCGCCAACACAGCCCGCCGCATTAACACTCCGCCCGCCACGGCGGAACAAACAAACAGCGCGGCGGTCCCCGCCAACAGCCAGGCGGCAGACAATGTACCGCCCACCCTATCACGACCCACCAATCCGCCACCTTTTCCGGGGCGGGAGCACCGCCGATAAAAACACGGCGGAAACAGACTACGAACGGGAAAACGCTCACCTCCACATACACCACGCGAGATTCCGGCAGTATGGAACCCGAGTTGCAGGTCATCCCCGCACTCCTATACCTGCTCCTGTACCAGGAGCACGCCCGGCGGTGCGGAAGACATCGGTGAGTACTGCACCTACGACACAGGGGAGGGAAAAGATTACCGGCACACACCCACCCACCCACACCCACTACAACACACACATCAATGCATTCCCACAGATCACTGTCACAACCCACAAACCCCCCCCTTCCGAAATAATGCAAAGACCAAAAGAAGAGATCTCAAACGGGCAGATATATTGAAAAATGGACAGCAGTAATCCAAATAAATAAATAAACTATGTACAAAATATATACAGCTACTAAATGTAGTCCAACCACTGTCCGTGGACCACAGGGGTCCTGAGCAAAGGGGCAAGGCCCAGTCCCACGACAAGAACTCCACGGAGAGAACACTGCAGGGGCATCAGAAAGAAAAAAGGACAGGCACCTCAGGGGGAAGGGAAGGGGGGGCACCTCAGCCACTTGAGTACACGACGCCAGATCCACGAGGGGACTCCATGACCACTGGCCCATCCTGGGGAGAGCAAAGCCACAGTCCAAACAGTCCATACAGTGGGTGGCCTGCCCACTGGGCCATCCTGGGGAGAGCAAAGCCACAGTCCAAACAGTCCATACAGTGGGTGGCCTGCCCACTGGGCCATCCTGGAGAGAGCAAAGCCACAGTCCAAACAGTCCATAACAGACTCCACTGCCACTGGAGGAGGCATGTTGGCCAGAGGACATCCCGCAGCCCTGCCCGAGACAGATCCTGCCCTGCCACGTCTGCCAAAGGGCCAGCGGTTCCTGCCTGGAAGGGCCCAGTTCAGCGGTTCTTGAGACGGCGGTCCCCAGCGGAGCGGTGCTGGAGACGGCGGGCCCAGTTCAGCGGTTCTTGCCTTGAAGGGCCCAGTTCAGCGGTTCTTGCCTTGAAGGGCCAAGTTCAGCGGTTCTTGAGACGGCGGTCCCCAGCGGAGCGGTGCTGGAGACGGCGGGGCCCAGTTCAGCGGTTCTTGCCTTGAAGGGCCCAGTTCAGCGGTTCTTGCCTTGAAGGGCCCAGTTCAGCGGTTCTTGAGACGGCGGTCCCCAGCAGAGCGGTGCTGGAGACGGCGGGGCCCAGTTCAGCGGTTCTTGCCTTGAAGGGCCCAGTTCAGCGGTTCTTGAGACGGCGGTCCCCAGCGGAGCGGTGCTGGAGACGGCGGGGCCCAGTTCAGCGGTTCTTGCCTTGAAGGGCCCAGTTCAGCGGTTCTTGAGACGGCGGTCCCCAGCGGAGCGGTGCTGGAGACGGCGGGGCCCAGTTCAGCGGTTCTTGCCTTGAAGGGCCCAGTTCAGCGGTTCTTGAGACGGCGGTCCCCAGCGGAGCGGTGCTGGAGACGGCGGGGCCCAGTTCAGCGGTTCTTGCCTTGAAGGGCCCAGTTCAGCGGTTCTTGCCTTGAAGGGCCCAGTTCAGAGGTTCTTGCCTTGAAGGGCCCAGTTCAGCGGTTCTTGAGACGGCGGTCCCCAGCGGAGCGGTGCTGGAGACGGCGGGGCCCAGTTCAGCGGTTCTTGCCTTGAAGGGCCCAGTTCAGCGGTTCTTGCCTTGAAGGGCCCAGTTCAGCGGTTCTTGCCTTGAAGGGCCCAGTTCAGCGGTTCTTGAGACGGCGGTCCCCAGCGGAGCGGTGCTGGAGACGGCGGCCATTCTATGGCCAACTGCTCATTGCCTGGTGGTGCCCTCCTGGGCAGCGGGGATGGTGCTCCTTCAATGCCCACCTGGGCTGTGGGTGGTGGGGCCCTCCTGGCCAGCTGGGCTGGGTCCTCCCTGGGCAGCGGCTATGGGGGTGGTGGGCTCTCCCGGGGCAGCTGTGCCGGTTCCTCCCAGGGCAGCGGCTATGGGGGTTGCGGGCTCCTCCTGGGCAGCTGTGACGGGTCCTCCATGGGCAGCAGGCCTGCTGCCTGACTTCTCCGCCTTGCTGCCCTTGCCCTCCTTAGTCGGGAGTCTGTGGCCCTTTCCTCCCTTTGGAGCTGTGGCTGTTGACGGTGGCTGGCTAGTGTCCTGGGGGGATATCGAATCGGGCTCCGGCGGCGGCCCTTCCGCCTTCTGCTCCTCTTCCCAGGGGGTGGGCTGGCTGTCCCCTTGCTGCTGGGCGAAGATCCAGACCTGCGGGCTGGTGGGCTCCAATACCCCTGCACCCTTGTCAAGGGGGCTGCAGGGCTGGTGGTGGCTGAGGTGCTCTTTTTACCCCGACGAGAAGGAGGGGGGGGCTCAGGGTCAGGAAAGAAGGTAGCAGTAGAGAGATAGATTTTCTTGGGACAATGGAGAGTGGTAGGTACAGTGGGTATGGGAGTGGAGGGAGAGGATGTGGTTGTAGGCGAGACAAGTTTGCTGTCTTTGGGTGCAGGTGCAGGAGCGGGAGGCTGTCGTGAGGTGGATGGCTGTTGGGTGGGTGGGTGGCTGCGTTTGTGTGGTGTGGAAGAGGGGGTGACAGACACAGTGGGAGAGGACACAGGGGACGTGTAAATGGCAGTGGGGGTGGTGACTGCACGTGTGCGGACTGTAGTGGAGGGTATGCTGGTGATGGAAACACTGGCTGATGGTGAGGTGAATGAAGGTGTGAGTGTAGACGTCACAGGGAGGGAGGAGGGAGACGAGGAGGTGGGGGTCACAGAGGTGGTAGTGACTGTTGGCATGTCTGCATCGGAATGTTGCTTGTGTGAATGTCTGCGTGATCTGTGGTGCTTATGTTTGGATGAGCTGCCCTTGGGTGTTGAGGTGTGTGCAGGCTGGTCTGATGGTGTGGGTGGGACAGGCAGAGGAACAGGAGACTGGGAGGAGGGAGTTAGTAGAGGGAGGCAGGAGACAGGGACAATGGCTGCCGTCAGTGCTGAGGCCAGAGCCTGGAACGATCGCTGATGGGCAGCCTGACCCGAATGAATGCCCTCCAGGTACGCATTGCTGCGATGAACCTCCCTCTCCACCCCCTGGATGGCATTCAAAAGGGTAGTCTGCCCAACAATGAGCGTTCGGAGGAGGTCAATGACCTCCTCACTGAGGGCAGCGGGGGTAACAGGCGCAGGGCCTGAGGTGCCTGGGGCGAAGGAGATGCCCGGCTTCCTGGCAGAGCGGGCACGGGGCGAACGCTGAGGGGCTGCTGGGAGGGCGGAGATGGTGCGCTGGGTGGCGGCTGTACCTGTAATGGCGGGGGGCACGGATGGTGCCACCCCCGCAAGGGAGCTCCCTTCCGAGGACGTGTCCGTGTCGCTGCAGGGTCCAGTCGTCCCCGTTGTGGAGCTCCCCTCGCCCTCCATCTCACTGGTCCAGTCAGACTCTGTGGCATGTGAGATGCAGCTCCCTCCTGCCCCGATGCCACTTCTCCTCCGCCTGATGATGCTGATGCACACAAGCACAGAAAGACAAACAAAAAGGGGGGGGGAGAGAGAAATAAAGAGATTTTGAGTACATGGATCACCGGTACAGTTAGCGGACATGACAGACACAGATGCCCCCTGCACTAAGTTGCGCACTTGGGGTCCGCTACGCATTCCGTGGAACATGCCCTACACGCCTAGAGTTGACAACTGCACCCATGGATGACACGGCCCAGGGATGGCTGTACTGACACACTACTGAGGGTGGTGGCTGGGGACACAGGGGCTTACGGAGGTGCCCAGCCTACAGATATCGCCCTGGCCTAGGGGGACCCACAGCCCTCCTCCCCCACCCAGACACCTCCACTGCGCGACAACAGAGTAGATAATGCTTGTACTCACCCCCTTGTGTCTGCTGTGCTGCCCTCACGCGCCCATCCAAATCAGGGTAGGCCACCGCCAGGATCCGGAACATCAGGGGGGTCAGTTGACGGCAGGCACCCCGCCTACGTTGGGAGGCCATCCCCAGCAGAGACTCGGCGGTCTTCTTGGTCCCGCGGCGGATGTCCTCCCACCTCTTGCGGCAGTGGGTGCCCCGTCGATGGTGGACCCCCAGGGTCCGGACTTCCTTGGCGATGGCACGCCAAATCCCGATCTTCTCATGGGCACGGACCTAAGTGACACGTACAGGGAGGGAGAAATACCACGTTCAAGTTTGTCTGCATTTTCGTTGCCAGTGGCCCAACGCCCCCCATCCCCACCAGGCCCCCCGCCAGGCCCCCCGCCAGGCCCAACATGCCCCCCATCCCCGCCAGGCCCCCCGCCAGGCCCAACATGCCCCCCATCCCCGCCAGGCCCCCCGCCAGGCCCAACATGCCCCCCATCCCCGCCAGGCCCCCCGCCAGGCCCCCCGCCAGGCCCCCGCCAGGCCCAACATGCCCCCCATCCCCGCCAGGCCCCCACCAGGCCCAACATGCCCCCCATCCCCGCCAGGCCCCCCGCCAGGCCCCCCACCAGGCCCAACATGCCCCCCATCCCCACCAGGCCCCCCGCCAGCCCCAACATGCCCCCCATCCCCGCCAGGCCCCCCGCCAGGCCCAACATGCCCCCCATCCCCGCCAGGCCCCCCGCCAGGCCCCCCGCCAGGCCCAACATGCCCCCCATCCCCGCCAGGCCCCCTGCCAGGCCCCCCAACATGCCCCCCATCCCCGCCAGGCCCCCCCGCCAGGCCCCCCGCCAGGCCCAACATGCCCCCCATCCCCGCCAGGCCCCCCGCCAGCCCCAACATGCCCCCCATCCCCGCCAGGCCCCCAAGCCAGCCAGTGGCCCCAAATCCATATTGAATTAAACTCACTTGTTGGTCTGGAGGACCGTAGAGTAGCGCATACTGGGGGAGGACCCCATCCACAAGTTTCTCCAACTCCTCTCCAGTGAAGGCAGGGGCCCTTTCCCCAGTCGCAGCAGCCATTGTCCCTTCCAGACCGAGGTCACAGCAACACTTGCAGTATAGGTCCTCTCCTGTGAAAGTTCAAGTCGCAAGTGGATAAGTAGATAGGAAATGGCGGTCACGTCCGCGGTGGTGCGTACCGCGGCGGTGCGTACTGCCACCGCCGGCGCCCTTCGCCATTGGCTCCTGAAACCCATAGGCTTCAATGTTAACCAATGCGGCTTCGCGCCGCGGTCTTCGACCGCCGCGGTGTGCCACGCCAGCGCATTGACCTCACATCCCATTGTCACACTTCACAGGTCAGGCAGCCGCCATTTCGAGGGTCCACATGGCTCAATTTCAACTGCGTCACACAGGCCTAGGCCTTGCATAGCCACTCAGACACGCCATTCACTGCATAGAGAATCGTTTACTGTGCAAGCTGTGAGTACGTACCCGTGGGTTGCTTGACTCTGTGCTCCATGTTGTCCTTCCTAGGCACCGTCCGCTGGGTTTGGCGAGGAGACGGATGAATCCTCGCGTGTACCGACCGCTGGTGGACCTGTCGACAATGGAAGAACGCCACATTATCCTGACCTACCGGCTTGACCGTGCCACTATACATGAACTGTGTGCCCAGCTGGAGCCCGACCTGATGTCCCCCATCCGCCAACCCACAGGGATTCCGCCTCTGGTGCAGGTCCTGTCAGTACTCCATTTCTTGGCAAGTGGGTCATTTCAGACAACAGTGGGAATTGCTTCTGGGATGTCTCAGCCCATGTTTTCGAAGGTGTTATCCAGAGTGTTGTCTGCCCTGATGAAATACGTGAGGAGCTACATCATTTTCCCTGAGGTGGGCGAATTGGCTACAGTGAAGGGTGATTTCTACGCCCTTGGACATATTCCCAACGTCATTGGTGCTATTGATGGGACCCATGTGGCTTTGGTTCCCCCAAGAGACAGGGAGCAGGTGTACAGGAACAGAAAAAGTTACCATTCCATGAACATCCAGGTGGTGTGTTTGGCTGACCAGTACATCTCGCATGTAAATGCCAAATTCCCAGGGTCAGTGCATGACGCCTACATCCTGAGGAATAGCAGCATCCCTTACGTGATGGAACAGCTAGAGAGACACCGTGTATGGCTATTGGGGGACTCTGGGTACCCCAACCTGTTGTGGCTACTGACCCCAGTAAGGAATCCCCGGACCAGGGCAGAGGAATGGTACAATGAGGCCCATGGGCGTACTAGGAGGGTGATCGAACGCACCTTTGGCCTCCTAAAGGCCAGGTTTCGGTGCCTGCATATGACAGGTGGATCCCTAATGTACTCACCTAAGAAGGTGTTTCACATCAACGTGGCCTGCTGCATGCTTCACAACCTGGCTTTGCGCCGCCAGGTGCCTTTCCTGCAGGAGGATGGTCGAGACGGTGGTGTTGTGGCAGCTGTGGAACCTGTGGAGAGTGACGAGGAGGAAGACGACGGGGCTGAAACAGACAACAGGGACAGAATCATTGAACAGTACTTCCAATAGGACACAGGTAACAATTCAAACATAATTTAGTAAATGTGAACTACTCTCCTGCATCTCTGCTGCCTGTCTATTTGCCCCAGTGTATGATGACTGAGTTGTGGCTTTTCCCTCCCTATTTCAGATGTGGGGTCCCCACTACGAGTCCTGTGCTTCGTTTCCCCATGGACTACAGCTTTGTGGCAGCTGTTTGTTGACTTCACTATGTACAAGGACATATTTGCACTGTCATGTCAATTACAATATTTTGAAATCACAGCCAGACTCCAGATAGTTTTGTGCAAAATAGGTGTTTATTTCAGTGCTCAAAATGGGATGGGTGGTTTCAAGTGGGTGGGGGCTATGGTGAAGGAATGTCCATGGCAGAGTCCAGAGTAACAGTCACACAGGTGCATTGTCCAGAGGCCTGTGGAGAGATGGAGCATGGGCAGTTCAAGGATGGACAGGGTGACAATGTGGGACAGTGGTATGACATCAGGTGGTATCCTTTGCTGGCGGGGGTCTTGACATCCTACTCTGTCTTCTTGCGAGATCTCATGGCCCTCTTGCGGGGTGGTTCTTCTCCTGCAGGAGGTGGGGGTCTGGTGGGCTGCTGTTGTGCGGGGGCCTCCTGTCCACTAGCGCCGGCGGAGGTGGTTGGCTGTTCTTGGTCCAGGCTAGTGGCAGGGGCCCTTTGTTGTTGTTGAGTGTCCGTCCTGGTGTTGATGAGGTCCTGCAGCAGCCCTACCATGGTAACCAGGGTGGAGGTGAGGGCTCTGATGTCCTCCCTGTACCCCCGATAGTGTTCCTCCTGCAGTACCTGGATCTCCTGGAACCGGGCCAGTACCGTCGCCATCGTCTCCTGGGAGCGGTTGTATGCTCCCATGATGGTGGTGAGGGCCTCGTGGAGAGTGGGTTCCCTGGGCCCGTCCCCCCCCTGTCGCACAGCTGCCCTCCGAGTTGCCCTGTTTCCCTGGGCCTCTGCCCCCTGGCCGGTGTGCCCACTACCACTGCCCCCAGGTCCCTGTTGTTGTTGGGGTGGTGGGTTATCCTGGGTGCCCTGTAGTGGTAGACACACCGCAGATTGACGCGCCCTGGAGACAGAGGCATGGGCCCGCTGGGTGGGAGCTGTGCTGGTGTTCCCAGAGGGATTTGGGTCTGTAGTGGCCTGTGCCTGTGTGAGGGGAACCGACTGTCCAGAGGTCCCCGATGGTCCGGGCTGGTCATCAGTGTCCAGGTCGACAGAGCTGCTGTCATCGCTGACGGCCTCTTGGGTGGGGGGTGTGGAGAATTCTGGGCCCTCCGTGGCGGTGTGTTGACGGTCAGGTCCTGCAGGGGTATAGAGGTATGGTTATAGTTTCAATGTGTGGCATATGGGTGTATCTGTGGGTTCCCGTGTCCCCAAGTGCTGGCATTCGTGTGTGGGGGCTTTGGTGAGGGTGGCTTGTGGGGGGGATGTGTATATGCATTGGGCATGCTTTGGTGATGGGTGTCCATGCTTAGTGGACGCATGCAGGCCTAGGTTTTGGGATGTGTGGGTTGTGATGGTGAGACATTGGCAGGGAATAGGTGTGCTGGGGGTGGGGGTGAGGATGGTGGTGGGGGTGAGGATGGTGGTGGGGGTGAGGATGGTGGTTGGGGTGAGGGTGGGGGTGAGGATGGGGGTGGGGGTGAGGGTGGGGTTCGAGGATGGGGGTGAGGGTTGGGGTATGATTTGGCATGCAGGTGGGGGGGAAGCAGTAGTGAAGCTTCAACTTACCAGTATCCATTCCTCCGCCGACTCCTGCGAGGCTGTCAGGATGCAGGATGTTCAAGACTTCCTCCTCCCATGTTGTAAATTGTGGGGGTTGAGGTGGGGGTCCTCCGCCAGTCTTCTGCACGGCGATGTTGTGCCTGGATACCATGGAACGCACCTTCCCCCGTAGGTCGTTCCATCGCTTCCTGATGTCTTCCCGATTTCTGGGGTGCTGTCCCACAGCGTTGACCCTGTCGACAATCCTCTGCCATAGCTCCGTCCTCCGGGCAATGCTGGTGTATTGGACCTGTGTGCCGAAGAGCTGGGGCTCTACCCGAACGATTTCCTCCACCATGACCCTGAGTTCTTCGTCTGAGAAGCGGGGGTGTCTTTGGGGTGCCATGGAGTGGTGTGTATGATGTGTGGGGTGGAGTATGTGTAGTTAAGTGTGTTGAGTGTGGTGGTGTGTGTTGTTTTGTGTGTGGATATTGTGTGGGTGATGGTGTAGTGTGCCTCTGTGTGATGGTATTCTGTGATCGCTGATGTGTCTCTCAGTGCTTCTTTCTGAATTTTTGGTCGTAGGGGTTTGTGGGTGATGTGGGTGTGTGTTTTATATTGTATTGTGTGTGTGGGAGTGGTGTGTCTATGTGTATCAGGTGTGTGGAATTCAAATCGGCCAATGTGGCTGAGTTTTGTTCGTTTGTGTGTATTCTGACCGCGGCGGTGTGTACCGCCAATGGAAAACCGCGTTTGAAAGACCGCCGCGTGGATTCGTGGGTCGTAATGGCATGGGCGTATTTCTGTTGGCGTGACGGTGGAGGTTTGGTCACCTCCACTTTTCCGCCGACCGCTGGTCTGGCGGTCTGTTGTGGCTGTCGGATTTTCGGAGGTTTGGCTGCTGCGGGTCGGAATGACCGTGGCGGGTTACCGCGACCGCGGCGGAATTATGGAGGATTTCTGACCGGCGGTAGGCGCCTTTTACCGCCGAGGTCAGAATGACCACCTATGTCTTTATAAGTATTGTGTAGTTCTGCCCTCTCCCCTTCACGCAACACAGCACAGCAACTTCCCTTGCTGTACTGCATTAGTTGAATAGTTGGTAAATATGCCCACATGGATTTGCATCAAAATCCATGGGTGGATGCACGGGAACACCCATTCGTCACCCATGAAACACCTCTTTATCAGGGGATGCACTGTTTGCTACTGGGCACTTTTTCGGCTGCACTGCCTGGGGTAAGACCTTATCCCCCAGGCTCCTCCACTCCTTCAGGCGCTCATAAGAGCCCAGGCTCCTCCATGTTCTTCAGGTGGTCATAAGTGCTCCAGACTTGCGCAGCGCGGGACACACTGGGGGTTATTCTAACTTTGGAGGAGTGTTAATCCGTCCCAAAAGTGACGGTAAAGTGACGGATATACCACCAGCCGTATTACGAGTTCCATAGGATATAATGGACTCGTAATACGGCTGGTGGTAAATCCGTGACTTTTCCGTCACTTTTGGGACGGATTAACACCTCCTCCAAAGTTAGAATAACCCCACTGTCTGTTACTGGGCACTCTTTCGGCTTTAGTGCCTGGGGTGGGACCTCATCCCCCAGGCTTCACCACTCCTTCAGGCACTCATAAGCACTCCAGACTCGCGCAGCGCGGGACGCACCCAGGCATGCGCCTGGTCATCGCCCGACAGAGGCTAGGCTGGGTGCACCCATCTAACCCCTGGGAAGTAAGGTTTGTTTTCTCTGAGTTGTCTTTTGATTATGCACACTGTTTCTGATTATATCATCAACTGAACAGATATGGGGAAACATAGGCTGTGGATGTACCTGCACACCCTAGTGGAACAAAAAAAATTACAACTCGGCTTAATAGTAAAGTGAGCTGCCTGTCTAACAAAGGAAGTAATCCCTCAGAAGACATTGATGTATTATTTGAAGAGTAACTCCAACATACCATCCACAAAATGTAGTACTTATGCTACCTCTGTTAAAAAGATTCCTGATATATTTGAGAAAAAGTGACAACCGTCCAATCCCCCCATAGAGGATGAATCAAACATGACACCTCAAGCTTCAAGATCTAATTCTCCACCCGTGTCAAGCACTTTCCTGTGCAGTGATCTGGCCTCCGCAGGTGGTTCACCTATGGGGGAAAAGGCTCCCCGCCCTCCTTTAAGTCCTAAGGTCTTGGTGACTTCTAATATCCTATGTTTTAATCAGTATGGGTCTCTGGCAGAGATTGGGGGTTCTTATGATTGCAACTTAAATTTACATTCAGAAGCCTGTGCTGATGATAACACTGTGACGAGTTTGCCCTTGGATTTGGGCAGACGATCATGGCCATGTGGGAAACCTGATCTGGCCTTCATTCTTCAGAAATTAGACAAGTAAAGAGTTTGGTGTTGTTGATGATGGGGAAAATTTACGGGAGATCTGGGACAAAAGTGCACATGCAAATGTTTGAGGGTAAACGGGGGTAGGACTTTGCCTGCTCCTGGGGGGCTTTTCCACTGCTCTTTTTGTGCCTAAATCTAGGACCCGAGTGGAAAAGCTTCCCCGGGGGCCGGCTATTATCCCCCCTCCTGAAAGTCTACTGTACCCTGTGCAGAGGGTCTCCCGATTGTGCCAGCAACTCTATGCCGAAAGTATTATTCTGGTATTAAGGATAGGAATACATGTGGACCAGAGAGGCAGTATAAAGCCCAGCCTGCAGATTATGTTAAGGGCCCTCGGGGGCTACTGGCACCCAGATGCTTGCTGAAACAACTACCTCCTCTGCTTGTCTTGCCATGCTCTCTGATGATGCTTCACATCTGGTTGGAATGAGTCGACCTGTTGTTCAGAAACAGGGTCAAGGTTTGTGGAGCAAAGGAGGCACTATTTATATGGTTGGGGCACCGAAGTTGCCCGCTGGTTCTCTGGAAACCCAGGATTCCCTGATAAATAAGTTTATCTGTTGGTTACGAGTCCAGTGAAATTGCCTCTCTGTTAACCGTGCAGGTATTCTTGAGGTGGGCAGACATAGTCAGCTTGGTTCAATCTCCATTTGTCTTGTAGACAGGTTGCTGGTGGATAATCTTATTGATTTTGAACTTCGCTATCTTAGGAACCCCAGAGGGGCTGGTATTAGACTCAAACTTTCCCCGCCCTCTGGTAGGTCACCTATTCTATGTGATGGTCCAGCGGGTGGGAATTGTGATCCTGGTCAAAAGTGTGCTCTGGTACTGTTAGCAAATCATCTCCACACACTATCAGAAGTCAACTGACTATTCATTGATCCCCACCTAATATCCCCAACTGTGAGTCCTAAGACTAGATTCGGAGAGGGGACTGGAAATTATAGGGAAGCCCAGTGTTCCAGGCCTAGTGTTTTGATAACTATTCCGGAACTCTCCATTATGTCTTGGAATCTGGCTGGGTTAGGTAGGAAGTTTGGAGGTCCTGAGTGGGTCAATTACATAAATGAGGAGGATATATGCCTATTCCAGGAAACTTGGGTCGAGGACCCAGTTTTCCTGGATGGGTTTCTGTCATACTTTTTCCCGGCCCAGCCAGCACTGGGGGGCTTCGGATGTGCTAAGGGGGGTCTCCTGATAAGGTTAAATAAGAAATTACAGTGTGACCATTTTGTATTAAATATAGACTCCCTCAATAAATTGGGTGTCCAGCTTGTATTTGACTACGATTTTAAGATGACTATAATTAACATATGCCAGGTCTGTCTCTCGGTGATTTAAAGTCTCAGACACTGGCTCAGTTGTCTGAATATATGGATACCCTGCATTCTTCAACCAAACTAGTGGTCACAGGGGATATGAATTGCACTTCTGAACCTCTCTGCTTAAGTAGCAATCTGACGGCCGAAGAGGATGAATTTTGGGGTATCCACCAACTGACGAACAAGCCACAGTGTACTCGTTCACGTGCTGCCTTACAGTTGACATCCCTGTGTTTTAAATATGGACTTAGGGCCTGTAATGGACGCACTTGTTCCGATTTGAATATTGCTCCTACTTTTAAGCGAGGGCTGTTCTTTAGTGTTATAGGCTATTTTTCAGTGGATGTCAGGCTTTGGTCATTATTATTAGACATGAAGGTGGATTTTCACCATGAGAGTGACCATAATCCCCTGCTTCTCACTCTATACAGTAACATATTTAGGAGATCGCAGAACATCCATCTCACTGTGGTTCCACGGCCTCTTTTGGACAATAGTCTTACTCGTGTCAGCTGGCTAAAAGTAATGTCTAATCCTTATTTGATCAAGAACATTTATCAACTGTTTATTGATGTCTTGGCTGATTATGAGGAGCGTTAGGTCAGTGACATTCCAATCCTCAGCATTCATGAAGAAATGATGAGGAACCTACAAGATATTTTCTATAGGAAGACTACTACTAAGCAATCTGCTGATAATTACCAAACTAGAGAGTGGTTTAATAAGGATTGTTCTAATGCCAAATCAGCTCTAAAATCAGCCATTATGACTCACTCACAGGGGGCGATTAGATCAGCTGGACTCGCCTATAATAAAACCAAAACACAGGCAACAAAAAGTTGGGAAGACATAACTTGCCCGAAACTGCTTGATACAATTAAATACAAAGATAATGTGACATTCTGGAAGCTATTGTCCAATAGACATAGAGGGGGTAAGGGTATAATCCGCACTTATATTCAACCAGAAAGTTGGGTGGAACAGTTTTTCCAAACTTTATGCCCTACCTAGTATTTCTGTGACACCGGACGTTCCCCCCCCCCCCTAGCAGCCGGTTAAAATGTGCTATCTGCCTGACAATCAAGGAATGAACATATTCAGTCATGGTGATTTTATTGTTTTTACACTGGGGAAAAAACACAGCTTCTATTAATTTTAAAATCTGCTAAAACACCAGGCCCTGACAAGATACCGGGGGATCTTTTTAAATCTGAACCAGTAATTTGGCCCTGGTACATAAATATGATCTCAAATGCCATAGCTGCAGGAGGCCCAATTCCTAACACCTGGAAAGGGGCTGAAATAATCCCCATTTACAATAAGGGTGACATGAGCTCCCCTGCCAACTACAGACCATTTAGCCTTATTGACAACCTCCAGAACATTTTCACCAAACAACTTTCGGATAGGCTTCTGGACTGGGTACAAGATCAACAGGAGCTATTCCCACTTCAGGCGGGCTTTCAACCGAAAACCATTACGGTGGACCAGGTCTTTAGGCTGACCCTCCTATATTGGAAATATGTAGTCCTGGCGAAGCAAAACTTATATGTTGTTTTTGTGGATCTTCTGTCTGCCTTCGACATGGTCCCCAGAGAAAAGCTATGGGATGTTCTGCACGGAGTAGGTACCCCTGCCAACATAATTTATTTACTACAACGGTTACATGAGAACACATATATGATCATATATATAGCCATTCAGCGGGGGTTCACCAAGGATGTGTTCTTGCACCAACTCTATTTACTTTATTTATAAATGACGTGGTGCATGCTGTGTCCTCTTTCCGAAATGACACCCCTTCCCTTAATGCACAGAAAATTCCTATATTACTCTTTGCAGATGACTCCCTCCTCATCTCTAAAACCCCAATGGGTCTTCAGATTCTTGTTGACAGGTTCAATGCTTTCTGTGTAGACTATGGCATGGAACTCAACATTAGTAAAACTAAACTGATGGTGCTTAGTCTAGGACCAGTTAGGAGATGTACCATTACCTTAGAAGTGGCCCCCTTAAGCAAGGTCAGCTCAATAGATTATTTGGGAGTGAGAATTACAAACAACTTACATTCGGAGGATCAGATCAGTAAAAGTGTATCACTTCTTCAACACAGGTCTGGCGCCATTCTGCGCTTTTATAAAAGCACTGCCACGAAAGCTGTTTCTCCAGCTATTTAGATCTACTTGGCAAAAGCGCAGAGTGCTGCTGCCTATAGTGCTGAGGTGTGAGGTTTCTGTAATACTTACAAATTGTCTGTGGCTGAAAATAACTTCGCCAGAGCCTTACTTGCGTGTCCACGTAGTACACCCTTGATTCCGGTCTTTCTGAATCTTGGGCTTAATCACATCTCTGATGTGACAGCTTTAAGACCCTTACTCTTTTGGGTAAGGATTTGGACCACTCCAGAGCTCACCATTTACAGGGACTCCCTGTTTGACATTCTAAAAAGACCTAATGCAGCTTCCATTCCATAGCTCAGGTATGTGTCAAAATGGTTTCGCACCCTGGGTCTTGGGAACTATTGGGAGAACCTTCAGAATTTAGGAAAGGCCCAGAAACAACTTATGAAATCTGCCTATTGGTCTTTTGTTAGAAATAACTATTTTCTTTGCACATCATATGGACGACTGACCACTCAATTTCTTGGTTTTAAGCGATATCCCGAGTTTGAATTTTATTTAGATTTAATTCCTGATTGATTGGCAAGAGCTTGTACGCTCGCTTTCGATTCGGGTGTTTACCGCTAATACACTTAACCGGTAACTGGAGACCACTATCAATATCTGATTTATGTCCTGGCTGTAATGATGTTTCTGAATCTGTTTAACATTTTATGTTTTTCTGTCCAGCATATGCCCTCTTCCGGCGTAAATGGATTCATCCAGTTTGCCGGAATATGGACATAAGACAATGCAGTATCGCCCTAAGGATCTTGAAGAGTGATACTTCACCTGCCTTAATTTGTGCTGTTAGCAGGTTCCTTGTGGCCGCATGTAACCGGGCGCCTCCGGACGCCGCTTCCCCGTCGAAGAAAACGATCGCCAAGGGATACCCCGGGGGCACCCGAGGGATTCCTGACGTGATGACGTCCCACGTCATCCGTCAGACAAGAACAGCCGACGAGAGGCAAGCGGAACTCGACCGAGAAAGAGAAGCCGACGTCAAGCAGAGCCGGAGAGAGGAACGCCACGGATCGCCGAGAGGGAAAGGAAGCCCCGCCGTAGACGAGGATCAACGCGAGGAGAGCGGAAAGCCTTGGGCGCCTCCCGCCCCTGCCGAGGCGAAGTCGGGAGATCCCCTGCAAGCCGGCCACGTCCCTGGAGGGGCGTGGCCAAATCAGGTACGAGCGTACCGGGACTGGGGCTGGGGTTCTGGGTGGTTGGCTGGGTTTAAGGGGGTTAAGGAGGGAGGGCTGAGGTCCTGCAAGGAAGGGGAGCCCATCTGAGTAGGAATACCGGTAAATCAAGAATAACCACACCCTCCGTACCCAGACCAGTGAATAAAAGAGTAAGGGGGTCACAGAGAGGACACAACAAAAGGAAGGCACGAAAAAGAAAAGTAACCCCACATTCCTCCACCTCCACAGAACCCCCTCCCTTTCACTCCTTACTAACCCTTATTAAACCGTGTATAAATAATTTGCCCCACTTACCTGTTCCTTTTTTCCTTCTTTTGTTTTGGGAAATCCTGGGCCATGAATACCGGGTGAACAAGACCTCTCCCTCCGAACCGGACCAGGCCGTCCCAAGAACACCAAAGAGCCCTGAAAAGAAAAGGGAATTATTTTATTTTGGACTTGGAATATAACAGTTTGGCGGACAAGTCAGTGTTATAAATCCCAAACGAGCAAGAAAATAAACCTTCTACCCCCTTAAGTGCTGCGTCTGTCACCTTCTTCCAGTATTCCCTCGACTCGGGAAAAAGACCCCGCCACACCGCATGACATACATGTACTCGTTTTTTAAAATACTGTAATTTGTAAATATGTATGCGGCAAGGTTATGGAATGAGAGTTTTACTCTTTTATAATTGTTGATTGACGTCTTTTTAACTTTTCATATTCATTCTTTTATTATTCAAGTATGTAATCTTTGGATTGTCGTGATTTTATGCTTTGATGGTTATTTATGAACGAATAAAGCTTGTGTTGATTGATTGACCTCTTTATCACAAAACAACACAAGGCAATACACAGCATTACTTTGGGTGACAATCTAATCCAAATCCTAATTTGTGTTGGATTGTAAATACCAAACAAACACTAAGCGCGACACAAGCCCGAGGCAAAGTGTACGTAAACCCCGGCCTTAGTTTGCAATTTTAGCATCATTCTAACTTCTATTCTTTCTGGCATGTGTACCCTATCACCTCCTCTAATATTTGATGTTGTTTATATATTCCTAAAATCAACCTTCATTGGAGGGGTGACCTCCATGTTTTTCAGAAATGTACACTGCTACTGGAAAAGAGAAATCACTGTGTTCAGTCACACAAATGTGCTCTAGTAACCTTAATTTTAATGTTCTTACTGTGCTCCCTATGCATATGTACTTTCAAGGAAATATCAGAGTGCAAACATTATAATATGCTAAGCAGTATCATAGATTTTATCTCAAGGAACTTTTTACGATGTGCATTCTTAACTCATATGCATCTCTTTATACAATGCAAGCAGACTTTACATTTCATGCATGTGACAAATCCTGTAGGTTTAATACTTACGGAGGGTGATTCATTTTTGCAAGAAAAGTGGCTAAAGATCACGTATTTCCAATAAAATATATAGGGGGTCATTACAACCCTGGCAGACGGTGTTAAAGCGGCGGTAAGACTGCCAACAGGCCGGTGGTAAAAAACATGGAATTACGACCGTGGCGGAAACCGCCAACAAAGACAGCCACTTTAACACTCCGACCGCCACAGCGATACAAACAAGCAGCTTGGCGGTCACCGCCAACAGACAGGTGGAGGACAAAGTACCGCCCACAGTATCACAACCTACCAATCCGACACCTTTTCTGGGGCGGACTCACCGCGGACAAAAACACGGCGGAAACAGGACTTTGAAGGGAAAACGCTCACCTCTACACACCCCATGAGGAACCAGGATGCCATGGAACCAGAACTGCAGATCCTGCCAGCCTTTATCTTCTTGCTGCTCTACCACGAGCACGAACGCCGGCGGCGAAGACCACAGTGAGTACTGCACCTACGACACAGGGGAGGGAAAAAACAGGGACACGCAACACGCAACACCCCCACCCCCACCCTCACCCACGACAACACACACAATAATACATCATGATACGTTATAGTTACACCCCCCAACCCTGCCGGAAGAATGCAAAGACGAAAGAAAATGAGTGTAACCATTGTAATATATTAAAATGCAGTACGCAAAAATATATATATACACTATAAACAAAATATACACCAAAAATAGTAGTCCAGGTAGTGCTCCATTGAAGTCCGTGGAACACTGGGCCCACACGGTATGGGCGAGGCCAACACAAGATCGCCGACCATGACGGAGAGAACACTGCAGGGGCATCAGATAGCAATAAAACAGGCACCTCAGGGGGAGGGAAAGAGGGGGCACCTCAGCCGGTTGAGTGCACGACACCAAATCCACAAGGGGGCCACATGCCCACTGTTGAATCCTGGGGAGTGCAAAGCCACAGTCTCTCAAGTCTCTCAAGTGGGTGGTTTGCCCACTGTTCAATCCTGGGGAGTGCAAAGCCACAGCCTCTTAAGTCTCTACAGTGGGTGGTTTGCCCACTGTTCAATCCTGGGGAGTGCAAAGCCACAGTCTCTCACGTCTCTACAGTGGGTGGTTTGCCCACTGTTCAATCTGGGGAGTGCAAAGCCACAGTCTCTCAAGTGGATGGATCTCTCCATTGGTTCTGGAGCGGGCATGGTGCCCAGAGTGCTTCATCCTGCCAAGGACTGAGGTAGTGGATGGATCTCTCCACTGGTTCTGGAGGTCTCATCCTGCTCGTGATGGACTCAGTAGTGTCAGTGCCCTTGGCGCTCATGGGCCAGTGCCCTGTGCAGCGGTGCTTGTGGTGGCGGTGCCCTGTTCAGCGGTGCTTGTGGCAGCGGTGCCCTGTTCAGCGGTGCATGTGGCGGCGGTGCCCTGTTCAGCGGTGCTTGTGGCAGTGGTGTACTTTGCAGTGACTCAGCTGCTGGCGGTCCTTCATGGCCCAGCGGGGTTGGCTCTGGCGGTCCTCTCTGGCCCAGTGGGCTGGTGCTGGCGGTCCTGTCTGGCCCAGCGGCACTGGTGCTGGCGGTCCTTTCTGGCCCAGCGGGGCTGGTGCTGGCGGTCCTGCCTGGCCCAGTAGGGCTGGTGCTGGCAGTCCTGTCTGGCCCAGTGGGCCTGGTGCTGGCAGTGGCCTCTTGGGCAGAAGGGCAGGTGCTGGCGGTGGCCTCTTGGGCATCAGGGCAGGTGCTGGAGGTGGCCTCTTGGGCAGCGGGGATGATGGCGGTGGGCTCCTGGGAAGGGGGATGATGGCGGTCTTCTCGGCTGTGCTGCTCTTCCCAGACCTGCTGACTTTCTTGTCGCAGCTGACTCCACACTCCCACCTGTACCCATGGGAGCAGCTTTGGTGGCAGGAGTCTTCCCCTCTCCCTCCAGGCACTGGCCAACTTTTGATGCTTCACAGGTGGAGGACTGTCCGCGCTGTGGCTCCGTGCCACACTGGCTGCCCTGGTGGCCGGTGCACTCCAGATTCCGGTGACTACAGGCACCACTGGTCCCGGAGATGTTGTGGCTGAGGTGCTAGGTTGGGACCTGGAGAGTCGGGCCCTAGGAGACAGACGGGGTGGGGGAGGTGTGGGAAAGCGGTCAAGGTTGGACAGGAAAAGTTTTTGGGAAACACTGGGACGGGTAGCTGGAGGGGGTTTGGGAGTGGATGAAGAGGTTGTGGTTGTAGGAGGTGTTAGTTTGGTGACTTTGGGTGAAGGTGCATGCGCTGGAGGCTGTCATGAGGTGGATGGCTGTTGGGTGGGTGTGTGCCTGCGTTTGTGTATCTTGGGAGGTGGGGTCACAGACACACTGGGAGAGGACACAGGGGACGTGTGAATGGCAATGGGGGTGGTGACTGCACGTGAGCGGGGTGTGGTGGTGTGTGTGCTGGTCATGGCAGTAGTGGCTGTAGATGTAGTGCATGCAGGTGTGAGTTGAGACGAGACTGGGAGGGAGGAGGGAGACGAGGAGGAGGGGGACACAGTGGAGGCAGTGGATGTTGGTGTGTCTGCATGTGTGTGATGCTTGCGTGAGTGCCTGTGGGATGTGTGGTGCTTATGTTTGCCTGAGCTTCCCTTGTGTGTTGACGTGTGTGCATGCTGGTCTGAAGGTGTGCTTTTGATAGGCTGAGGTAGAGGGGATTGGGTCTGGGTGGAGGAAGTTGGAGGGGGGAGGCTAGACACAGGGACAATGGCTGCCATCAGTGCTGAGGCCAGAGTCTGAAAAGCTTGTTGAATGCCCTCCAGGAATGCATTTGTTTGTTGCAACTGCCTTTCTACACCCTGGATGGCATTCAAAATGGTATACTGCCCAACAGTGAGGGACTTGAAGAGGTTAATGGCCTCCTCACTGAGGGCAGCAGGTGTGACTGGGGCAGGGCCTGAGGTGCCTGGGGCGAAGGTGATGCCCACCCTCCTGGGTGAGGGGGAACGGGGCAAAGGCTCAGGGGCTGCTGGGAGGGCGGTGCTGGTAGGGGGGGGTGGCGGCTGTACCTGTAGATGCGGGGAGCACAGATGTTGCCGCCACTACAAGGGAGCTCCCATCAGAGGACGAGTCCGTGTCACTGGTGTCAGCTCCTGTCCCTGCCGTGGAGCTCCCCTCGCCCTCCGTCCCACTGGTGAACTCCGAGTCCGTTGTCTTGCCCTCCAGGGCCATGTGGGATGCAGCTCCCTCCTGCTCCGTTGCCACTGCTCCTCCCCCTGCTGATACTAATGCACACAAGAACAGGGAGACCACAAAAAGGGGGGGACGACAGAAGAAAGACATGTTGAGTGCATGCATTACCGCTACCGTTGGCGGACACGACAGACACAGAAGCCACCTTCACTACGCCGCGCACTTGGCCTCCACTGTTCAATCCCTGGGACATGGCCTACAAGGCTTTGGACGACATCTATGCACATGGATGACACAGGAGCCTGACTAGGTGTACTTGGCACTGTACACAGGTGGGGTGGGGTGGGGTGGGGTGCCACAGGCTCTGCCAGAACAAGGGGACCTTGCCTCCTAAACTCGCCCTGGCCTAGGGAAACCCACAGCCCACCTCCCCCACCCAGACACCTCCACTGTGCGCAAAATCAGCATAATGAGAGTGTACTCAGCCCCTTGTGGCTGCTGTGATGCCCCAAGCGCCCATCCAACTCCGGGTTTGCCACCTCCAGGATCCTGAACATCAGGGGCGTCATGGTGTGACGGGCACCCCTCCCACGTTGGGAGGCCATCCCCAGCTGGGCCTCCGCCGTCTTCTTGCTCCAGCGGCGAATGTCCTCCCATATTTTCCGGCAGTGGGTGATCCGTCTGTGGTAGACCTCCAGGGTCCAGACATCCTTGGCGATGGTACGCCAAATATCTTTTTCTGGTGGACGCTGACCTACATGAATTGTACAGGGGGAAAAGAAAAGTTATTACCAAATGCACCGTCACAGTCATTGGCCCCCATCCCTACCCTTGCCTGATGCACATGCACTCACTGTCGTTTCATGCACGCCTCAATCTCCACCCCCATCTTTCATCCACCCAACTCCACACAGGCATAGCCCATACAGCATGCTCCCAGTGTATTTACCTGTTTGACTGGAGGACCGTAGAGTAGCGTGTACTGGGGGAGGACCCCATCCACGAGTTTCTCCCACTCCTCCGATGTGAAGGCAGGGGCCCTTTCCCCAGTCGCACAAGCCATTGTCTCTTCCAGACCGAGGTCACAGCAGCACTTGCTATCACTATCCTGTTGAAGATCAGGTATCGAGTGATTGAACAGATAGAAAATGGCAGTCACGTCCGCGGCAGTGCGTACCATCACCGCTGCCGTACTTCGTCATTGGCTCCTGGGACCCATAGGGTCAAATGTTAACCAAGCAGCATTGCGCCGCGGTCTTCGACGCGGTGTACAACGCCAGTGCAGTTACCTCACATCCAATTGTCCCACTTTACAGGTCAGGCAGCCGCCATTTCAGGGGCCCACAATGCTTAATTTTTAACTGGGTCACACATACCTAGGCCTAGCCTCAACACACATACAGGCCAATTTTCGGATTATGATTCGTGTTCTGTGTAAGCTGTGGGTACGTACCTCTGAGTTGTTTGACTCTGTGCTCGCTGTTGTCCTTCATAGGTACGGTCCGCTGGGACATGTGAGGAGATGGCGGCATCCTTCGGTGTAAAGACCGCTGGTGGAACTGTCGACCATGGAGGAATGACATGTGATCATCACCTACAGGCTTGACTGTGCCACAATCCAGGAACTGTGTGCCCAGCTGAAGGCAGACCTGATGTCAGCTATCCGCCATCCCACAGGAATCCCCCCTCAAGGGACTGCAGGGGGTGGGGTGCTGGTGTGGTGGTCCTGTGGCGGTGCCTCCTGTCCATTAGCACCGGCGGAGGTGGTGGGCAGTTCATCTTCCATGCTAGTGTCAGGGGCCCCTTGTTGTGCCACAGTGTCCCTCCTGGTGTTGGGTACTTCCTTCAGCACCCCTACGATGGTGCCCAGGGTGGAATTGATGTCTCTGAGTTCCTCTCTGAAGCCCAAGTACTGTTCCTCCTGCAGGCGCTGGGTCTCCTGAAACTTGGCCAGTACCATTGCCATGTCCCCTGGGAGTGGTGGTAGGCTCCCATGATGGAGGAGGGGGCCTCGTGGAGAGTGGGTTCCCTTGGCCTGTCCTCCCCCTGTCGCACAGCAGCCATCCCAGTTCCCCTGTGTTCCTGGGCCTCCGTCCCCTGGACTGTGTGCCCACTACCACTACCCCCAGGTCCCTGTTGTTGTTGGGGTGGTGGGTTAGCCTGGGTTCCTTGTAGTGGTGGACACACTGCTGCTTGACGTTTCCTGGGGAAAGAGGTATGGGCCCGCTGGGTGGGTGCTGTGCTGGTGTTTCCAGAGGGTGGAAGGTCTGTAGTGGCCTGTGACTGTGTGAGGGGAACCGACTACCCAGAGGTCCCCGATGGGCCGGGCTGGTCATCTAGATCCAGTTGGACAGAGCTGCTTTCATCACTGTGGGCCTCTTCTGTTGGTGGTGTGGGCATGTGTGGACCCTCCTGTCCGGTGACGTTGGGTTGGGGTCCTGCAGGGGTATAAAAGGATGTTTATTACATCTGTGTGTGTCATGGTGTGCAATGGGTAGGTGTCCGTGTACCCCAGTGCTTGCATTCCTGTGTAGGACCTTGTGTGATGGTGGTTTAGGGGGGTGTATGGGTATGTGCAGTGGCCATGCTTT
Organism: Pleurodeles waltl; assembly: GCF_031143425.1. Taxonomy (NCBI): domain Eukaryota; kingdom Metazoa; phylum Chordata; class Amphibia; order Caudata; family Salamandridae; genus Pleurodeles; species Pleurodeles waltl. The sequence continues at coordinate 1,079,521,137 of NC_090437.1, forward strand.
GGTGATGGGTGTCCATGCTTTGTTGTTGCATGCAGGGCTTGGTGCTGGGCTGGATGGGTTGTGATACTGGGACATTTGTGAGGAGTAGGAGTGATGGGGGTGAGGGTGAGGGTGGGGGTATGTGATGGCATGCAGGTAGGGTGTGGGATGTAATAGTTAAGATTTGACTTACGAGAGTCCATTCCTCAATCTACTCCTGCGAGGCCCTCAGGATGCAGAATCGCCAAGACCTGCTCCTCCCATGTTGTTAGATGTGGGGGAGGAGGTGGTGGTCCGCCGCCAGTCCGCTGAACCACAAGGTGGTGTCTTGAGACCACAGAACGAACCTTCCTCTGTAGGTCGTTCCACCTCTTCCTGATGTCATCCCGATTTCTTTGGTGCTGTCCCACTGCGTTGACCCTGTCCACTATTCTGCGCCATAGCTCCATCTTCCTAGCTATGGAGGTGTGCTGCACCTGTGATCCGAATAGCTGTGGCTCTACCCGGACGATTTCCTCCACCATGACCCTGACCTCCTCCTCAGAAAACCTGGGTGTCTTTGCCATGCCATGGGGTGGTGTGGGTGATGTGTGGGGTGGCGTGTGTAGTGATAAGTGGGGTGATATTTAGTGGTGTGTTGTTTGAGGTGCGTGGAAGTTCTGTGGGTGATGGTATTGTGTGCCTGTGGATGCTTGGTAGTTGTTTGTGGTGTCTCTCTCTGGCCTTCATTCGGGATTTAGGTCGTTGGGGTTTGTGGATGATGTGGGTGTGTGTTTTATATTGTATTGGGTGTGTGGGTGTGGTGTGTGTATGTGTATCAGGTGTGTGTGTTTCGAATTGTCCAATGTCGCTGTGTTTTGTAAATGTTTGTGTATTTTGAGCGCGGTGGTGTGTACCGTCAATGGAATACTGCGGTTGAAAGACCGCCGCATGGATCAGTATGTCGTGATAGTGTTGGCGTATTTCTGTTGGAGTGACGGTGGAGGTTTTGTTTTCACCAGTTTATCACTGACCTTTGGTGTGGCGGACTTGTGTGGGTGTCTGAATTTTGGCGGGTTCTGTGCTGTGGGTCATAATAGCTGTGGCAGAAATCCGAGGCCGCGGCGTTGTGTTGGCAGTCCTCTGCACTGTGGTAAGCGGCTTTTACCGCCAATGTTGTAATGGGGGCCATAATTTATAACTAATTCTCCTAAAGTTTGTGTTAGAAATGGGGTCTCAAGTTGGCAGAGGTATACACCCTTGTCCAAATAGGGACCACAATCCTAGTCAGGGTAAGTGACAACACAATACAAATTATCTTGTGCCCACCCTCTGGTAGCTTGACACTGAGCAGTCAGGCTTGACTTAGAAGGCAATGTGTAATTTATCTGTGCAATAAATCATGCACTAACACAGTGAAAACACCCAAAAAAATACATTACACAGGTTTTGAAAAATAGATAATATTTATCTGATTAAAATAAGTTCAAAACGACAAAGATCCAATAAGCACAAGTTGAAATGTCACTTTTAAAAGGCTTAAAAGAGTCTCAGTCTTTAGAAATCAATAGTTGTTTCTTTGTAACACACAGTACCTGGGATGTGTCAAAAATAACAATTCACGGAGACTGCAGAGGAGGAGATACATGGAAAAATAAGGTGTTGCATTGGATTTTCCGGCGAACCACAGACGATGCGTTGTTTCTTTCCACGCTGCAAGAGGTTGCGTTGTTTTTCAGACACACGGTCTTGGTTCCTCGCTGTGAAGCGGGGATATTTTGACACCCAGCAACGATGCGTTGAAAATCCTTGACATGCTGGTAGAAGGAGCAGGCACTGCGTCGATCGGGAAGGCAGTGTGTCGAATTTTCCATCAGAAGGCAGGTGCTGCTTTGAATTTTCTGTTCAGAAATTAGTGCTACGTCATTCCAGGTGTGGCAATTTTCCAGCCACGATGCAGGCTTTACGTTGATTTCTGCAAGCGTTGCATTGATTTTCGACGCACAAGGATTTTCTTGAAGTGGTGAAGTCTTTGTTGGCCCTGAGACTTCAGAAACAGGAGGAAAGCTCAATCCAAGTCCTTGTAGAGCACTCAAGAGGGAAGGCATAGTCCTTCCAGCAGAGTCAGAGGCCAGTAGAGGCAGTAGTTCTTTTCAGAAAAGCAGTCCAGATGAGTCCTTTGCCACCCAGGCAGAGACAGAGTGCAGGTGTAGGGCCAGAAGTGTCTGATTTGGTGGGGTCAGAGACCCAGTTTATATGTCCAAAAATGTCTTTGAATTGGGGGAAACTTCAAAGAGTGGTTTAGAAGTGCACAAGTTTCCCTTTCAGCCAATTCCTGTCTGCCAGGATCCCTGTGAGGGGTTATCAGTCCTTTGTGTGTGGGCAGGCCACTGGCCTTTGAAATGTAAGTGTGAGCCACTCTACCATTCCTGCCCAGGAAGACCCATTCAGTATGCAGATGAATACAGATGTGACTGAGTGCAGTTCTACAATAGTAATATTAAACCCAAGTTCACCAGTAAGCAGGATCTTTTATTACCATTCTGGCAATACCAAACAAGACATGGCTATTCCTTCCAGATCACAATCTACCACTTACAGGCTAGTTCTAATGTTAGTCTATGAGAGGAGCAGGCCTCACAGTAGTGTAAAACAAATTTATGAGTTTTTCACTACCAGGATATGTAAAACACATATGTACATGTTCTGCCTTTTAATTACATGGCGCCCTTCCCTATTGGATACCTAGGGCCTACCTTGGGGGTGACTTACATGTAGATAAAGCGGTGGTTAATGCTTGGCAAGTAGTTTTTAAATGCCAAGTTGAAGTGGCAGCGAAACTGCACACACAGACATTGCAATGGCAGGCCTGAGACCTGGTTAAGGGACTACTTATATGGGTGGTACAATCAGTGTTGCAGGCCCACTAGTAGCATTTAATTTACATGCCCTGGGCACATGTAGTGCACTTTACTAGGGACTTACAGGTAAATTAAATATGTCAATTGGGTAGGAACCAATGTTACCAGGTTTATGGGAGGTTTTATTCACTTTAGCCCTGGACAGCAGTGATAGTGTGCAGAGTCCTAAAACCAGCAAAAACAGTATCAGAAAAATGGAGGGAGGCAGGCAAAAGGTTGGGGAATGACCACCCTATGGCTGTCAGGTCTAACATGTGTCCCCCAGCTGGAAGTGGGGAGATCTGCCCAACCCCCTGCAAGCTCTTATCACTAAGGCAGAAGAATCTGGAGAGACCATCAGCATTGGCATGGTCAGTCCCCGGGCGATGCTCCACCGTAAAGTTACTTTCCTCTAGGGAGTTTAAGATTTCCACACCTCATCTGCATGAGCCATATGAGGGTCTTGTGGTCTGTCTAAACTAGGAAGTGAGTATCAAACAGGTAAGGTGTGATCTTCTTCAATGCCCAAGTCACTGCAAATGCTTCTCTTTCAATGTCACTCCACTTCCGTTCCTGTGGACTGACCTATGCCATGCTCTGAAGCGTCCATCTGCACTGTGAATTCCTTGGAATAATCAGGGGCCCTGAGCACAGGTCCTGTGCACATGGCTTCCTTTAGCGAAATACAGACTTTCAGACAAGACTCTGTGCAGATCAGCAACCTGGGCTGCTTTTTGGAAGTCAGCTCAGTTAAGGGGGTCACCATGATGCTGTATCTCTTAACACATCTGTGGTAGTAGCCAATGAGGCCTAGGAAGGCCCTAATTTCAGTTTGAGTTTTAGGTGGTTGCTAGGCCATGATTGTTTCAATCTTGGCCTTGAGGGGGTGCACCTTGCCGCCACCTACTTGGTGTCTCAAGTACACCATGAAACCCTGCCAAGTCTAGCACTTACTGGCCTTGATTGTCAGTCCTACCTGTTGCAGGGCCTGGAGCACTTTTTGCCGGTAATGCAGGTTTTCCTCCCAGCTGGCACTGTAGAAGGCAATGTTCTCTAAGTAGGCAGCACAGAATGCCTGTTTACCAGTCAGGACCCTGTTAACTAACTGTTGGAAGGGAGCAGGGGCATTCTTCAAGCCAAAGGGCATAACCCGGAACTGGTAATGTCCCTCAGGGGTTGAGAATAATGACCTCTCTTTTGTCCCCTTAGTCCAGGAAATCTACCAGTACCCTGATGTTAAATCAAAGGGACTGAGGAATCTGGCAGCACCTAGTCTGTCTATGAGCTCATCAGCTCTGGGGATGGGGTCTATGCCAGGCTTTGTGACAGAGTTGAGACTTCAGTAGCCTACACAGAACCAAAGTTTTGGTTTGCTGCCCGGTGGGGCAGCCTTTGGTACCAATACCACTGGGCTGGCCCAGGGACTGCTAGAGGTTTCATTCACCCCTAAAGCTAGCATCTTAGCAACTTCATCCTTGATGCTGGCCTTCACTCTGTCTGACAGCCTGTAAATGTTGTTCTTTACAGGGGCACTGTATCCCGTATCAATATCATGGATGCACAGGTATGTGAGTCCAGAGTTGAGAGGTAAACTGGTAGGAAAACTACTCCAGTAACTGGTAACAGTCACCTCGTCGATCTAGGGTCAGGGAGTCAGAGAGGTTGACACCATCCACTGACCCATCACTTTCCTGTGGAGAGAGGAGGTCATGGAGAGATTCACTCTCCTACTCTACACCCTCATCTGTCACTCGCAGCATGCTGACTTCAGACTTCTCACAGTGAGGCTTCAGTCTGTTTACAAAGAGCACCCTTAGGTGGTTTCTAGGGGTCTGGAGGTCCACCAAGTAAGTGGCCTCCCCCTTATGCTACTTTATCTCAGTTAGGAGATCCTATAGAGCTCTGAGTTCTACTAGTTACATAACCCATACTTTTTTCTCCAGGTTAAAATTCCACCAGAATGGCCTTTAAGTCATACCAGTGTTTCATTACCTCTTGACTGGCCTGAAGGTTGCTTTTGGCCTTCTTCCAGAAGTGGTGCATCTGGTTGCGGAGAGACAACATGTAGCTGAGCACATCATGGGGTGTTTCCTGGGAGCTTTCTCTCACTCCACCTTGACAGTGCTTAAGGACCCCCTGACAGGGTGTCCAGAGAGAAGCTCAAAGGGACTAAACCCTACCCACTTCTGGGGCACCTCTATGTAAGCAAAGAGAAGGCATGGCAAGAGGACGTCCACTCACGCCTCATGGCCTCAGGTAGGCCTGCAATCATGACCTTCAAGGTCTTGTTGAACCTCCCAACTAGACCATTGGATTGAGGGTGACAGGGTGTGGTGAACCTGTAGGTTACACCACACTCATCCCATATGGATTTCATGCACACAGACATGAAGTTTGTGTCTCAGTCAGACAATATCTCTTTGGGGAACCCCACAAGGGTAAAGATCCCAATCAAGGTTCTGGTCACCACCGGTGCAGTCTCCATCCTCAGAGGGATTGCCTCTGGGTAGCGGGTGTCATGGTCCACCAAGACGTGGATGAACCTGTTTCCTAGGCCTGTCTTAGGGTCCAATGGAACAATTACATTGATGCCCACCCTTTCAAAGGGGTGCCAACAATGGGAACCGGGATCAGGGGAGCCTTCACCTTTTCCCTGACTTTCCAATGGCCTGGCAGGTGGGACAGGGCAACAGAATGTATCTGAGGTTGTCCTCATTCAGGCCAATAAAGGTGGGTGACAAGCCTGGCAAAGGTCATGCCTTGCCCTAAATGTCCTGCCAGGACGCAGCCATGTTATGAGCCAAACCTATTAGGAAGGCCTGGTAACACTGAGGGACCACTAGCACATATGCTGCCCCAGGTCCTGGAGTCTTAGGCTCACTGACTAGGAGATCAGTCTCCTAGTAAATTAAGTGATCCCAGAGCCTTCAACTGCTGCATGGGCTGAGGCCTGTTGCCTCACGCCCTCATGAGTGTGACACTCCTTCTGCACGTTGCAGAATTCCTCCCTGGTGGGCCCACCCTTCACTTGTAAGCCAGCAAGCTCAGGTAGGTCACCTAGGGCTGGAATGTCCTGCCAGGTTGGCTCAGGGGCCCTGTCAACCTCCACTGTGGGAACTTCTGGGACGAGTTTCACACATCCCTTGCCTCTCTTCTTGGTAGCTGTCTGGGCCATTCTTCCAGGCTCCAGACTCCCTCGACTTCCCTCCCGGGCAGCCATGGTAGTGTACATGTAGCTATGTTGTGGAACTGCACAAGCACAAGTTCTATCCTTACTGCTGATCAACAATGTTAGAAATGGGGTCTGTATTTGGCAGAGGTATACACCCTTGTCCAATTAAGGACCACAGTCCTAGTCAGGGAAAGTACAACACTATCCAAATTATCCTGTGCACACCCTCAGGTAGCTTGGAACTAAGCAGTCACGCTTAACTTAGAAGGCAATGTTTAAAGTATTGGTGCAATAAATCATACAATAACATAGTGAAAACACCATAAAAATACACTGAGTAGGTTTGGAAAAATAGATAATATTCAATTTGATATATCACTTTTAAAAGGCTTAAAAGAGTCTCAATCCTTAGAAATCAATAGCTCTTTCTTTGTAACGCACAGTACCTTGGATGCATCACAAATAATGACACTTAGAGACTGCAGAGGAGGAGATGCGTTGAACAAAAAGAGGTTGCATTAGATTTTTTGGTGTGGCACAGATGATATATCGTTTTTTTCAATGCTGCAAGGGGTTGCATTGTTGTTTAAGGATCGCAATAATGGTCCTCCAAGGCCATTGGCCAGTCCATATGTTAGTCAATCATAGCATAGTATTGTGTCAGCACTTCACTTCTATTGCTTCCAGGGAACTTCTAAGGGGGAAAGTAGCCACCTCAGAGATCATCCTTGGGGGTGGGGGTTGGATTTGGGATGGGTGGGTTTGGGAGGAGTGGATTGCTTCTTTAGAGGAGTGGGCTTCTTCTGGGGTAGGGATATGGGTACTTTCAAGGGGACAGGTGTGACAGAAGAAGACTTGGCGGTGGAAGGGATGGATTGAGAGGTGGGTTGAGGCCTCTTGTTTATAGGATGGGGTAGCGGGAACAGGGGAAAGAACAAGGTCAAGCAGAAAAACTTTCTTAGGAACATCAGGCAGTCAGAAGGGGATGGGGATTTGGAGGACGAGAGAGTGGATGTCTGCTGTGTTGGTGTGGATGTCTAAAGTGTGTGAGGTATGCTTATGTGTAGGTGGTATCTGTTTCGTGTGTGAGTGTGGGCGTTTGCTTGTCTTGGGGGGCTGCGAGGAGGAGGTGCTGGTTAATGGAGTGGTGGATGTGTGTGTCTGTTGGGGTGGTGTCTATGGGTATGGTAGATTTGTTGGATGTCTGTGTGTCTGGTGGGGTGGTGTCTGTGGGTATGGTGAATGTGGTGGGTCTGTCGGTGACTGGTGTGGTGGTGATTGTAGGTATGCTTCATGTGTTGTGTGGGATGATGGGGTGGTGGGGGTACCTGGGGAAGTGGTGGCTGATGTTGTGTGTGTAGGTGTCTGTTGAGTGCTTGCAGGCCAGTGTGTTTTGTGGTGATTGTGTTTGTCTGCTGCTCCTGCATGTTGAGGTGGGTGCATGCGGATCTGTCTGTGTGCTTTGGATATGTAGGAAAATGGGGGATTTGGATTGGGAAGAGGGAGGTGAAGGAGGATGGAAGATAGGGGTTGAATGGCTGTCCACAACAAGGAGGCAAGAGCTTGAAAAGACCTCTGTAAACCAGACATTTCACTATGAATGCCTTCTTGGAATGTCTGCTGCAGTTGGCTTGCAACTCTCTGAATGGCATTCGCAATGGCAATCTGACCCAAGGAGATACTCCTCAGGAGCTCAATAGCCTCCTCACTCAGGGCAGCAGGGGGAACAGGGTCTGTGGCACAGGTGCCTTCACAAAGGAGTTGTCAGCCCTCTTGGGTGAAGGGGCACAGCCAACTGGGTGGGGAGCAACAAGGGAGTGGCAATATAACTGGAGGTGGTAGAGAAAGATGGTACATGAGTAAGTCCTAATGTGTCCGCCACCACTAGGGGATGGCCACTGGAAGAAGAATCTTATGATGACAAGGATGTAGATCCAGTCTCCCCAATGGCACGCCCCTCAACCTCCGGGCCACTGGGTCCCTCTGTGTTGGTGGCATCTTGACCAGAGGCCTCTGGCAAGATGCTTCACAATCAGCTTTGTCCCATATCCTTCACTTCCCTGGGCTGGTGCTGCAAATTCAAAGAGAAATAGGGTCATCACATGTCCATGATAACACTTAAATAACAGTTGTGATTTGCAAACATTACCAAGATGTCAAGTAGGCACCAGCAACAAACTCCACCTAAGTGACCTGTACATGTATTGCACCGTATGCATGCATGTCATCTGAACTGTCAACAGTCGCCCTCAGGAAAATCAGGGTCTCAGACAACTACAATTGCATGGCTCAAGTAGGGTCAAGTAGGAGACCATATTACAATGCTTTGCCATATGGAGCATACATCACTTACCTGTTGTCATACAATAGCAGGCCAAGACCAACTGCATTTCCACAAATCCCACACACGTTTATGTAGACATCTATTTGTCACATACACAATAAAACAACAATAAGAACTGATGCTCCCTGAAAATGCCATGTTGCTGACAACAGTACAATAGCCTGGAGACGGTGATGTGGAAATACTCATGTCACACTGAAAACATATCGACAATGCACACTTCACCAAGTGAAATTTGTCCCAGTTGAGTCATGGAGGTAGTACTAATGTTGCTCAGATAAAACACAATGAATCTGCAAGTCTCAGGGAAATCACCACTGATGTCTGGCAATTACAATGACATACTCAATAGACGCCATTAGCCCTTTGGATGTTGATGAGGCCTAGAGATTTGAAAGTCCTTGTAGAAGGCCCTCAACATGTTGCTGAATGGGAAGCTACATCATTGTCTCCATATCATGCAAACCCAGATGTCTGTGGATGAATGCTTCTACCCAGCCTCATGTGATTTCAACATAACTGCAAGTCACTCCATGATGCTTGCCAACAGTCAGGTTACAAACCTTTCCCATTTCACATGTGCAAAGCACTTTGCTTCATGATTGTACATCAATGGCATGGAAATGCACATTGTGAGTAAAAACTCTAGGTCTACCTGTTGTGTCCCTCATTGCTACTGCATTTGTACATGCCAAATGACATGCTATGACGGGTGAGGGTATGTGTCAGCCAATAATCAATGGTGAGACACTCCTGCCTGTGGCACCACATTAAGGCCCTCATTACGAACATGGCAGTTCAGACCTCCATGCCAGCGGTGGCGGAAAATACCACCATATTATGAATACAGGGAAGGTCGCCTGTGGCAAGGCTGGCAAAAGGGGTGCTCCGGGGCCCCCCGTGCAGTGCTCTGTCGCGCAGGTCACTTCCCAATTTACAGGCAGTGATCTATATTATACTGGGTCTCAAGGAGGCTGGCGGTCTGTGAAAAGACCGCCAGCATGAACATGTACCCTGTTAGACTTGGCATCCTTGGCGTGGTCTCCCCTAACTTTTTGCCTCTGTTTCCCAGGTTGTTGATGGGAGCTGGACTCTGTTTTTGCTGTTTCTGTTACTCTGCACACTTTACCACTGCTATCCAGTGGTAAAGTGCAAGTGCTCCTATGTAAACTGTATGCGTAATTGGATTTCCATGATTGGCATATTTGATTTACTGGTAAGTACCTAGTACAGTGGACTAGAGGTGCCCAGGGCCTGTAAATCAAATGCTACTTGTGGACCTGCAGCACTGGTTGTGCCATCCACTTTAGTAACTCTGTAAACATGGCTCAGACCTGCCACTGCAGTGTCTGTGTGTCCAGTTTTAAACTGCCAATTCGACTTGGCAAGTGTACCCACTTGCCAGGCCTAAACCTTCCTTTTTCTTACTTGTAAGACACCCCTAAGGTAGGCCCAAGGTAGCCCCATGGGCAGGGTGCAGTGTACGTTTAAGGTAGGACATATACTAATGTCTTTTATATGTCCTGACATTGAAATACTGCCAGATTCGTTTTTCATTGTTGCAAGGGCTATCTCTCTCAAAGATTAACATGGGGGCTGCCTTTAAATCTGATTAAAGCCTAGATTCTCTTTGGGAGCAGATAGATAGAGATAGATAGTTAAGGGTCTCAGAACTCACAATTTAAAAATACATCTTTTAGTAAAGTTGGTTTTGAGATAGTGTGTTTGAAAATGCCACTTTTAGAAAGTAAGCATTTTCTTCCTTAAACCCCTCTGTGACTCTGCCTGTTTGTGGATTCCCTGTCTCGGTTAACTTGATATTTGGGCTGTTTGCTCCTCTCCCTAGACAGTGACAGAAAATGAGCTGGGGTGTAGCCTGCATATCCTGATGAGCCATCTGTGCTAGGAGGGAGGGGAGCAGTGCTCACTCACACCTGAAAGGGTTGTGCCTGCCCTCACACAATGCAGTCTCCAACCTCATGGTGTGTGTCTGGGGCTTGGGCTGGGCAAGGCAGGATCTCACAAACAAGTGGGTATAAGAAGGGCACCCAAACCCCTGAAAATTAGATCACTTCTTGAATCAAGAGGAACCTCTGCCAAGGAGAAGAGCTGCCCTGCCTGTAAGTGTGCTTTGAGGAGCTATCCTGCAGTTGCCGAATCTGCCTGTGAAAGGGGACAAAGACTGGACTTTGTTGTGCATTCCTGCTTGTGAAGAATCTCCAAGGGCTTGAACTGAGCTTGCCTCCTGTTGTTGAAGTCTCCGGCCCATCAAAGACTTCCCCTACCAGCACCTGGACGCTCTGCTGAGACTCCTGCCCTTCAAAGTGGTGCCCTATCCAGTTCCTGGGCCCTTGAAAGGTAAAGCTTACAGACCAAGACTGAAAATCCATGCACAGACCGCTGTGCATGGAAATTTTTGATGCACCTTCCATGACGAGGCTGGGAAAAGATAAGCCGTCGGCTTCGCAGCTGAAATTAATGCTCCACCTGCATCGCGGCTGGAAGATCTATGCAACGGGGCTGGAGAAATGACACGCAACACCCGATAACGGAGGCTGATAACGACGCAAACCCTAAGAAGCGCGGTTTTGTGATTCCGTGTGACTGGATTTTCAATGCAACCTCGCTGGGTGCGGAAAAACAGCGCAAAGCCTTCCCGGACCCGAGGTGTGTGACCAGATCGACGCATCGCTCTCTTGTTGTAGAGGATGAACGACGGACGCCGACCCGGCCAGAGGAGGAAGGACGGCAGGTCTCGCTTGCGAGAGTGAAATTCACGCATCACTGGCCTTTTCCGATGCCCGTGCGGTATTATTTTCACTCAACCCAGGTACTTTTGTACGCCAACAACATTCTCACTGTTTTCTAAAGGATTTAAGACTCTTTTGCTTTTAAAATTCATAAGTTGATTTGTGTATGTTGGATTTTTGTTGTTTTGGTCTTTTGTTTAGATAAATTTCATCTATGTTTCTAAACTGGTGTTGTGTCATTTTGTACTGTTTTTAGTGAGTTACTGTATGTGTTGGTACAAATATTTTACACCTTGCTTCTGAAGTTAAGCCTGCCTGCTTGCGCCAAGCAGCTGAGCAAGGGTTAACTGAGGGTGATTCTCCTTTACCCTGACTAGAGTGAGGGTTCTCGCTTGAACGGGGGTAACCTGACTGCCAACCAAAGACCCCATTTCTGACATACCCCTATTGTAAATGTCCTATTCCAAACACAGGTTGGCATGCACATATATGTGAGGAAGTACAGAAATCATCCCATCAACACAGGTAGACCATGCATGAAACAACAGCTTACAAATGATTTTCAAAAGAGAAAGGGACACATGCTGACATGTAGGCACAGGAATGTTGGCAACAGTGATGGCACATAAATCATGTCAATGGACATTCCCCATTTACAAAGGGAAAGTATTTATCTATAGTTGCACCCCAGAAAAGATGTATGCACATGTATGATGGCCATCTTCACATTACAGGCAGTAGTGCAGCACCGGCACCCATCATACGCTGAAGACAAATATCCTCTTGGTGGCAGAGGCAAATATACTCATTTCACCAGACATATGGTTGAGGACAGTGATCCATCACCAACTTTTTTTTGGCCTGTAACACTGAGGAGTAATGGTCTGTTGCATTGAATATACACCCTACACCCACTACAACAATAAACAGTACTTGATTGATCAATGTACACAGCCCTGTGTTGTCTCTGGAGAGCAAATTGTTTGTGGGTTTTACACAGTTGTCTCCTATGTCCCTGGGCCAATAGGCAAAGCACATCAGTATGCCTACACAGTCACCCATCTACTGTTTACACATGAATCATGCCTAATTATCAGGGGGAGCTGTCAGAGCCTACCATATCCACATGGCAATCTGACGTGCAGGAATGTGTTCTGTACTCACCCCCTTGTGTCTGCTGTGCTGTCTTCAAATTCCCATCGAGGTGTGGGTAGGCCACCCCCAGAATGCGAGGCATTCAGGGGGTCATGATCTGATGTACACCCAGGCCACTTTGGGAGGACATCCCCAGCTGGACCTCTGCGATCTTCAGGGCCCAGCATCTCACGTCCTCCCACCTCTTCCAACAGTGGGCACTTTACCGGCTGTGGACCCCCAGGGTCCGCACCATTCGGGAAATGGCTCTCCATAGCACCTTCTTCGGATGGGCATTGACCAGCATGGATGCAAAAGACAAATCAAGAGTTTCCAATCACAAGTTTTGGCACAAATGTTTGAGTCACATACATGTCAGAAACACTAAGCTAGAACTTTTTAATTTGTTTACACTCCACTCCACAAGAAACACACAAGCCAATAAGTACAGGGTCATGAATAAATACATATGTATTTCCATCGGTAGATTAACCCACTACCCTGCTCAGGGCCTACAATGACTAAGCAAGCTTACTGCCATCAGGTAGCCCCTGCTCCAGCAACCTCTACTGTGATGTGAGCCACAATGAAACACTACAACCTATGTGGCTTCTGAAGGGTAAACTCATTATGCTTGAATGGACCAACACATTCACACTTTGTGAGATTGACTCACTGCTTATAGTCCCTAGAAGCATCTGCCATAGTACAAACTTAACCATTACATTTGGGTGACAATCAAGAGGCTGGCACGGTGGGTACACAAAGGGCCTTATTTTGAGTTTGGCAGTCTCAGGACCGCCATGTTGGCAGTGGCGGTTGTACCACCAGCAGGCTGGTGGAGAAGACTGCCAAATTATGACCAAGGCGGTATTCCCAACAGAATGCAGCCAAAGCACCGCCGGCACCGCCACAGCGGTCAGACCGCAACGGACGACTGAAGGTACCTACAGGCCGACGGAGACCATGTTTCTCTCGGACAGATTACAAGGCAGCAAACTGCCAAGGTTTTCCCCACTGCCACACCACCACGGAAACCCAGGCAGAAACTAACTGCAAAAAAGGAGACAGTCACCTTGAGGAAGCCATACTCGTCTGGAGCCTCTTTGGAACCAGAACTACACATCATTCTACTGCTTCTACTCGCCCAAAGACTTCGCAATCTTCACCGACGACGACAATAACAGCAACCGTAAGTACATACACACTTACCTGTTACTGTGGTATATTGTCATTGTCAGTGTATGTACAGACACAATATATATATATTTGGGAAGGGGGTGTAAGGGTGATAACCACAGGCTACTACACACTGACACACACACTCACGTACAGCCACACACACTATGGCCAACACACAGACATGTCAAAAACACACTCTGCAGCACAGAAACACAGCACAGGCCCAGTCATATCAAAACACAACACCACAATAACACCACAACCACACCAGTCAATATATTGGCTAGGACTCACAAAAGACACTGTCCAAGGACACATCGCATACACAACACAACCTACAACCAACAGGCAACAAACACATACAAATACACAAACATACAACTTACCAATTTACATAAACATCACACACAGCACATTGTATCTATGATACCATGCACTAAACACACAAACTGTCAAAACACACCAAGCCACACAACACAGCAATAAAAATGTCAAGACAAACACCACTCAATAACATGACAATAAAATGTTTTGAAAAGACACATGCCCATTACACAACACACACCCTACCACTGAGGAACAAAAACACTGCATATACCTCACATACTGCCAAAACAATACAGCTAGCACAAGCACCACACATACATACAAATACGGACACACAACCAATGTCAGCCAAAAACAACTACATGCTAGGAAAACAATACAGGACAAAGATGTAACCACTAAATTAACAACAGGTTAGTTTAATTATGTATTAAAGAATTTCAGAATAGTCAAACTCAAAGGTCATAGTCCAGCCCAAATTCAAAAGTTAGTATATGCAGTGCACATATGTGTGCCCTGAACATCAATCCTGATTGCCATGTAACCTCCACAGGTAGGGGCATCAAGGGGACAGGCAGGCACCTCAGGAGTTATCTGTGGGATGGTGGTGGGTAGGGTTTGGGCTTAGGTTTGGGATAGGGGCTTTTGGGATGTGGCTTGGGAGGGGGGTTTATGCTTAGGCTTAGGGGAGGGTTGGCTCTTTTTTGGGAGGGGTAGACTTCTTGGCAGGGGGAGGGGCATGGGTAATTACAGGTGGTTAAGGGAGGCTTTTGAGGTAGAAGGGACGGACTTAAGGAGGCAAACAGAATGTTTAGGAGTCTCATGGGGGGGGAAGGAGTAGGGAAAAGGCCAAACTCTGGGAGGAAAGCTTTTTTGCACACATGGGGACAGTCAGAGCAAAAGAGTTTGGGTGCGGAGGGTGAGGGAGTGGTTGTCTGAGGTGCTGGTGTGGGTGGCTTGGATGCAAGTTTGTGAGAGGTACGCTTGTTGGTGCTGGGTGTCTGTTGCGTGGGTGAGTGAGGGAGTTTATGTGCCTTGGGATGAGGGGGTGGAGGTGCTGCAGGATGCCATGGTGTGTGCTTGGCTGTCTGTTGTGCTGGTGACTGGAGGTATGGTGGATGTGCTGCATGTAGTGTCAATGGTTGTGATGTCTGCAGGTGGGATGACTGGGGTGTATGTCTGAGGGTCTGCTGTGGTGGTGTCTGTGGGTAGGATGGGTGTGGTGCCTGGATCTGTGAATGTTGGTGTGGTGTCTGCAGGTGTGTCAGGTGTGCTGTCTGTGATGCTGGAGGTGGTGGAGGTGTCAGGGCAAGCTGAGACTGTTGCTGTGTGTGCATCTGAATGTTGCTTGTGTGCATGCCGGTGGTGTGTCTTGTGGTGCTTATGTCTGTCTGAGCTACCCTTGGATGTTGAGGTGAATGCATGCCTGTTTGTCTGTGTGCTTTGGTTGGGTCTTGGAAGAGGCATGTGATGAGGAAGATGGAAGGGGGATGGTAGACAAAGGGTGACTGGCTGCCGACAGTGTGGATCTCTGTAGACCAGACAGTGCACCATGAATGCCCTCCAGGATTCTGTTGTATCTGAATCGCCAGTCCCTGGATGGCATTCACGAAGGTCAAATGACCCACAGAGATCGACCTCAGGAGGCAAAGGAAGCACCCACCATCTTGGGTGAGCAGGAACAGCCAACTGGATGGGGAGCTACAAGGAAGGCAGTGGGGGAAAGGGGGGTGGTGGTCAGAGATGGTGCTGGGATGATCCTAGATGG
This sequence comes from Pleurodeles waltl, assembly GCF_031143425.1. Taxonomy (NCBI): domain Eukaryota; kingdom Metazoa; phylum Chordata; class Amphibia; order Caudata; family Salamandridae; genus Pleurodeles; species Pleurodeles waltl. The sequence continues at coordinate 1,079,536,672 of NC_090437.1, forward strand.
TTCTGCCACCACCAGGGAGTGTCCACTGGAGGAGGATTCCCAAAGATGAAGACGTGGATCTGGTCTCCCCTGTGGCACTCCCCTCGCCCTCCAGGGCCTGAATATCAAATGCTACTAGTTGGCCTGCAGCACTGATTGTTCCACCCACCCAAGTAGCTCCTTAACCACGTCTCAGGCCTGCCATTGCAAGGCCTGTGTGTGTGCAGTTTCACTGACAATTCGACTTGGCTTTTCAAAGTACTTCCAAAGCCTAAAAATCCCCTCTATCTACATATAAGTCACCCCTAAGGTATGCCCTAAGTTATGCATAGGGCAGGGTGCTGTATAGGCAATAGGCAGGACATGTACCTGTGTAGTTTACATGTCCTGGTAGTGTAAAACTCCTAAATTTGTTTTTACACTGCTGTGAGGCCTGCTCCCTTCATAGGCTAACATTGAAGCTACCCTCATATACTGTTTGGGTGGTTGCTTCTGATCTGAAAGGAGTAGGAAGGTCATATTCAGTATGTCTAGAATGGTGATACAAAATCCTGCTGACTGGTGAAGTTGGATTTAATATTACTATTTTAGGAATGCCATTTTTAGAAAGTTACCATTTCTCTGCACTTAAATCTTCCTGTGCCTTACAATCCACGTCTGGGTGGGTTCAGTGACAGCTCCCTTGTGCATTCACTCAGACACACCCCAAACACGGGATACTCAGCCTCACTTGCATACATCTGCATTTTGAATGGGTCTTCCTGAGCTGCGAGGGTGGAGGGCCTGACACTTTCATGTCATAGGACAGTAGCCTGCCCTCCTACAAAGGACTGCCACACGCCCTACTGGGACCCTGGCAGACAGGATTGAACTGAAAGGGGACCTTGTACCCTTCTAAGTCACTCTTAGAAGTCTACCCCACTTCAAAGGTACATTTGGGTATTTAAACAAGGCCTCTGCCCCAACCAACTCAGACACTTCCTGGAAAAGAGAACCTGATCCAGAATCTGCAACCTGCTCAGAAGAACTGCCTGGCTGACCAAAGTACTTATCTGACTGCTTTTTGTGAAGGACTGCTGCCTTGCTGTTGCCCTGCTGCTTTGCTGCGCTATGGCTGTGCTGAGAAGTGCTCTCCAAGGGCTTGGATAGAGTTTGCCTCCTGTTCCCTGGAGTCTCAGGACCAAAAAGACTTCATCTCTACAAAAAGGACTCCTTGTGCGGTGAAAATCGATGCACAGCCTGCCAGAAACAACGCACAGCCTGCACTACGATGAAAAATTCACCGCACGCCAAAACCGGAATGACGCAGCATGACTTTGCAACAAAAAGATTGACGCAGATCCAGCGTAGCAACTGGAAATTCAACCCATGGCCCACTGGATTGACACACAGCCGAGCTAGAACAATGCAGCCCGACTTCCAGAGAGGAATTGACGCAGCGCCTGCCGTGCAGTAGAAATTTCCACGCAACACCCACCGGATCAACGCAGCTCCTGTGACTTTGTCCTGTCAGCACCGGAAGTCCACGCATCGTCCCCGGGGGGGGTCAAAAAACCCTGCAATCCGAAGATGATCCAAGAACGAGTGCCGGAAATCGATGCAAAACTTTCCCTGCGTGAAAACTAAATGACGCATCGCTGTGCGAGGCCTGAGAAATCGACGCACACCCCCCGGTTTTCCACGCATCTCCTCCTCTGCGGTTCTTTGCAGAGATTTTGAATGCAAACCAGGTACTTTGTGCTTGAAAGAGACATTGATTTTTTTTAAGAGACTAAAGACACTTTATATCATTTTTACAGTGACATTCCAAAATATATATATTGCATTTTAATCGTTTTGACCTGCATGTTTTCAGATAAATATTATATATTTTCTAAACACTGTGAGGTGTATTTTTGTCGTGTTCTACTGTGTTATTGCATGATTTATTGCACAAATACTTTACACATTGCCTTCTAAGTTATGCCTGATTGCTCAGTGCTAAGCTACCAGAGGGTGGGCACAGGATCATTTGGATTGTGTGTGACTTACCCTGACTAGAGTGAGGGTCTTTGCTTGGACAGGGGGTAACCTGACTGTCAACCAAATGCCCCATTTCTAGCAAAAATCTTTTCAAACACTAACATCACACTGTACACATCAATCACATTACAACCACTTGCACCACATCCCCAGGTAGAACCAGGTTAGTGCCAATATCATGTCACAACTTGATACCATCTACACCCCTGCATTACAACAATGTTGCACACTAGCTAAGCCACCTATCGCACACCTACTATATCATCATAGCAGTAGAGCTATCACAATAACCATTCCATCACAACCTTACTTGCCGTAATAAATCTGAGTCCCTATCCACAGCAACATAGTCAACCAACAACCAAGCAATTAAAAATGATGGTGCAATCATTTCAACATATCACATACACAAAATCCACCCATACCTACATTTGTGACTGATGTAATGTACCAGGAAAGTAGCCCTATCAGATGCCAAACACAAGGCAGCATGTTGCATACAAGACAAAAACATTTCAAACACAGAGTCCACAATTGACATTTGGAAACATGCAACAACTATATTTGCCTTTCCAAAAATTGGAGTATGATAGAGTAAAAGGCATGTCACCAACACATGTCCCAATAGTCATGTAGGAAAGGATGAGACATACTTTGTGGAGCTACTCATCTCAGTCATTCTCCACCTGTAAACAAAGTCATGTATACTTATGAGAGACTACTTAGCTCACAGGATTTACCCACAGACAACCCTAAGACAACCCCAAGTACCATACCAGCACCTTAAATTCAATGGACACCTGTCATGTGCATGATGGCCACATATAGTACAACTAGTAATGATGAGTGGCAACAACAATAGCCCATCATACAAATGGCAACATCACCATTCACACTTCAGACATTAGCAATCTTAAATCTGTATATGAACATCACAATTCCACAACAAACTTCTGAGCTTAACATGACAGAGACAAACACTTTGAGGCAAGTCAAATGACTGACTACACATACCATTCCAACAACATGTGAAGGTGAACTACCACACCTGCAACACAAATAAGTCTGTACAAACAATAGGATCCCAAACCAAAGCCTGAAAACATATCCACAGTAGCAAAACACTGTTTTTTAAGTTGCATCACAATGTTGATATATGGCAGAAGCTAACAATCTATCTGCTTAGTCCTCACTTACCAATGGGGACACCTCTTAACAGGTCTGAGTAAGTGTAGCAAGTGTGACATGTGAAATGTCAGATTGAGATCATAGCCTCACAATAGCTTGACACTCATTGGAAACCTCAGGAATAGTAGGCATGTACTCAACTTGTCAGACTCAATATTGCACATAGCAATGGATCAAGGGGCATTTGAATGACAGAGGGTAAAGACCAGGACAACTTACCATCAAGATATTGCGAGTATGGGTCCCTACGTGGCAAGGAACAACCAGAAGGGTACTGAGAGCAGTACAGTGGTACACATATGACACAGTCACATGTGCATCATCATGTGCTACTGTACAGAAGGGATGACATAGGTGAGTGTATGCCCCTATATACAATACCACCTATGTACCAATGTTGAGGACTCTACATCTAGGTTTTCATAGGAAGCATTTTACCTTTTGCACTTATCACATTGTCACAGCTTAGAGTCTTTCACATCATACACTGATCTTGCAAAGGAATGCAAATGAGTTTAGTCAGTACTCACCCTGCTGCTGTGATTCCCTCAAATGCCCATCCGACTCAGGGTGGCCACCACAAATATGTGGGCCATAGGAGGGTCAAGGTCCTTGGGAGGACATCCCCAGGTGGGCCTCAGCAGTCTTACGAGCCCAGCGTCTAAGGTCCTCCCTCCGCTTTCAACAGTGGGTGCTCCACTGGCTGTGGACCCCCAGGCTCTGCACTTCCTTGGTGATGGCAGGCCAGATTCCTTTTTCTAATGGGCGTTGACCTGCATGGATGACACAGACAAGAGGAGAAGGTCATGTACACATGCACCATCCCAAAACAAGTATGGTGAACAATAAAGTTAGTGCAGTTAGCCAAACATACCCTTTCTCATACCTCAAACTCTTTTGCAAGTCACCCTCTGCAGTCTGGCCATGTGTGAAGTGGAGTCAGGCCTACAACATGCATACCAAGTACCAGGTTTTGGCTAGAAGCATAGGACCAGATCACAAGTGTGTCCTTAAAATGGTACATCTCCTCAACTATTTGTCTTACCAACATTGATGTAAATGCTGTAATGTACATATGTGGATCAGGGTACAGACATCACACACTACCTACTATGTATAGGGGTAACAGCCTTTCTATGCATATGTGCACATAATCATCTACCCAGACATGATAGCTCAATCCTTCATTCATGCACGTTTCATCTTCTTCTTCATAAACTCTACTTTTCACCCACTGGTATTGTAATAGACTCAGCTGCTCCTCTGGTGCACCATATAGCTGTCTATACAGGGGTAGGACTTCCTCCACAAGCTTGTCCAGCTCCTCTGGAGAAAAAGCAGGGGCCATATCACCTGCAGGACGTGGCATGATTGCTCCCAGAGGCAGTACACAGCAGCTCAGGTCGTGGAGGTCTTGCTGGCAGCAGTATCAGGAGTCAAGTGAGGGATTGTGCAGAAGATGGCAGTCACATCTGCCACATAGAGGACCATCACTGCCGTCGGGTGTCACCATTGGCCCAGGTCCGCCAAAGGCAGCAATATGTTCCAATGGCAATGTCCACCGCGGTTGTAGCCACCTGCCACTATGATGACATCCGCCAGCGGATCAGGTCACTTCCTGATGTCCAGTACAGGAGCTCAGGCAGTTGCCATTTTAGGGCTCAAATATGTATGATGTGCCAATGAAAGCTGCGTCATTTACTGAAACCTCATATCTATGACAATGTGTGAAGTGCAGGCTTACTGTTTACAAGTATTAATGTGCAGGTCATTAGTAGAGGAAGTGAAATGAGGTACTTTTGGTTATGTACATGAAACAGTGTTGTCACCATACTAATGACAATCTAAAGATGGTATAGGTACAACAAATATGTGCTACATGTCTACAGGGTAGACGTAAATTTCACTATCAGTGACATGTATCTCCATGTATAGTAAATGCAAGGGTTTCGTGGATTTTCATCCGGTATACTTTAAAATTTTGGCTCAGTATGTGCTGAATACAACAAATTAATTGTTTCATGTGACATGATTTAGATATTTGTATCACGTTGTTATGATCAAACTTATGGAGTATGGATTGAGTCATTCACATACATTCTAGTGTTGTTCCACATAGTTACCCTGGCCTGAGCAGAACAAGACAATCTCCAGTGTATGGTCCACTAGCAGACCTGCATACCATGGAGGCGCAACATGTAATCCAACTATATCGCCTAGATAGGAATACAAAAATGAAACTAAGGCCCTCATTATGAGATTGGCAGTCAATCCCGCTTACCGCCACAGTGACCGCTGCCAACATACTGCCGCTGAGGCTGCTATTCGTTCGCCATATTATGACACACACACACCATACCGACAGAATACAGCCACATACACAAATCCGCCAGCCCAAAGGTCAGTGGTAAACTGTCAGTACCAACAACCATACAGTTACGCCAACAAAACAATACCCACCACATCATGACCCACGAATCACCACAGCAGACATTCAACAGCCGGAAAATCATTGGCGGTACACACCGCGGCGCTCAGAATGGACACCCAAATACTAAACAACACAACATTGGCTAATTCAAACAACACTCACCTGACACCTATACACACACCACACCACACCACACCACACATACCCACTCACACCACTAAAAAACACACACCCACAATCCTTTAAGAATACTAATCATTGCCACCAGACAGACATCAAGACAACTGTGACAACTACACACACATCATCCTTCACACACTCCACTACGCACACCCAATCACACTACCCAAAACCCACACACTTACACACACCACTCAACACCCATGGTCCCACAAAGGCACCCCAGTTTTACAGATGAGGAGTTGCGGGTAATGGTGGAGGAAATAGTCAGGGTAGAGCCACAGCTGTTTGGAGCACATGCATAGCAGATATCCATTGCAAGGAAGATGGAGCTATGGCGGAGAATCTGGACAAGGTGAACGAAGTGGGACAGCATCCAAGAACAAGGGACGACATCAGGAGGAGGTGGAATGACCTACGGGGAAGGTACGTTCTGTGGCAGCAAGGTACCAGCTCACTATACAGAGGACTGGGGGTGGACGCCCACCTCCTCCACAGCTCACAGCATGGGAGGAGCAAGTCATGGCATTATGCATCCAGAGGGACTCCCTGTAGTAGCCACAGGACTGGACACTGGTAAGTCATCATTTACCACTTATCACCCCCATACCTGCATGCCATTTCACACCCTCACCCTCACTCCCATCACTCCACTCCATCCCACACACTGCACCAACGCAGATGACTAACCCCAATGCCAAGCCCTGCATGGACACCCATCACCAAAGCATGCACAGCATAGGAGTACTAACAATCCCACAATACATCAACATACACATTCAAAGGTGGCATGGCAACAGCAACGATAGAGGGGAAGATAGGGAAGTACAATATATCAGTGGCATGAAACATAATACATCACTTACATCCCCACAGGTGCCCCAGCCAATCTCAGCGGAGAGGAGGTGCTATGACTATCCAGTCCCCCAACAGAAGATTCCCCCAGTGATGACAGTAACTCTGGACTTGTCAGACAGGGCTTAGTGAGTCCCAGGAGGGGTGCAGTTGGTGGTGGTTGGTCCTCATCTTGCTGTCTCATATAGCCAATTATTTGACAGTGCAATGCATAGTGCCCAATCCTGATCTCTGTGTGTGACGATACTGTGTATGATTTCTGTGGTGTTGGTGCAGTATTTGACCTAGTGCTCCACCCCCCCACCACTTTTTTCTTCTGTCATCCTGGCCATGTGTGCATTAGCATCATCTGTAGGAGGAGCAGGGGCACTGGTCACAGAGGGAGCTGCATCCCATGGGACCCAGTAGGCAGAGTCCACCGACGCCGAGGGAACCAGTGGGATGGAGGATGAGGGGAGCACCACAGCTGAGACAGGAGGTGACAACACTGACTGAGATACCTCCTCCGATAGAAGCTCCCTGGTGATGGCAGACACCTCTGTGGCCACCCCAGCTGCAGGTACAGTCGCCACCCCCCTTACCAGCACCGCCCTCCCAGTAGCCCCTCAGCGAGGTGCCTGTGCCCGTTCACCCAGAAGGATGGGCATCTCCTTCGCCCCAGGCACCTCAGGCCCTGCCCCAGTGAGCCCTGCTGCCCTGAGTGAGAAGGCTATTGACCTCCTGAGATCCATCTCTGTAGGGCAGTCAACCATTGTGAATGCTATCCAAGGGCTGGCATCCCAGATGCAGCAATGCAATGCATTCCTGGTGGGCATCCACAGTGGATTGGCGGCCCAACAGAGATCGATTCAGGCTCTGGCCTCCTCTCTGATGGCAGCCATTGTCCCTCTACCTACCGTCTCCCCTCCAATTACCATTTCCCAGTCCCAATCTCCTGAACCCCAACCCATCCCATGCATACAAACAGATGAGCATGCACACAAGACATCATACAAGAGTGGTACAGTCAAACACAGGCACCACACTTCAGAACACAAGCATTCAAGCAAACACAAAACAGTTGCAGACACAACCACATCCAAAGCCTGCACTGTTTCCCCCTCCTCCTCCTCCTCCTCCTCCTTTTCCTCCATTTCCCTCACAGTCACGTCCACACTCACTCCTGCATGCACTGCATCAATATCCACCACCAGCATCACCACAACAAGCAGCACACACACCTCACTAACAGACACCTCCACAACATCCATGCATGTGTCCCCGTGTCCTCTCCCACCCTGTCTGTCCCCCCCTTAAAGGACATAATTGCAAGCACTCAGACACCCAACAGCCATCCACCTCACACACACACTGCCCATGAACCTGCATCCTAGTTCAGCAGACATACATCTCGAGCAAACACTCCCTCAACCTCCACTCCCATCCCTCCTCCCTCTTCCCGCCCCACAGTCCCCAAGAAGCTTTACCTTGCCAACTTGATCTCTTCCCTCCCCCTCCTCCCATCCTGCCCATAAGAGCAGGGTCCCAATGACCCATCCCAGCACCTCAGCTAAACAGTCCACATGAACAGTGGAGGCACCTCCTCATTTTGGAGGCAAAACAGTGATGGATCCCACTCCACCAGCCAGGAAGGATAAGGATCCCACAACCCCTGCCATGAAGGGGAAGAAGCACTCAACTCCTGTCATGAAGGGGAAGAAGCCCTCAACTCCTGTCATGAAGGGGAAGAAGCCCTCAAATCCAGCAGAGGCTGGCAGGGGGACACTACCACCACCACCGCCAGTGGTCACGGAGCCCTCACCTCCAGCTGAGGCAGTGCAGCCCACTCCTCCTGCAGAGGCTGCACCTTCACCTGCTGAGACAGTGCAGCCCTCACCTCCAGCAGAGGGTGCCCAGGAGGTACCTTCACCTGCTGACACAGTGTAGCCCTCACCCCCAGATGAGACAGTGCAGCCCTCACCTCCAGATGAAACATTGCAGCCCTCATCTCCAGCAAAGGGCATGTAGGCCACCCTCCTGGGACTGCTGTAGAAGGATCCCCCTCCAGAACCAGTGGGCAAGTCACCCACCTGAGAGAAAGTGACCTTGCACTCCCCAGCACAGAGACATGGGCATGGTGCCTCCTCCAGAACCAGTGGGCAAGCTACCCACCTGAGAGACTGTGACCTTGCACTCCCCAGCACAGAGAAATGGGCATGGAGCCCCCTCCAGAACCAGTGGGCAAGTCACCCACATGACAGACTGTGACCTTGCACTCCCCAGGACAGAGAAATGGGCATGCAGCCTCCTCCAGAACCAGTGGGCAAGTCACCCACCTGAGAGACTGTGACCTTGCACTCCCCAGCACAGAGAAATGGGCATGAACCCCCCTCCAGAACCAGTGGGCAAGTTCCAGACTTCGGCTGAGGTGTCCCCCACCCCCATCCCCCTGAGGTCCCTGCCCACTTGCAAACTGATGCCCCTACAGACCTCTGTGCGGATGATGTCAGGAAACAAGTTGGAACTTACACTGTGTCCTGTGGGCATGTGGGCCCTTTGTACTTTGGACTGGGCATTGGCCCTTTGTGGACATTTGTACATATCTCTTTTTTTATCCAATTGGTTCATTTGGTGGCTCTTCCATTCAATACATTCTCATTACTGCCTTCTTGCTGTCCTTGCATTATTACGCTGTGTGTTGAATATCATTGTTTTTCATCTGCAGCTGTTTGTGTGTAAGGTGTGTGTGTGTCTGGTGTGTTTTGTGCGTGTGTTTGTCACTCTCCTTTTCCTCCCTTCCTCCCTTGTGTGCTAGGCAGTTATACTCACCGTCGTCGTCTTCGTCAGGTGGAGCATGGCGTAGATGAGCATCGGGAAGACTTGCAGTTCAGGTTCCATGACAGTTTTGTCCTACTCTGTGTCTCTGATGGTGAGTCTTTCGTCTTCTGTGCAGTGTTTCCGCCAGGCTTTTGATGGCATTGGTTACGCCCCGGAAATTGTGGTGGTTTACTGTGTTGTGATATGGTGGGCAGTACTTTGGCGGTAATTACCGTCGGCCTGTTGGCAGTATTTCCGCCACTTTGTCACTCACTGCCAATGTCATGATAACCACCTAAGTCATCATTTTGAGCCAGATCTGATGCCTGCCATTTGCAATCCCAATAGCATACCTCCCAACGTTCAAGTCAGGTCAGTGCTGCACTTCCTGACCACTGGGTCCTTTTAGAATACAGTGGCCCTAACTGCAGGGATATCTCAGTCCATGTTCAGTCTGGTTTTGAAGGCTGTACTGTCTACATTGTTAAAACACCTTGACAACTACATCAGATTTCCTCAACGTAAGGATTTTGCCCATGTGAAGGCCCATTTCTATGCTTTGGGACACATTCCACATGTAGCCTTGGTTCCACCAAGTACAAATAAACAAGTATTTAGGAAGAAGAAAAGCTTCCACTCCATAAACGCCCAAGTGGTCTGTTTGGCCGACTTCTACATTTCACAAGTTTGTACAAGGTATCCAGGATCAGTCCATGATTACTTCATCATGCAGAACAGTAATAGCCCACTGCGTTTTCTGGCTACCATAAGATTAAAGTTTGGATTGGTGTCACTATACCTTACAGAGGACTCTGGCTACCCAAACAGTCATTGGTTATTGACACCACTGAGGTAACCAATCACGCCAGGGGAAGTCCACTTCAGTGAGGCCCAAGGAAGGACAAGGCATGTTGTGGAGTGGACTTTTGGGCTCCTGAAGGCAAGGTTTCACTGCATAGACAAATCTGGAGGAGCCCACCTCTACTCACCCTACAAGGTATTTCAAATAATTGTTGCCTGCTGCATGCTCCACAACCTTGCCCTGAGACGTCAGATACCATTCATACCAGAAGAGGGGAAGCCAGTAGAACCCGTGGGTGGAAATGCAGATATTCCAAGTGAGGATGAGCATGATGAGGATGAAGACGGAGACATCAGGGCAGATGTCATCAATCAGTATTTCAACTGACTCAAGGTATGTGTTAGAAATGGGGTCTTTGGTTGGCAGTCATGTTACCCCCTGTCCAAGCAAGGTCCCTCACTCTAGTCAGGGTAAAGAAGAATCACACTCAGTTAGCCCCGTGCACCCCCTTGGTAGCCTGGCACGAGCAGGCAGGCTTAACTTCAGAAGCAATGTGTAAAGAATTTGTACCAACACACACAGTAATACAGTGAAAACACTACAAAATGGACACCACATATGTTTGGACAAATAGATAATATTTATCTAAATCAAACAAGACCAAAATGACAAAAATCCAACAAAAACAAATAAAGATATGAATTTTCAAAAGAATAGGAGTCTTAGGCCCTCATTATGACATTTGCGGTAAGTTCTGCTTACCGCCATGCCGACTGCCGCTAACATACGGCTGCCGCAGCTGTTTACCGCTACCCATATTATGACCCACACATAGCAATCCGTCACTATACAGCCACACACGCAAGTCCACCAGCCCAAAGGTCAGTGATAAACCCACACCGTTATGCCAACAGAACTACGTCCACAGCATTATGACCCTCGAATCACTGCGGCAGTCATCAACGCGCTCAAAATACACATACTCAAACAAAACAACATCACATTGGACAATTCAAACTACACACACCTGACACACATAGACACACCACACCCACACACCCACACTACTATAAAACACACACACACATTACCCACATCCCTTTATGACCCAAATAATTGACAACAGAGAGAGAGAGACACCAAGAGCACCCACAGAACCAGAAGCACAGAACACCATCACCCATACACCATACAGCATCCACCCCAACACATCACCTCACACACCCGCACACACCACACAGACTACACCCATGGCACCACAAAGACAGCCCAGGTTCTCTGAGGAGGAGCTAAGGGTCATGGTGGAGGAAATCATCCGAGTAGAGCCAGAGCTATTTGGATCACAGGTGCAGCAGACATCCGTTGCTAGGAAGATGGAGCTATGGCGGAGGATCGTGGACAGGGTCAACGCCGTGAAACAGCGCCCCAGAACAAGGGATAACATCAGGAAGAGGTAGAACAACCTACGGGGGAAAGGTATGTTCTGTGGTAGGAAGACACCTGATGGAGGTACAGAGGACTGGCGGTGGACCCCCACCTCCTCCCCCACAACTAACAACATGGAAGGAGCAAGTCTTGGTAATACTGCATCCTGAAGGCCTGGCAGGAGTAGCAGGAGGACTGGACTCTGGTAAGTCATCTCTTTACTTCTTTCACTCCCCCTACCTGCATGCCATCACATACCCCCACCCCTACCCTCACACCCACCACCCCACCACCTCACATACACCCCACATCACAACCCACCCATCCCAACATCAAGCCCTGCATGCACCACGAATGCATGGACATCACTCACAATCCTGCATGGACACCCATCACTAAAGCATGCACATTAGAGAAGGGGGAAAAACGGTGAGCAGCTGGCCAGTATTCCACATTTCCAAACAGTACACTGCATTGCATGTTGTGACTGTAACAGTATGTTGTTGGATAGGCTTAAATGGTGCTAGGTGTACTGTGATGCAGTTAGGTGCCATGGCCGCCCCCCCCCCCGATATGGCGTCCGCCTGTCCTTTGTGGATGGACATGTGGAGATGAGGTAATGCTGCTGACGTGTGCTGTTGCGGGAGGCGGTCGAGTACCGTTGTGCAACTCCTCATTGGTTGTCATTGGGCCCAATGAGTTACAGTGGCCAATGATGATGTACGCCGGCGGTGACGGTACGCACTGCTGCAGATGTGACCACCATTTCCTATCTGTTCACTCACTTGCTATCTGACCTTCAACAGGAGAGGACCTACACTGCAAGTGCTACTGTGACCTGTATCTGGAACCGACCATGGCTTGTGTGACTGGGGAAAGGGCCCCTGCCTTCCACGCTGTGGAGTTAGAGAGACTGGTGGATGGGGACCTGTCCCAGTACTGAATACTGTATGGGCCTCCAGACCAATAGGTGAGTACACTGTGAGCACGATGCAAGGGCCATGAATGCATGGAGGGCCTCGTGTAGGGTGGGAGGTTGGTAGAAGGGTTCCGGGTAGCATGCTGCATGTATGGTGGGTACTGTCTGTGCATAAGGGGATGTGAGTAACAGGCCGGACGGTATGACTGATATGTTTCTTTTTCTGCAGATATGCGCCCATCAGAAAAAGGGTATATGGTGTTCCATCACCAAGGACGTGTGGACCCTGGGGGTCTACGGCAAGCGGAGCACCCACTGTTGCAAACGGTGGCAGGACCTGAGACGCTGGGCAGGAAAGACGGAGGAGACCCAGCTGGGGATGGCCTCCCAACGAGGAAGGGGTGCCTGTCGAACCCTTACCACCTGATGGCCCACATACTAGTTGTGGCCTATCCGGAGCTAGATGGGTTCTGAGGGCATCACAGCAGACACAAGGGGGTGAGTACAGTTTCCCAATATACTAATTGCGCATGGTGGGGTGGGCACTGGGTGTGGGATGTGGGCCTGTGGGTGGCCCTAAGCCAGGCCGCACATTGCAGGGTAGGTCCCATGTTGGGCAGGGGCTGATAAACACCACCTCCTACCAAGCTAGTAGGCATCCAGTACTGGGCAGGGGTCTGTGGGTCTCAGGTATGCTTCTACTGATGTTAGGTATTCCTGTCCATGGCCTGGTGAATAGCATTGTGACTGGTAGTGCTTTGCCTAGTGCGTAGGGCTGTTCCCTGTGTGTGTGTGTGTGTGTCATGTACGCCAATGGTGGTGTTGTTGCTGCCATTGACCTAGTGTATTCTTTGTCTCTCCCCCCTTTTTGTTTTGTCACCATGTCCTTATGTGCATTAGCATCATCTGGCGGAGGAGCAGAGTCACCGTCAACGGAGGGAGCTGCATCCCCCAGGGCCCAGGAGGCCGGATTTACAGACAGTGAGAGCACCAGTGGGACGGAGGGCGATGGGGGCACCATGGCGGAGACAGAAGGGGACAGTTCTGACAGTGATACCTCCTCTGATGAAAGCTCCCTGGTGGTGGCGGACACCTCTGTGGCCACCCCAACTACAGGTCCAGCAGCCATCCCCATAACAGCACCATCCTCCCAGCAGCCCCTCAGCGTGTTTCCCATGCCCGCACACCCAGGAGGGTGGACATCTCCTTCGCCCCAGGCACCTCAGGCCCTACCCCAGTTAGCCCTGCTGCACTGAGTGAGGAGCCTATTGACCTCCTGCAATCCATCTATGTTGGGCAGTCAACCATAGTAAATGCCAACCCTGGGCTGGCAGCCCATTTGCAACAAATAAATGCATTCTTGGAGGGCATTCATTCTGGCATGGGGGCTCAACAGAGATCAATCCAGGCTCTGGCCTCCTCCCAGATGGCAGCCAATGTCCCTGTTTCTAGTCTCCCCCCTCCAACTTCCTCTACTCTGTCCTGTTCCCCTCAACCTATCCCAAGCACACATTCAGACCAGCATGCACCCAAGACACACAGGAGTGGCTCAGGAAAACACAAGCACCACACATCATCCCACAGGCACTCACACAAACACCATCCAGATGCAGACATACCAACATCCACTGCCTCCACTGTGGCCTCCTCCTCGTCGCCATCCACCACCCTCCCAGTAGCGTCTCCACTCACACCTGCATGCACTACATCCTCACCCACTACCTCCATCACCATCACCATCACGCCTTTCACTACACACTCCCCACTGGCAGTTACCACCCCCACATCCATGCACACGTCCCCTGTGTCCTCTCCCACTGTCTGTGCTCCCTCCTCCAAAAGTACATAAACACAAGCACTCAGACACCCATCAGCCATCCACCTCACAACAGCATCCAGTCCATGCACCTGCACCTAAACACAGCAGACAGACACCTCCTACAACCACTCCCTCTTCCTCCACTCCCAAACCTTCTTCCTCTTCCTGCCTCAGTGTCCCTAAGAAGCTTTTCCTCTCCACCGTCGACCTCTTCCCTACCCCTCCCCCCCAGTCCTTCACATCGGGCCAGGGTGGTCAGAACCCAGGCGAGCACCTCAGCCACCCAGTCCACGGTGCTTGTTGCTACCTCCATGGCTGTCAGTATGCTAAAGTGGCTGTCTGTGTGGGCAGTTTCCGCCGTGGTCATAATTCAATTTTTTTACTGTCGCCCTGTTGGCGGTATTACCACCGCTTTAACACCGACCGCCAGGGTTGTAATGAGGGCCTTAATCTTTAGAAAACAGTGACAATGCTATTGTTACACAAAGTACATGGTTAGCATAAAAAATAAAGCTACACGGGTGAGCGTGCGTCGGAAAAGGGTAGTGATGCATCCATGTCTTACTCGCAAATGAGACCGTGCGTCATTTCCTTCTCCG
The DNA here is from genome assembly GCF_031143425.1 of Pleurodeles waltl. Classification (NCBI taxonomy): domain Eukaryota; kingdom Metazoa; phylum Chordata; class Amphibia; order Caudata; family Salamandridae; genus Pleurodeles; species Pleurodeles waltl. The sequence goes on from NC_090437.1 coordinate 1,079,551,687, forward strand.
GTCGGGTCAGCGATGCGTCATTTTTCTCCCGTAGGAGAGTGATGTGTCAATTTCCAGATGGGGCACCTCGGAACCACGCAGAGTCGGGTTGTGTTAGAAATGGGGTCTTTGGTTGGAAGTCAGGTTACCCCCTGTCCAAGCAAAGACCCTCACTCTAGTCAGGATAAGTCAAACACAATCCAAATGATCCTGTACACACCCTCTGGTAGTTTGGCACTGAGCAGTCAGGCTTAACTTAGAAAGCAATGTGTAAAGTATTTGTTCAATAAATCATACACCAACACAATATAGCACCACAAAAATACACCACCCAGTGTTTAGAAAAGTATATAATATTTATCTGATAAGATGCAGGTCAAAACGATTAAAATGCAATAAGTATATGTTCAGATACACTGTAAAAGTAATATGAAGGGGGTCATTATGACCTCGGCGGTCTTTTCGCCGAGGTACCGCCGTGCTGAAGACCACCAATGATGGCGGTCTTCCACACCGCGCATTATGACCACTGGCAGGCCGCCGTCCTTTTCCGTACGGAAAGCCGCCAGCAGCCATACTGGTGGACGGCGGGAAAGTGGAAGTTGCTCAACCTCCACCGCCACATCAACAGAACACCGCCCACTGAATCACGTCCCATGATTCGGTGTGGCGGTGTTCTGGTGACGGTGTGCTGGTGGCGGAGCTGCCCCCATGGATCCCGTCCCCTCCCGGAGGATCAACGGACAAGGTAAGTTGATCGTCCGTTAGGGAAGGGGGTGGGGGATGTTGTGTGTTGTGTGCGTGCATGGGGTGTGCATGTGAGAGTGTAGAGGGGGTGAGTGAGTGAGTATATACTTGCAGGGGGTGCTGTGTGTATGGGAAATGTGTGCAGGTCGGACGGTGTGCATGTCTGTTTGTATGTGTGTGGGAATGTGTTGTCGGGGTGTATGTGTGCGTGTAGGGGTGTGTATATGTGCATGTTGGGGGTGTGTGTGTGTAGGGGTGTGTATATGTGCATGTTCGGAGTTGGGGTTGGGAGGGGGGTTGTGCCACCTTTGGGGGGGTGGCAGGGGTGTGGGTGGTGAGGGGGGAGGATTCGTGGGGGTAGCGGGGTGGGGGAGACCCCTATCAGTGCCAGGGAAGGAATTCCTTGGCACAGATAGTGCCGACCGCCATGGATCTCATGGGTGTTCCCAACTACCCAAGATCCATGGCGGTATGCAGGGTCCTGATACCGTTGGCGGTTTAGTGATGACCAACGGGCTGGAGACCGCAATCTCCAGCCCAGCGGTCTTCACCGCCATATCGGTTATCGTCGTGGTCATAATTCCATTTTTTTTCCACCGTAAATTTTTTCGTAATGACCCCCAAAGTGTTTTAAGTCTTTTAAAATCAAACAAAGTCTCTTTCAAGCACAAAGTACCTGGTTAGCGTGAAAAATCTCCACAAAGAACGGCAGAGGAGGAGATGCGTGGTGGAAACAAAGCGGTGTGCATCGATTTCTTGGGCCACACACGGCGATGCGTCACCTAGTTTTCATGCAGGGATGGCTGTACATCAATTTCCAGCGCTCAGTTGTAGATCCCCTTCGGGTTACGGGGTTTTCAGACACCCCGGGGATGATGCGAGGATTTCCTGCGTTGGCAGGACGAAGTCACAGGTGCTGCGTCGATTTGGTGGGCGTTTCGTCAAATCTTCTACCGCACGGCAGGCGCTGTGTCGATTTCTCTCTGGAAATCGGGCTGCATTGTTACGGCTTGGCTCTGCATCGATCCGGTGGGCCGTGCGTTGAATTTCCAGTCGCTACGCTGGCGCTGTGTCAATCTTCTCGTTGCGAAGTCAGGCTGCGTCGGTCCGGTTTGACGTGCGGTGACATTTTCACCGTGGTGCAGGCTGTGCATCGTTTCTGGCAGGCTGTGCATCAAATTTCGCCGCACAAGGAGTCCTTCTTGTAGAGATGAAGTCTTTTTGGTCCTGAGACTTCAGGGAACAGGTGGCAAGCTCTATCCAAGCCCTTGGAGAGCACTTCTTCACCACAGCCAGAGAGCAGCAAGGCAGCAGTTCTTCACAGAAAGCAGACAGGTGAGTCCTTTGGGCAGCCAGGCAGATCATCTTGGCAGGATGTAGGTTCTGGTTCAAGTTTCTTCTCCAGGAAGTGTCTGTGAGGTAGAGTGTCTACCCCAAGAAGTGTCTGAAGGCTGTGGTTTTGGGTGTTCTTCTTATACCCATTTTGGCCTTTGAAGTAGGCTACTTAAAAGGAAAAGTCTCACTTATTTGTGAAATCCTGCCTTGCCCAGGTAAAGCCTCAGACACATACCAGGAGTTTGGAGACTACATTGTGTGCGGGCAGGTACAGCCCTCTCAGGTGGAGTGACCACTACTCCCTGCCTCCTAGCACAGATGGCTCATCAGAATATGCAGGCTACACCCCAGCCCCCTTTGTGTCACTGTCTGGTGAGAGGTGCAAGCAGCCCAACTGTCAAACTAACCCAGACAGAGAATTCCCCAGCAGGTAGAGTCACAAAAATGGTTTAAGCAAGAAAATGCCCACTCTCTAAAAGTAGCATTTTCAAACACACAATCTTAAAATCAACTTTACTAAAGGATGTATTTTTAAATTGTGAGTTCAAAGGTCCCAAACTCCTCATGCCTATTTGCTCCCAAAGGGAATCTATGCTTTAATCATGTTTAAAGGCCGCCCCCAGGTTAACCTATGAGAGAGATAGGCCTTGCAATAGTGATAAACAATTTTGGCAGTATTTCACTGTCAGGACATTTAAAACACATTAATGTATGTCCTACCTTAACCATACACTGCACCCTGCCCATGGGGCTACCTATGGCCTACCTTAGGGGTGTCTTATATGTATGAAAAGGGAAGGGTTAGGCCTGGCAAGTGGGGACACTTGCCAAGTCGAATTTACAGTTTAAAACTGCACACACTGCAGTGGTAAAGTGCTCAGAGTTATAAAGCCAACAAAAACAGGTCAGGAAAAATAGGAGGAAGGAGGCAAAAGTTTGGGGATGACCCTGCAAAAAGGGCAAGGTCCAACAGGTCGACTTAAAAAATCGTTAGCAGGTGTTGTGTGTCGTTTCTCCAGCCACATTGCATCGATCTTCCAGCGCGATGCAGGTGGGGCATTGATTTCAGCCACAAAGCCGGCGGTGCGTCGTTTATGAGCCACTTCATGGAAGGTGCAATAAAAATGTCCCTGCACGGTGGATTGTACCTGAATTTGTAGTTCTTCTCTGCCAACTTCACCTTTCAAAGGCCCAGGAACTGGATAGGGTACCACTTGGCAGGGCAGGAGTCTCAGCAGAGAGTCCAGGTGCTGGTAGGGGCAGTCTTCGATGGCCCTGGGACTTCAACAACAGGAGGCAAGCTCAGTTCAACCCTTGGAGATTCTTCTCATGCAGGAATGCACAACAAAGTCCAGTCTTTGTCCCCTTTCACAGGCAAAATCAGCAACTGTAGGATAGCCCAACAAAGTACAGTCAGAAGGAGGGGCAGCACTTCTCTTGGCAGAGGTTCCTCTTGGTTTCAAAAGTGATCTCATCTTCAGGGGTTTTGGGTGCCCTTCTTATACCCCTTTCTGCCTTTGAAGGAGGCCTACTTCAAATAGAAGTCTCTGTTGTTTTCAAGTTCCTGCCTTGCCCAGATAAAGCCTCAGACACATACCAGGGGGTTGGAGACTGCATTGTATGAGGGCAGGCCCAGCCCTTTCAGGTGTGAGTGACCACTCCTATCCTCCCTCCCAGCACAGATGGCTCATCAGGATATGCAGGATACACCTGAGCTCCTTTTGTGTCACTGTCTAGAGAGAGGTGCAAACAGCCCAACTGTCAAACTGACCCAGACAGGGAATCCACAAACAAGCAGAGTCACAGAATGGTTTAAGCAAGAAAATGCCTACTTTCTAAAAGTGGCACTTTAAAACAAACAATTGAAAAAACAACTTCATTAAAAGATGTATTTTTTAATTGTGGGCTCAGAGATCCTAATCTCCACATTCCTATGTGCTCCAAAAGGGAATCTGCACTTTAATAATATTTAAAGGCAGCCCCCATTTTAACCTATGAGAGAGACAGGCCTTGCAACAGTGAAAGCCAAATTTGACACTATTTCACTGTCAGGACATGTAAAACACATAAGTACATGTCCCACCTTAAACATACACTGCACCCTGCCCATGAGGGCTACCTTGGGCCTACCTTAGGGCTGCCTTACATGTGTAAAAAGGGAAGGTTTAGGCCTGGCAAGTGTGTACACTTGCCAAGTCGAATTGGCACTTAAAAACTGAACACACAGACACTGCGGTAGCAGGTCTGAGGCATGTTTACAGGGATACTTTTGTGGGTACTCTCGGAGGCTGGCCTGGCTTATAGTTGGTACTTGATGGTACTTACACCTTGTGCCAGGTCCAGTTATCACTTTTAGTAGATCAGTAGTGTTCTAGCAGCTTACGTTGATAGAGGTAGCTATGGCAGAGAAGCTTAGGCTGAACTAGAAGACATGCAAATCTCCTACTATACCACGTATATCCTATAGGTACTATATCATAAGAAAGACAATACTCAGAGTTACCAAAAATAAAGGTACTTTATTTTAGTGACAATGTGCTAAAAATATCTCAGAGGATATACTTCCTTAAGAGGTAAGTAAAATACACAAATATACACACAAACCAAAATCAGGTAAGTAAACAGAAAAGTAGTGCAAACACTGTAGAATAGAATAGGATGCAATAGGCTTAGGGACAACACAAACCATATACTAAGAAAGTGGAATGCGAACCATTTAGGGACCCCAGGCCTGGTGTAGTGTGTAGAGGGTCGCTTGGAGTGTAAGAATACACCAAGGGTGTCCAAGATACCCCACCCCAAGACCCTGAAAAGTAGGAGTAAAGTGACCCTACTTCCCCAGAAACACACTAATGTCAAGATAGGAGATTCTGCAAAGACCACAACAGACTGCAAAGCACTGAAGACAGATTCCTGGACCTGAGAACCTGCAAAGGATGGAGACCAAGTCCAAGAGTCACGAAAGTGTCCAGGGGGGGCAGGAGCCCACTAAACCCCGGATGAAGGTGCAAAATGGCTGCCTCCGGGTGGAAGAAGCTGAAGATTCTGTAACAACGTTAGATGCCAGGAACTTTTCCTTTGCACAGAAGATGCCCCACGGCGTGCTGGAGGATGCTGAGTTGTTTCCACACAGAAAGACCACAAACAAGTCTTGTTAGCTGCAAAGGTTGTGGTTAAAGAAAATTGGTGCTGCCTGGGCCCAGGAAGGACCAGGAGGTCGCCCCTTGGAGGAGGAGACAGAGGGGACACTCAGCAGCAGAGAGAACCCACGCAGAAACAGGCAGCACCCGCAGAAGCACTTGAACAGGGATTCAAGAGAACTGAGCACTGCGGTCATTTCAACACTACAAAGGAGAGTCCCACGAAGCCGGTGGTCAACTCAGCGAGTTGAGCAATGCAGGATGGAGTGCTGGGGACCCTGGGCTGTGCTGTGCACAAAGGATTCCTTGCAAAAGTGCACAGAAGCCCTAGCAGCTGCAGTTCACGCAGTACACAGGATTACTGTCTGGTGTGTGGAGGCAAGGACTTAGCTTCACAAAATGTGGACAGATGGACCACTGGACTGTCGGGGTCACTTGGATCCAGCTCATGTGTTCCAGGGACCACACTCATTGAGATGAGAGGGGACCCAGAGGACCGGTGATGCATAAATTTGGTGCCTGCGTTAGCAGGGGGAAGATTCCGTCGACCCACGGGAGATTTCTTCGTGGCTTCCAGTGCAGGGTGAAGGCAGACATCCCTCAGAGCATGCACCACCAGGAAACAGTCGAGAACGCCAGCAGGATTAGGCGCTACAATGTTGCTGGTATTCTTCTTGCTACTTTGTTGCGGTTTTGCAGGCGTCTTGGAGCAGTCAGCGGTCGATCCTTGACAGAAGTCAAAGAGAGAGATGCAGAGAAACTCAGGTGAGCTCTTGCATTCGTTATCTGATGAGAAACCCACAGGAGAGACCCTAATTAGCCCTCCGATGAAGATTGGCCACCTAACCAGGTAAGCCCCTATCAGGAGGGGTCTCTGATGTCACCTGCTGGCACTGGCCACTCAGGGGCCTCCATTGTGCCCTCACACCTCTGCATTCAAGATGGCAGAGGTCTGGGACACACTGGAGGGGCTCTGGGCAACACCCCTGGGGTGGTGATGGACAGGGGAGTGGTCACTCCCCTTTCCTTTGGCCAGTTTCGCGCCAGAGCAGGGGCTGCGGGATCTCTGAACCGGTGTAGACTGGTTTATGCATGGAGGGCACCATCTGTGCCCTTCAAAGCATTTCCAGAGGCTCTGGGGGGCTACCCCTCCCAAGCCTGTAATACCTATTTCCAAAGGGAGAGGGTGTAACACCCTCCTTTCAAAGGAAATGCATTGTTCTGCCTTTCAGGGACTGAGCTGCTCAAGGGCCCTGTCTGTGAGGTGGCAGCAGCTGTAATGGAGTCTATTAAGTCACAACACAAAAAATTTCACCAAAATGCAATGTCATGCATGCTCATAGCTCACCTTTTGCCACTTTTACTGTTAATGCACTCACTAGCTCATTGTTCACCTGTCCAAAGACCTTTATTTGGCAACTCTCAAATGAAGCATACTCATCTGAGGAGATGACATTTGTTTAGTGTGTGGAGTATAGGGACTGACATGACTGCAACTCCTAAATCTATTTCTACAAATGCAAACAGTCCAGTGTTCACTTGGCCAAATAACCCTGTTTGTTATCTATCAATTTAAGGGTACTCACATGGGAAGATAACATTTGTCATGTGTGTGTAGTACAGGCACTGACATGACTACAACTCCCAGTTTGCACTATTCCTGTAACTACAAACACTAGCACAGTAGTCACATACTACAAAAGATCTGTTTGTGAACTCTCACTTGAAGTACAATCACCAAGAGGGAGAGCATTTGGTCAAGTGTGTCTAATAGAGAGAGTGATTGGACTGCAACTCACAGGAGGCCCTGTTACTGTAACTCCAACCACTAGCACAGTGGCCACATGCCTTAATACATCTGTTTCACACTTATCAATTGAAGTGGACTCACCTGGGGGATAGCATTTCTATAGTGTGTGTAGTAGAGAGAGTGATCTGACTACAACTCACAGGAGGCCCTGTTGCTATAACTCCAACCACCAGCACACTGGGCACATGCCTTAATACAACTGTTTCACAATTATAAATTGTAGTGGACTCACCTAGGGGATAACATTTGCATAGTGTGAGTAGTAGATAAGAGTGACATGACTGAAACTCCCAGCAGGCCCTACATCTGTAACTCCAAACACCAGACCAGAGGTCACTTGCACATATACCCCTGTTTGTCAACTCCCAAATGAAGTAACCTTACCTAGGGGGATACCATTTGTATAGTGTGTGTAGTACAGGGAGTGACATGGCTTCTAAGGCAAGGAGGCTGTGATACTTGTATTCTACCCACCAGCCCAGTGTCCTTTTCTCAAAAGTCCCCTGTTTGGTAACTCACACATGAAGTATAATCATCTGGGGGGTTAGTATTTGTACAGTGTGTGTAGTACATGTAGTTACATGACTGCAACACCCATGAGGCTCTGTTACTGTCACTCCAGCCACCAGTCCAGTGTTCTCTTCTCCAAATTCCCTTGTTTGGGAGCTCACAAATGAAGCTCACCTGGGGGATAACATGTATCAAGTGTGTGAAGTAGAGGGAGTGACATGACTACTAGCCAGGACCCCAGTGCTCATAGTTTGTGGCCTGAATGTGTTCCCTGTGTGGTGCCTAACTGTGTCACTGAGGCGGCTCTGCTAATCAGAACCTCAGTGCCTATGTTCTCTCTGCTTTTAAAATTGTCACTGCAGGCTAGTGACCATTTTTACCAATTCTGATTGGCACACTGGAACACCCTTACAATTCCCTGGTATATGGTACCTAGGTACCCAGGGTATTGGGGTTCCAGGAGATCCCTATGGGCTGCAGCATTTCTTTGGCCACTCATAGGGAGCTCATACAATTCTTACACAGGACTGCCACTGCAGCCTGATTGAAATAACGTCCACATTATTTCACAGCCATTTTACACTGCACTTAAGTAACTTATAAGTCACCTATATGTCTAATCCTCACTTAGTGAAGGTTCGGTGCAAAGTTACTAAGTGTGAGGGCACCCTTGCACTAGCCAAGGTGCCCCCACATAGTTCAGGGCAATTTCCCTGGACTTTGTGAGTGAGGGGACACCGTTACACACGTCAATACCTATATGTAGCTACACAATGGTAACTCCGAAAATGGCCATGTAACATGTCTAAGATCATGGAGTTGTCCCCCCATGACAAATCTGGCATTGGGGTGCCAATCCCATGCATTCCCGGGGCTCCAGCATGGACCCCGGGTACTGCCAAACTAGCTCTCTGGGGTTTTCACTGCAGCTACTGCTGCTGCTAACCCACAGACAGGTTTCTTCCCTCCTGGGGTCTGGGCAGCCAAGTCCCAGGAAGGCAGAACAAAAGATTTCCTCTGAAAGAGGGTGTTACACCCTCTCCCTTTGGAAATAGGTGTTTAGGGCCTGAGAGGAGTAGCCTCTCCTGGCCTCTGGGAATGTCTCCTAGTTCAGCCTAAGCTGCTCAGCTTCAGCTTCCTCTAGACAGCCTGATCTGCTAGAACACTGTCTATATTTCACTAATAAGGGACAACTTGACCCGGTATAAGGTGTAAGTACCTTAGGTACCCACTACAAATCAGGACAGCCTCCTACAACAATCCTGTGCCACTTTTCAATTTTCCTACTGTAAGGCGTATGCTGGATTTGTGTTTCAAACAATTGTAGCTCTACTCCTGTGATTTCATCCGCCATGACTCAACTCATCTTCTGAAAAATGGGGATTTGGATGGATGTGTAGCAGTAACTTACTAAACAGGGGAATGTGCCAAAGGTGTGAATGTAGAAAAATGTGTGCAGGATGGTCTATGGCATGGTGAAAAAAGGGATGCCTAATCAATGCAGTGTTTTGGAAATGAGGTGCTCTGGCTTCAGTGTTTGGTGCTGATAATGCAAAGGATTGTGGTGTGTGAAGGGGTGTGTATTAGAGTATCCTTTGCAGGTGTTTCCACTGTGGCAATACGTGTCAGCTGTGTTGTTTTCAAATTCATCCAATGTACCATTATCTATTACTTTGCTGACCTTGACCCGCTGTGGTTCAGACCGTCATTGGCTGACCACCATGGAGGGTCCTCCACGAGGACTGTATGCTTGTAATAAGGTTGGTGGTTGGTCACAGTGCTTTCTGCGCTGGAGGTTGGACCACCTACATCCAGGCCGCTGTGCCACTGGCGTTCTGCCTTTTGTATTTGGTGGTCAGCGGTCCTACCTATATGATTTGTAATAGGGCATCAGAAAGACTACCATATGGTGGTCTTTTCAGGACTGCCAAAATGCAAACTGACAGTCCAACTGCCAAATTCATAATGAGGCCCTAAATTTGGTATCCTTTTTAGGTTTTGTTTTCATTGCCAACAAGGTGCATCTGGAAACAATACATGACTCTAGCATCTTCAACATATTTTGTCCTAGAGGAATAACCTTTTGGTTTGAGTTTGTTTTGCATGACATTTCATTCTGCTTTCAAATTCCTGTTATCAAAATACTTATGACCTGTTCTTAAAACCTCTTCATATCGAATACTATTGATGGTGTTTAGACAAAATATCAGAAGAAAGATTGTGATTCAAACATTTTGTGTCAAGCTCATTGGGGTGTCAGAAAATTCATTGAGAGGAATATCATAGGTAAAAATATTGTTTTTAGTGTTGTTTTTAATATTGTTCTAAATAATATTGATGTAGAAAAAATTGTTGTATGTAATATCATTTGGAAGTGTTAATCAGTGTGCAACCTATTGTTGTGTGTTTGATTGTATATGTTTATTAATTTGGTTTATGTGTGTTTTTATTAAGATAAATTATTGGTTATGAAATTGTTAAAATTGGTAGTTTTAATTGTGTTAATGTATGTTAATAATGGTTTTATATATTTTTTTAGCACCAGTATATTGCGGTTTTAGGGGATAAGGGTGGGGAAGTTTTTATCAAGTGTATATTTTAAAGTAAATGTTCTAGTAATAATTTTAATTATATGCTAATTATGATTTTATAATTTCGTATTTTGTTACATTAATATGGTTAATACATGCTAATTTAATATTAACCAAATATATATATATATATATATATATATATATATATATATATATATATATACTAATTACAAACTAAATTATTAAAGTATTTTAAAAAAAAAATTTAAAAATGTCTTTTAATAAAGTAAAATAAGTGGAAATTATTTTATGTTGAGGTTCAACATTTTATAAACTTTCTGCGTAATAATTTTTAATATTATAAATAATGAATCTTACAATTTAAAAATATTTTTACTAAATATTGCATAAAATAAATATTAATGGTGTTTTAAAACTATTTTAAAAGGTTAATTATTAAAAAAATTAAACCATTAAAGTATTTAAAAAATACTTTAAGATGTATGTCGAGGAAAGGACGGGGTGGGGAGATGGAGTATGTATGCATGTCAATGGAGTGTTGCGTGTGTGTGCGCATGAGTATAAGGGTGTTGTGAGTGTCAGGGTCTGCATGTCTGTGGGTGTGTGTGGGTACGTGCATATATGCGGGGGTAAGTATGGGGATCGGGGGTGGCGAGTAACTGTGTATGCGAGGGTGAAGGAGTTACTAGGGGGTTCGAGGAGGTGGAAATGTTGTAAGGAAAGGGGGGTGGGGTCTTTTGGTAGATGGGGGTGAGGGAGTCATCTACAGGACACAGGAATGCAAATTAGTGTTGGTTGTAGCCGTTCCGCCAGGGATTTTGTGGCTGTTCTACTGCCACAAAATCCCTGGCGGAAAGGGGACTCGTAACACCGCCGGTGGTTTGGAGATGCGTATCTCTGGCCCACCGGTCTGACCGCCCTGGGGGTAAACACGGGAAAGTGGCGGTTTGGCACAGGCCAAACCACCACACTTGTGATTTGGCGGTCCACACCGTCGGCCCGTCTGAAGACCGCCAGACTCATAATGAGGACCTTAATGTGCAAAAATTTCCCCCATTATAGTTAGACTGGAGTAGGAAAAGTAAATGACACACCTTTAGTGATCAATACCTTTACCAAATTGGTTTAGAATGGAGTGGCAATATTAAATGTCACCCTTCAAGTGCCCAACACTTTCCTCCAATATGGTTAGATTGGAGTGGGAATAGTAAATGTCACTCCATTTAGTATCCAAAAGTTTTCTCCAATATTGTTAGATTGGAGTGGAAATAGTAAATGTTACCCCTTTAGTGACTTATGCCTTCCAACAGCATGGTTAAGTTGGAGGGGGAAAACTAAATGGCATTATTTTTATGTCCAATTCCTTCCACAAATTGGTTTAGGTTGGACTGGGAACAGTAAAATCAATCTCTTAATGTCCAACAGCTTCACCAAGCCCAACTTCAGCCTCGGCCATCATTGCGGCATCTGGAGGTCCCGCCCACTACTCTTCTCGCCCAGAGGCACATATATTGCAGCAGGGACTCCTGCTGCACAGGACGCGCACAGGATGCTCCCGGGCGTGCGTCCGGGTAAAGACCGGGATGAGAGCGGGCCCATCTGTGCCTGTCTGCAGCCAGATGAGGTTGGGCCACCCCTCCTTGCCCTGCTCACTAGGAGGCTATTGAATCTTATAAGGTCCTGTAAAAGTTGACTGAAAGGCCCCCCATATTGCTCGTCAGAGTGTGTTCCTTTGGGTTTAACCTTTGGCCTGACCGTAACTGTTATTTGAGGAGACATGGGTAAACGCAAAACACCTATCCCTAGGTTATCAGCAGCGTGCACTACCTTAGATTGGGTTCCTGCAGCATTCAGTAGGTATTATAAAAAAGGAAATTGAACTGGCTGAATGGAGATTGTCTTTATCTCCCCCCCACTCATTGACAACAATGCAAGTTAGGACCTTGAACCACGGGAGGCAGAGACTGAACGGGCCTTGCAAACTATAATTCAGCTTTCTCAAGTGACTGCTTGCATGTATATGCTTGTAGGCCTGACTTTGATAACTTAGATGGACACGAAAGCTAAAAAGCAGAGGCTGGGAACTCAAAAAAGTATTCTTAATCAGAATCTTAGTCAGGAGGAAAGCATATTGAGTGCTGATTTGGATAAAGGGAGGGCAGTGAATTTAACAGAGGAATGCTATTGTCGTATTATTATATATTAATATAATTAATGTTTTAAAACCAATAATAATCTGGTTGGGGAATACTGAGGTTCATTTAGAGGTACTGGCAAGTATTGTTAATAAGGGCCAACAAACAATTCTTCCCCAGGTGGGGTCTGCAATGCAAGTCTGTAATCAGCCTTTAGGAATTGAAGGTTGGCTCCCGAAGGTGTATTCGCCTAAGACCCCTTAGCTTCAACAAATTGTACTGCATCAACTATCACTATAGCAGGGGGCAGGGATATTAACCCTCTGGGAACAAGTCAAGGGCTCCAATGTAACCATTTCTCTCGGGTTAAGAACTCTGTAAAACAGTCACTACCTCCCGTATCTGTCCATCCAAAAGGGGCCCCAGATTCACTCCACTTTCCGCCCTAAGAGCACCCCACATACATTGTTTTTTGTGAATGTTCTACCCGTGGCAGAAGGTGTGCATGAGAGTTGTCAGAGCCTCATAAATAAAGCTGTCTTTTGGTGTAAGAATAACTTGGGATACCATCAAACTGTAATTGATAAAATTATTATGGCACATGGGTATTATTGGGTTGGCCCCACAGTGAAATCCTTGAAAGGAGATTGTGTGGCTTTGACTTTTAAAAATCCGGACTGTGTGCGCTTGCTGTTATCCCAAGCTAGCTTTATGAGTAGTAATATTGAGAAAATAAAGGTACACCCTTTAGGCTTCTTTTATCCTCCCCGCTGGATCAGGCTGCTGATTTCTCATATGGTAGGATTTATAGACTCTCTCAGAGGCCACAGAGGGCATTGCCCCAACTTTTCCTGCTCACCCAAATCGCTGTGAAGCCTTGTTTGAGCTAACAAACAAGAGCCATTAGTAGTCCAAGTTAAAGCTAGTAGGAATACTGTCATAGAAATTTCACCTAACATCCCCCTTCGATCACTGTGTATTGAAATTTGTGATAATACCAATGCTGATCTTGCCCAGGGTTTGAAGTTCCTTTCTCGGAACATCGCTGGGGCTCGGGACAAACTTTCAAATGAGAATTGGGTGTTTTTGCCCAAACATTTGACATTATTTGTTGCCAAGAAACATGGGTCATTAACCTCTTTAGCTGCTGAGCCGTTTCCACCCCCAGTGCTGAGCCCTTTTTTGGCTATTTGGGGTAGTTCACGCTTAGGCCTTCATAACTTTTTGTCCACGTAAGATATCCATGCCAAATTTGCGTCCTTTTGTTCCAACATCCTAGGGATTCTAAAGGGACTCAGAATATGTGGTTTCCCCTGGAGGAGACGAATAAATTAGCCAAAATAGAGCAAACATTTTGTTTTTTTCAAACAAATTGGAAAAAAGGGCTGCCGAAGAAGGCCTGTGGTTTTTCACCTGAAAATGGCATCAACAAAGGGTTTGCAGTGCAAAAATCACCACCTTCCCAGCTTTCAGGAAAATGCAGACTTCAATAAGAAAACCACATTTTTCAACACAATTTTTGCATTTTTCTGAGACATACCCAATTTTTATAATTTTTTTGTGCTTTAAGCCTCCTTCCAGTTAGTGACAGAAATAGGTGTGAAACTAATGCTGGATCCCGGAAAGCTAACTATTTTTGAAAAATGAACAAAATTCTGAATTCAGCAAAGGTTCATTTGTGTAGATCCTACAAGGTTTTCCCACAAAAAATAACAGCTAAAATAAAAACAATATTGAAATTGAGCTGAAAACAACAGCCATTTTTCTTTATGTTTTACTCTGTAACTTTTTCCTGCGATGTCAGATTTTTTAAAGCAATATACCGTTATGTCTGCTGGACTCTTCTGGTTGCAGGGATATATAGGGCTTGTAGGTTCATCAAGAACCCTAGGTACCCAGAGCCAATAAATGAGATGCACCCTGCAGTTGGTTTTTATTCTATACTGGGTATCAAGCAATTCATTTGCTGAAATATGAAGAGTGAAAAATAGGTATCAAGAAAACCTTTGAATTTCCAAAATGGGCTCAAGATAAGGTGTTGAGGAGCAGTGGTTATTTGCACATCTCTGAATTCCGGGGTGCCCATACTAGCATGTGAATTGCAGGGCATTTCTCAAATAGACATCCTTTTTACACACTCTCTTATAATTGGAAGGAAAAAATGTAGAGAAAGACAAGGGGCAATAACACTTGTTTTGCTATTCTATATTCCCCCAAGTCTCCCGATAAAAATGGTACCTCACTTGTGTGGGTAGGCCAGGCGCCTGCGACAGGAAATGCCCCAAAACACAACGTGGACACATCACATTTTCCCAAAGAAAACAGAGGTGTTTTTTGTAAAGTGCCTACCTGTGGATTTTGTCCTCTAGCTCAGCCGGCACCTAGGGAAACCTACCAAACCTGTGCATTTCTTAAAACTAGAGACCTAGGGGAATCCAAGATGGGGTGACTTGTGGGGCTCTGACCAGGTTCTGTTACCCAGAATCCTTTGCAAACCTCAAAATGTGGCTAAAAAAACGCGTTTTCCTCACATTTCGATGACAGAAAATTCTGGAATCTGAGAGAAGCCACAAATTTCCTTCCATCCAGCGTTCCTCCAAGTCTCCCGATAAAAATGATACCTCACTTGTGTGGGTAGGCCTAGCGCCTGCGACAGGAAATGCCCCAAAACACAACGTGGACACATCCCATTTTTTGACAGAAAACAGAGCTGTTTTTTGCAAAGTGCCTACCTGTAGATTTTGGCCTCTAGCTCAGCCGGCACCTAGTGAAACTCACCAAACCTTTGCATTTTTGAAAACTAGAGACCTAGGGGAATCCAAGATGGGGTGACTTGTGGGGCTCTGACCAGATTCTGTTACCCAGAATACTTTGCAAACCTCAAAATGTGGCTAAAAAAACAGGTTTTCCTATCATTTCGGTGATAGAAAGTTCTGGAATCTGAGAGGAGACACAAATTTCCTTCCACCCAGTGTTCCCCCAAGTCTCCCGATAAAAATGATACCTCACTTGTGTGGGTATGCCTAGCGCCCGCGACAGGAAATGCCCCAAAACACAACGTGGACACATCCCATTTCTTAAAAGAAAACAGAGCTGTTTTTTGCAAAGTACCTACCTGTATTTTTTGGCCTCTAGCTCAGCCGGCACCTAGGGAAAACTACCGGACCTGTGCATTTGTGAAAACTAGAGACCTACGGGAATCCAAGATGGGGTGACTTGTGAGTCTCTGACCAGGTTCTGTTACCCAGAATCCTTTGCAAACCTCAAAATGTGGCTAAAAATACACATTTTCCTCATATTTCGGTGACAGAAAGTTCTGGAATCTGAGAGGAGCCACAAATTTCCTTCCACCTAGCATTCCCCCAATTCTCCCGATGAAAATGATACCTCACTTGTGTGGGCAGGCCTAGCGCCCGCGACAGGAAATGCCCCAAAACACAACGTGGACACATCTCATTTTATGACAGAAAACAGACCTGTTTTTTGTAAAGTGCATACCTGTAGATTTTGGTCTCTAGCTCAGCCGGCACCTATGGAAACCTACCAAACCTGTGCATTTCTTAAATAGAGACCTAGGGGAATCCAAGATGGGGTGACCTTTGGGGCTCTGACCAGGTTCTGTTACCCAGAATCGTTTGCAAACCTCAAAATGTGGCTAAAAAAACGTGTTTTCCTCACATTTCGGTGACAGAAAATCCTGGAATCTGAGAGGAGCCACAAATTTCCTTCCACCCAGCGTTCCCCCAAGTCTCCTGATAAAATTGATACCTCACTTGTGTGGGTAGGCCTAGCGCCCGCAACAGGAAATGCCCCAAAACACAACGTGGACACATCCCATTTTTTGACAGAAAACTGAGCTGTTTTTTGCAAAGTGCCTACCTGTAGATTTTGGCCTCTAGCTCAGCCGGCACCTAGGGAAACCTACCAAACCTGTGCATTTTTTAAATAGAGACCTAGGGGAATCCAAGATGGGGTGACTTGTGGGGCTCTGACCAGGTTCTGTTACCCAGAATCCTTTGCAAACCTCAAAATGTGGCTAAAAAAACATGTTTTCCTCACATTTCGGTGACAGAAAATTCTGGAATCTGAGAGGAGCCACAAATTTCCTTCCATCCAGCGTTCCTCCAAGTCTCCCGATAAAAATGATACCTCACTTGTGTGGGTAGGCCTAGCGCCTGCAACAGGAAATGCCCCAAAACACAACGTGGACACATCCCATTTTTTGACAGAAAATAGAGATGTTTTTTGAAAAGTGCCTACCTGTAGATTTTGGCCTCTAGCTCAGCCGGCACCTAGGGAAACGTACCAAACCTGTGCATTTCTTAAAACTAAAGACCTAGGGGAATCTAAGATGGGGTGACTTGTGGGGCTCTGACCAGGTTCTGTTACCCAGAATCCTTTGCAAACCTCAAAATGTGGCTAAAAAACGTGTTTTCCTCACATTTCGGTGACAGAAAATTCTGGAATCTGAGAGGAGCCACAAATTTCCTTCCATCCAGTGTTCCTCCAAGTCTCCCGATAAAAATGATACCTCACTTGTGTGGGTAGGCCTAGCGCCTGCGACAGGAAATGCCCCAAAACACAACGTGGACACATCCCATTTTTTGACAGAAAACAGAGCTGTTTTTTGCAAAGTGCCTACCTGTAGATTTTGGCCTCTAGCTCAGCCGGCACCTAGAGAAACTTACCAAACCTTTGCATTTTTGAAAACTAGAGACCTAGGGGAATCCAAGATGGGGTGACTTGTGGGGCTCTGACCAGGTTCTGTTACCCAGAATACTTTGCAAACCTCAAAATGTGGCTAAAAAAACAGGTTTTCCTATCATTTCGGTGATAGAAAGTTCTGGAATCTGAGAGGAGACACAAATTTACTTCCACCCAGTGTTCCCCCAAGTCTCCCGATAAAAATGATACCTCTTGTGTGGGTAGGCCTAGCGCCTGCGACAGGAAATGCCCCAAAACACAACGTGGACACATCCCATTTTTTGAAAGAAAACAGAGCTGTTTTTTGCAAAGTGCCTACCTGTAGATTTTGGCCTCTAGCTCAGCAGCCACGTAGGGAAACCTACCAAACCTGTGCATTTTTTAAAACTAGAGACCTACGGGAATCCAGGATGGGGTGACTTGTGGGGCTCTGACCAGGTTCTGTTACCCAAAATCGTTTGCAAACCTCAAAATGTGGCTAAAAATACATGTTTTCCTCACATTTCGGTGACAGAAAGTTCTAGAATCTGAGAGAAACCACAAATTTCCTTCCACCCAGCATTCCCCCAAGTCTCCCGATACAAATGCTACCTCACTTGTGTGGGTATGCCTAGCGCCCGTGACAGGAAATGACCCAAAACACAACGTGGACACAACCCATTTTTTGACAGAAAACAGAGCTGTTTTTTGTAAAGTGCCTACCTGTAGATTTTGGCCTCTAGCTCAGCCGGCACCTATGGAAACCTACCAAACCTGTGCATTTCTTAAATAGAGACCTAGGGGAATCCAAGATGGGGTGACCTTTGGGGCTCTGACCAGGTTCTGTTACCCAGAATCGTTTGCAAACCTCAAAATGTGGCTAAAAATACATGTTTTCCTCACATTTCAGTGACAGAAAGTTCTAGAATCTGAGAGAAACCACAAATTTCCTTCCACCCAGCATTCCCCCAAGTCTCCCGATAAAATTGATACCTCACTTGTGTAGGTAGGCCTAGCGCCCGCAACAGGAAATGCCCCAAAACACAACGTGGACACATCCCATTTTTTGACAGAAAACTGAGCTGTTTTTTGCAAAGTGCCTACCTGTAGATTTTGGCCTGTAGCTCAGCCGGCACCTAGGGAAACCTACCAAACCTGTGCATTTTTTAAATAGAGACCTAGGGGAATCCAAGATGGGGTGACTTGTGGGGCTCTGACCAGGTTCTGTTACCCAGAATCCTTTGCAAACCTCAAAATGTGGCTAAAAAAACATGTTTTCCTCACATTTCGGTGACAGAAATTTCTGGAATCTGAGAGGAGCCACAAATTTCCTTCCACCTAGCATTCCCCCAATTCTCCCGATAAAAATGATACCTCACTTGTGTGGGCAGGCCTAGCGCCCGCGACAGGAAATGCCCCAAAACACAACGTGGACACATCTCATTTTATGAGAGAAAACAGACCTGTTTTTTGTAAAGTGCATACCTGTAGATTTTGGCCTCTAGCTCAGCCGGCACCTATGGAAACCTACCAAACCTGTGCATTTCTTAAATAGAGACCTAGGGGAATCCAAGATGGGGTGACCTTTGGGGCTCTGACCAGGTTCTGTTACCCAGAATCGTTTGCAAACCTCAAAATGTGGCTAAAAAAACGTGTTTTCCTCACATTTCGGTGACAGAAAATCCTGGAATCTGAGAGGAGCCACAAATTTCCTTCCACCCAGCGTTCCCCCAAGTCTCCCAATAAAATTGATACCTCACTTGTGTGGGTAGGCCTAGCGCCCGCAACAGGAAATGCCCCAAAACACAACGTGGACACATCCCATTTTTTGACAGAAAACAGAGCTGTTTTTTGCAAAGTGCCTACCTGTAGATTTTGGCCTCTAGCTCAGCCGGCACCTAGGGAAACCTACCAAACCTGTGCATTTTTGAAATAGAGACCTAGGGGAATCCAAGATGGGGTGACTTGTGGGGCTCTGACCAGGTTCTGTTACCCAGAATCCTTTGCAAACCTCAAAATGTGGCTAAAAAAAACATGTTTTCCTCACATTTCGGTGACAGAAAATTCTGGAATCTGAGAGGAGCCACAAATTTCCTTCCATCCAGCGTTCCTCCAAGTCTCCCGATAAAAATGATACCTCACTTGTGTGGGTAGGCCTAGCGCCTGCAACAGGAAATGCCCCAAAACACAACGTGGACACATCCCATTTTTTGACAGAAAATAGAGCTGTTTTTTGAAAAGTGCCTACCTGTAGATTTTGGCCTCTAGCTCAGCCGGCACCTAGGGAAACCTACCAAACCTGTGCATTTCTTAAAACTAAAGACCTAGGGGAATCTAAGATGGGGTGACTTGTGGAGCTCTGACCAGGTTCTGTTACCCAGAATCCTTTGCAAACCTCAAAATGTGGCTAAAAAACGCGTTTTCCTCACATTTCGGTGACAGAAAATTCTGGAATCTGAGAGGAGCCACAAATTTCCTTCCATCCAGCGTTCCACCAAGTCTCCCGATAAAAATGATACCTCACTTGTGTGGGTAGGCCTAGCGCCTGCGACAGGAAATGCCCCAAAACACAACGTGGACACATCCCATTTTTTGACAGAAAACAGAGCTGTTTTTTGCAAAGTGCCTACCTGTAGATTTTGGCGTCTAGCTCAGCCGGCACCTAGAGAAACTTACCAAACCTTTGCATTTTCGAAAACTAGAGACCTAGGGGAATCCAAGATGGGGTGACTTGTGGGGCTCTGACCAGGTTCTGTTACCCAGAATACTTTGCAAACCTCAAAATGTGGCTACAAAAACAGGTTTTCCTATCATTTCGGTGATAGAAAGTTCTGGAATCTGAGAGGAGACACAAATTTCCTTTCACCCAGTGTTCCCCCAAGTCTCCCGATAAAAATGATACCTCACTTGTGTGGGTAGGCCTAGCGCCTGCGACAGGAAATGCCCCAAAACACAACGTAGACACATCCCATTTTTTGAAAGAAAACAGAGCTGTTTTTTGCAAAGTGCCTACCTGTAGATTTTGGCCTCTAGCTCAGCAGGCACGTAGGGAAACCTACCAAACCTGTGCATTTTTTAAAACTAGAGACCTACGGGAATCCAGGATGGGGTGACTTGTGGGGCTCTGACCAGGTTCTGTTACCCAAAATCGTTTGCAATCCTCAAAATGTGGCTAAAAATACATGTTTTTCTCACATTTCGGTGACAGAAAGTTCTAGAATCTGAGAGAAACCACAAATTTCCTTCCACCCAGCATTCCCCCAAGTCTCCCGATACAAATGCTACCTCACTTGTGTGGGTATGCCTAGCGCCCGTGACAGGAAATGACCCAAAACACAACGTGGACACAACCCATTTTTTGACAGAAAATAGAGCTGTTTTTTGTAAAGTG
The DNA here is from genome assembly GCF_031143425.1 of Pleurodeles waltl. Classification (NCBI taxonomy): domain Eukaryota; kingdom Metazoa; phylum Chordata; class Amphibia; order Caudata; family Salamandridae; genus Pleurodeles; species Pleurodeles waltl. The sequence goes on from NC_090437.1 coordinate 1,079,571,972, forward strand.
CCTACCTGTAGATTTTGGCCTCTAGCTCAGCCGGCACCTATGGAAACCTACCAAACCTGTGCATTTCTTAAATAGAGACCTAGGGGAATCCAAGATGGGGTGACCTTTGGGGCTCTGACCAGGTTCTGTTACCCAGAATCGTTTGCAAACCTCAAAATGTGGCTAAAAAAACGTGTTTTCCTCACATTTCGGTGACAGAAAATCGTGGAATCTGAGAGGAGCCACAAATTTCCTTCCACCCAGCGTTCCCCCAAGTCTCCCGATAAAATTGATACCTCACTTGTGTGGGTAGGCCTAGCGCCCGCAACAGGAAATGCCCCAAAACACAACGTGGACACATCCCATTTTTTGACAGAAAACTGAGCTGTTTTTTGCAAAGTGCCTACCTGTAGATTTTGGCCTCTAGCTCAGCCGGCACCTAGGGAAACCTACCAAACCTGTAAATTTTTTAAATAGAGACCTAGGGGAATCCAAGCTGGGGTGACTTGTGGGGCTCTGACCAGGTTCTGTTACCCAGAATCCTTTGCAAACCTCAAAATGTGGCTAAAAAACGCGTTTTCCTCACATTTCGGTGACAGAAAATTCTGGAATCTGAGAGGAGCCACAAATTTCCTTCCATCCAGCGTTCCTCCAAGTCTCCCGATAAAAATGATACCTCACTTGTGTGGGTAGGCCTAGCGCCTGCGACAGGAAATGCCCCAAAACACAACATGGACATATCCAATTTTTTGACAGAAAACAGAGCTGTTTTTTGCAAAGTGCCTACCTGTAGATTTTGGCCTCTAGCTCAGCCGGCACCTAGAGAAACTTACCAAATCTTTGCATTTTTGAAAACTAGAGACCTAGGGGAATCCAAGATGGGGTGACTTGTGGGGCTCTGACCAGGTTCTGTTACCCAGAATACTTTGCAAACCTCAAAATGTGGCTAAAAAAACAGATTTTCCTATAATTTCGGTGATAGAAAGTTCTGGAATCTGAGAGGAGACACAAATTTCCTTCCACCCAGTGTTCCCCCAAGTCTCCCGATAAAAATGATACCTCACTTGTGTGGGTAGGCCTAGCGCCCGCGACAGGAAATGCCCCAAAACACAACGTAGACACATCCCATTTTTTGAAAGAAAACAGAGCTGTTTTTTGCAAAGTGCCTACCTGTAGATTTTGGCCTCTAGCTCAGCAGGCACGTAGGGAAACCTACCAAACCTGTGCATTTTTTAAAACTAGAGACCTACGGGAATCCAGGATGGGGTGACTTGTGGGGCTCTGACCAGGTTCTGTTACCTAAAATCGTTTCCAAACCTCAAAATGTGGCTAAAAATACATGTTTTCCTCACATTTCGGTGACAGAAAGTTCTAGAATCTGAGAGAAACCACAAATTTCCTTCCACCCATCATTCCCCCAAGTCTCCCGATACAAATGCTACCTCACTTGTGTGGGTATGCCTAGCGCCCGTGACAGGAAATGACCCAAAACACAACGTGGACACAACCCATTTTTTGACAGAAAACAGAGCTGTTTTTTGTAAAGTGCCTACCTGTAGATTTTGGCCTCTAGCTCAGCCGGCACCTATGGAAACCTACCAAACCTGTGCATTTCTTAAATAGAGACCTAGGGGAATCCAAGATGGGGTGACCTTTGGGGCTCTGACCAGGTTCTGTTACCCAGAATCGTTTGCAAACCTCAAAATGTGGCTAAAAATACATGTTTTCCTCACATTTCAGTGACAGAAAGTTCTAGAATCTGAGAGAAACCACAAATTTCCTTCCACCCAGCATTCCCCCAAGTCTCCCGATAAAATTGATACCTCACTTGTGTGGGTAGGCCTAGCGCCCGCAACAGGAAATGCCCCAAAACACAACGTGGACACATCCCATTTTTTGACAGAAAACTGAGCTGTTTTTTGCAAAGTGCATACCTGTAGATTTTGGCCTCTACCTCAGCCGGCACCTAGGGAAACCTACCAAACCTGTGCATTTTTGAAATAGAGACCTAGGGGAATCCAAGATGGGGTGACTTGTGGGGCTCTGACCAGGTTCTGTTACCCAGAATCCTTTGCAAACCTCAAAATGTGGCTAAAAAAAAATGTTTTCCTCACATTTCGGTGACAGAAAATTCTGGAATCTGAGAGGAGCCACAAATTTCCTTCCATACAACGTTCCTCCAAGTCTCCCGATAAAAATGATACCTCACTTGTGTGGGTAGGCCTAGCGCCTGCAACAGGAAATGCCCCAAAACACAACGTGGACACATCCCATTTTTTGACAGAAAACAGAGCTGTTTTTTGCAAAGTGCCTACCTGTAGATTTTGGCCTCTAGCTCAGCCGGCACCTAGGGAAACCTACCAAACCTGTGCATTTTTGAAATAGAGACATAGGGGAATCCAAGATGGGGTGACTTGTGGGGCTCTGACCAGGTTCTGTTACCCAGAATCCTTTGCAAACCTCAAAATGTGGCTAAAAAAACGTGTTTTCCTCACATTTCGGTGACAGAAAATTCTGGAATGTGAGAGGAGCCACAAATTTCCTTCCATCCAGCGTTCCTCCAAGTCTCCCGATAAAAATGATACCTCACTTGTGTGGGTAGGCCTAGCGCCTGCGACAGGAAATGCCCCAAAACACAACGTGGACACATCCCATTTTTTGACAGAAAACAGAGCTGTTTTTTGCAAAGTGCCTACCTGTAGATTTTGGCCTCTAGCTCAGCCGGCACCTAGAGAAACCTACCAAACCTGTGCATTTTTTAAAACTAGAGACGTAGGGGAATCCAAGATGGGGTGACTTGTGGGGCTCTGACCAGGTTCTGTTACCCAGAATCCTTTGCAAACCTCAAAATGTGGCTAAAAATACATGTTTTCCTCACATTTCAGTGACAGAAAGTTCTAGAATCTGAGAGAAACCACAAATTTCCTTCCACCCGGCATTCCCCCAAGTCTCCCGATAAAAATGATACCTCACTTGTGTGGGCAGGTCTTGCGCCCGCGACAGGAAATGCCCCAAAACACAACGTGGACACATCCCATTTTTTGACAGAAAACAGACTAGTTTTTTGTAAAGTGCCTACCTGTAGATTTTGGCCTCTAGCTCAGCCGGCACTTATGGAAACCTACCAAACCTGTGCATTTTTTAAATAGAGACCTAGGGGAATCCAAGATGTGGTGACCTTTGGGGCTCTGACCATGTTATGTTACCCAGAATCATTTGCAAACCTCAAAATGTGGCTAAAAAAACGTGTTTTCCTCACATTTCGGTGACAGAAAATTCTGGAATCTGAGAGGAGCCACAAATTTCCTTCCATCCAGCGTTCCTCCAAGTCTCCCGATAAAAATTATACCTCACTTGTGTGGGTAGGCCAGCGCCTGCGACAGGAAATGCCCCAAAACACAACGTGGACACATCCCATTTTTGGACAGAAAACAGAGCTGTTTTTTGCAAAGTGCCTACCTGTAGATTTTGGCCTCTAGCTCAGCCGGCACCTAGGGAAACCTACCAAACCTGTGCATTTTTTAAATAGAGACCTAAGGGAATCCAAGATGGGGTGACTTGTGGGGCTCTGACCAGGTTCTGTTACCCATAATCCTTTGCAAACCTCAAAATGTGGCTAAAAAAACTAGTTTTCCTCACATTTCGGTGACAGAAAATTCTGGAATCTGAGAGGAGCCACAAATTTCCTTCCATCCAGCGTTCCTCCAAGTCTCCCGATAAAAATGATACCTCACTTGTGTGGGTAGGCCTAGCGCCTGCGACAGGAAATGCCCCAAAACACAACGTGGACACATCCCATTTTTTGACTGAAAACTGAGCTGTTTTTTGCAAAGTGCCTACCTGTAGATTTTGGCCTCTAGCTCAGCCGGCACCTAGAGAAACCTACCAAACCTGTGCATTTTTGAAAACTAGAGACCTAGGGGAATCCAAGATGTGGTGACTTTATGGGGCTCTGACCAGGTTCTGTTACCCAGAATCGTTTGCAAACCTCAAAATGTGGCTAAAAATACATGTTTTCCTCACATTTCAGTGACAGAAAGTTCTAGAATCTGAGAGAAACCACAAATTTCCTTCCACCCAGCATCCCCCCAAGTCTCCTGATACAAATGATACCTCACTTGTGTGGGTAGGCCTAGCGCCCGTGACAGGAAATGACCCAAAACACAACTTGGACACATCCCATTTTTTGAAAGAAAACAGAGCTGTTTTTTGCAAAGTGCCTACCTGTAGATTTTGGCCTCTAGCTAAGCCGGCACGTAGGGAAACCTACCAAACCTGTGCATTTTTTAAATAGAGACCTAGGGGAATCCAAGATGGGGTAACCTGTGGGGCTCTGACCAGGTTCTGTTATACAGAATCCTTTGCAAACCTCAAAATGTGGCTAAAAAAACAGGTTTTCCTATAATTTCGGTGATAGAAAGTTTTGGAATCTGAGAGGAGACACCAATTTCCTTCAACCCAGTGTTCCCCCAAGTCTCCCGATAAAAATGATACCTCACTTGTGTGGGTAGGCCTAGCGCCCGCGACAGGAAATGCCCCAAAACACAACGTGGACACATCCCATTTTTTGAAAGAAAACAGAGCTGTTTTTTGCAAAGTGCCTACCTGTAGATTTTGGCCTCTAGCTCAGCCGGCACGTAGGGAAACCTACCAAACCTGTGCATTTTTTAAAACAAGAGACCTAGGGGAATCCAAGATGGGGTGACTTGTGGGGCTCTGACCAGGTTCTGTTACCCAGAATACTTTGCAAACCTCAAAATGTGGCTAAAAAAACAGATTTTCCTATAATTTCGGTGATAGAAAGTTCTGGAATCTGAGAGGAGACACAAATTTCCTTCCACCCAGTGTTCCCCCAAGTCTCCCGATAAAAATGATACCTCACTTGTGTGGGTAGGCCTAGCGCCCGCGACAGGAAATGCCCCAAAACACAACGTAGACACATCCCATTTTTTGAAAGAAAACAGAGCTGTTTTTTGCAAAGTGCCTACCTGTAGATTTTGGCCTCTAGCTCAGCAGGCACGTAGGGAAACCTACCAAACCTGTGCATTTTTTAAAACTAGAGACCTACGGGAATCCAGGATGGGGTGACTTGTGGGGCTCTGACCAGGTTCTGTTACCTAAAATCGTTTCCAAACCTCAAAATGTGGCTAAAAATACATGTTTTCCTCACATTTCGGTGACAGAAAGTTCTAGAATCTGAGAGAAACCACAAATTTCCTTCCACCCATCATTCCCCCAAGTCTCCCGATACAAATGCTACCTCACTTGTGTGGGTATGCCTAGCGCCCGTGACAGGAAATGACCCAAAACACAACGTGGACACAACCCATTTTTTGACAGAAAACAGAGCTGTTTTTTGTAAAGTGCCTACCTGTAGATTTTGGCCTCTAGCTCAGCCGGCACCTATGGAAACCTACCAAACCTGTGCATTTCTTAAATAGAGACCTAGGGGAATCCAAGATGGGGTGACCTTTGGGGCTCTGACCAGGTTCTGTTACCCAGAATCGTTTGCAAACCTCAAAATGTGGCTAAAAATATATGTTTTCCTCACATTTCAGTGACAGAAAGTTCTAGAATCTGAGAGAAACCACAAATTTCCTTCCACCCAGCATTCCCCCAAGTCTCCCGATAAAATTGATACCTCACTTGTGTGGGTAGGCCTAGCGCCCGCAACAGGAAATGCCCCAAAACACAACGTGGACACATCCCATTTTTTGACAGAAAACTGAGCTGTTTTTTGCAAAGTGCATACCTGTAGATTTTGGCCTCTACCTCAGCCGGCACCTAGGGAAACCTACCAAACCTGTGCATTTTTGAAATAGAGACCTAGGGGAATCCAAGATGGGGTGACTTGTGGGGCTCTGACCAGGTTCTGTTACCCAGAATCCTTTGCAAACCTCAAAATGTGGCTAAAAAAAAATGTTTTCCTCACATTTCGGTGACAGAAAATTCTGGAATCTGAGAGGAGCCACAAATTTCCTTCCATACAACGTTCCTCCAAGTCTCCCGATAAAAATGATACCTCACTTGTGTGGGTAGGCCTAGCGCCTGCAACAGGAAATGCCCCAAAACACAACGTGGACACATCCCATTTTTTGACAGAAAACAGAGCTGTTTTTTGCAAAGTGCCTACCTGTAGATTTTGGCCTCTAGCTCAGCCGGCACCTAGGGAAACCTACCAAACCTGTGCATTTTTGAAATAGAGACATAGGGGAATCCAAGATGGGGTGACTTGTGGGGCTCTGACCAGGTTCTGTTACCCAGAATCCTTTGCAAACCTCAAAATGTGGCTAAAAAAACGTGTTTTCCTCACATTTCGGTGACAGAAAATTCTGGAATGTGAGAGGAGCCACAAATTTCCTTCCATCCAGCGTTCCTCCAAGTCTCCCGATAAAAATGATACCTCACTTGTGTGGGTAGGCCTAGCGCCTGCGACAGGAAATGCCCCAAAACACAACGTGGACACATCCCATTTTTTGACAGAAAACAGAGCTGTTTTTTGCAAAGTGCCTACCTGTAGATTTTGGCCTCTAGCTCAGCCGGCACCTAGAGAAACCTACCAAACCTGTGCATTTTTTAAAACTAGAGACGTAGGGGAATCCAAGATGGGGTGACTTGTGGGGCTCTGACCAGGTTCTGTTACCCAGAATCCTTTGCAAACCTCAAAATGTGGCTAAAAATACATGTTTTCCTCACATTTCAGTGACAGAAAGTTCTAGAATCTGAGAGAAACCACAAATTTCCTTCCACCCGGCATTCCCCCAAGTCTCCCGATAAAAATGATACCTCACTTGTGTGGGCAGGTCTTGCGCCCGCGACAGGAAATGCCCCAAAACACAACGTGGACACATCCCATTTTTTGACAGAAAACAGACTAGTTTTTTGTAAAGTGCCTACCTGTAGATTTTGGCCTCTAGCTCAGCCGGCACTTATGGAAACCTACCAAACCTGTGCATTTTTTAAATAGAGACCTAGGGGAATCCAAGATGGGGTGACCTTTGGGGCTCTGACCAGGTTCTGTTACCCAGAATCATTTGCAAACCTCAAAATGTGGCTAAAAAAACGTGTTTTCCTCACATTTCGGTGACAGAAAATTCTGGAATCTGAGAGGAGCCACAAATTTCCTTCCATCCAGCGTTCCTCCAAGTCTCCCGATAAAAATTATACCTCACTTGTGTGGGTAGGCCAGCGCCTGCGACAGGAAATGCCCCAAAACACAACGTGGACACATCCCATTTTTGGACAGAAAACAGAGCTGTTTTTTGCAAAGTGCCTACCTGTAGATTTTGGCCTCTAGCTCAGCCGGCACCTAGGGAAACCTACCAAACCTGTGCATTTTTTAAATAGAGACCTAAGGGAATCCAAGATGGGGTGACATGTGGGGCTCTGACCAGGTTCTGTTACCCATAATCCTTTGCAAACCTCAAAATGTGGCTAAAAAAACTAGTTTTCCTCACATTTCGGTGACAGAAAATTCTGGAATCTGAGAGGAGCCACAAATTTCCTTCCATCCAGCGTTCCTCCAAGTCTCCCGATAAAAATGATACCTCACTTGTGTGGGTAGGCCTAGCGCCTGCGACAGGAAATGCCCCAAAACACAACGTGGACACATCCCATTTTTTGACTGAAAACTGAGCTGTTTTTTGCAAAGTGCCTACCTGTAGATTTTGGCCTCTAGCTCAGCCGGCACCTAGAGAAACCTACCAAACCTGTGCATTTTTGAAAACTAGAGACCTAGGGGAATCCAAGATGTGGTGACTTTATGGGGCTCTGACCAGGTTCTGTTACCCAGAATCGTTTGCAAACCTCAAAATGTGGCTAAAAATACATGTTTTCCTCACATTTCAGTGACAGAAAGTTCTAGAATCTGAGAGAAACCACAAATTTCCTTCCACCCAGCATCCCCCCAAGTCTCCTGATACAAATGATACCTCACTTGTGTGGGTAGGCCTAGCGCCCGTGACAGGAAATGACCCAAAACACAACTTGGACACATCCCATTTTTTGAAAGAAAACAGAGCTGTTTTTTGCAAAGTGCCTACCTGTAGATTTTGGCCTCTAGCTAAGCCGGCACGTAGGGAAACCTACCAAACCTGTGCATTTTTTAAATAGAGACCTAGGGGAATCCAAGATGGGGTAACCTGTGGGGCTCTGACCAGGTTCTGTTATACAGAATCCTTTGCAAACCTCAAAATGTGGCTAAAAAAACAGGTTTTCCTTAAATTTCGGTGATAGAAAGTTTTGGAATCTGAGAGGAGACACAAATTTCCTTCAACCCAATGTTCCCCCAAGTCTCCCGATAAAAATGATACCTCACTTGTGTGGGTAGGCCTAGCGCCCGCGACAGGAAATGCCCCAAAACACAACGTGGACACATCCCATTTTTTGAAAGAAAACAGAGCTGTTTTTTGCAAAGTGCCTACCTGTAGATTTTGGCCTCTAGCTCAGCCGGCACGTAGGGAAACCTACCAAACCTGTGCATTTTTTAAAACAAGAGACCTAGGGGAATCCAAGATGGGGTGACTTGTGGGGCTCTGACCAGGTTCTGTTACCCAGAATCCTTTGCAAACCTCAAAACGCGTTTTCCTCACATTTTGGTGACAGAAAGTTCTGAAATATGAGAGGAGCCACAAATTTCCTTCCAGCCAACGTTCCCCCAAGTCTCCCAATAACAATGATACCTCACTTGTGTGGGTAGGCCTAGCGCCTGCGACAGGAAATGACACAAAACACAACGTGGACACATACCATTTTTGACAGAAAACAGAGCTGTTTTTTGCAAAGTACCTACCTTTAGATTTTGGCCTCTAGCTCAGCCGGCACCTGGGGAAACCTACCGGACCTGTGCATTTTTGAAAAGTAGAGACCTACGGGAATCCAAGATACGGTGACTTGTGAGTCTCTGACCTGGTTCTGTTACCCAGAATCCTTTGCAAACCTCAAAATGTGGCTAAAAATATAAATTTTCCTCATATTTCGGTGACAGAAAGTTCTGGAATCTGAGAGGAGCCACAAATTTCCTTCCAGCAAGCATTCCCCCAAGTCTCCCGATAAAAATGGTACCTCACTTGTGTGGGTAGGCCTAGTGCCCGCAACAGGAATGGATCACACAATGGTCAATGGTAGTCCTTGCATGAGGGCTACTGTTAACCCTGGAGTGATTCATTCCTGAAGCAGGCACTAGGCGCAGGCACACAAGCGGTGTTGTGTTTTTATCAGGACAAGTGGGGAAATACTGGGTGGTAGGAATTTTGAGGATCCCTGCACATTCCTGTAGTTTCTGTGATAAAAAAGAAAGGAAAAATAGTGGTTTTTATCAACGTTTCACTTTTGCAGGGTATTTTGGGTAAGAAAAGTTTGTTAAATCCAAACACACCACATTTACGTGGGCTGCCTTGGGTGTCTAGTTTTCAGAAATGTCTGCGTTTGGTAGGTTTCCCTATATGGCTGCCGAGCCCAGGTCCAAATACTTAGGTGACTGTCTTAAAAAATGAGGCTGTTTTGTGGTAGGTAATTTTAATGGCTGCCTGCAGATCCCTGGACTTCTGCTCATTGGAATGCAAGGCAAATGTGTTTTTTAAGCACATTTTGTGATTTCAAGGGGATTCTGGGCGAAGGAAAACTGGTGAGAGCCACGGAAGTCCTGCACCCTTGGACTCCCCTGGTACTAGTTTGTTAAAGTTAACCCACCACTCACACTGGTTGGTTTTAGAACCTCCAGAAATTATTGTTTCAAAGCATGAATACTTATCAAATTATCTGAATATTGAAACCAAGCCTTCTGAAGGTGGGCCATAAAGCCGCGTCCACGCACCAACCTTTTTATGGTCCATTCACACGCCATTCACGCACAACAAAACAACCCTTTCATATCGCCAGCCACGGGCCCACTCCAACCAATCACTGCACTCACATTAACTTACCACTGCCAGACAAGGGCCCATCACATACACACACGCCACAGAACGGAATAAGTTTGACTACATTTTACCACCTGTCAAGTAACTGCCTCCTTCTTCCTTAACATTACCAAATGCATGCATAACGAACCTTTACTAATGACTCCTGTGACAGCCACCTGAGGCTCAGGAAGACATGTTTATCATGCGCCTTTAACGCACTCTCTGTGCTAAATCCAACTCCTTCCAGTTTGTGGATGCAAGTTGGGGGTGTCCGAGTATGTAGTACAAAGCGATTCCTCAAACTGAGTGAGCTTATCTACCTTTGAAACTAAGGGAGACATGCTGGGGATTTCTCATGATGTTCCCTAAAGAGAAGGTCATAGGCTATGAAAAAGGGTAGTGTTTGGTACATAGGGGAGCCCATGAGAACGTAGCATATGTCCCAGCCAACATTATGTGCAGTGATGTGACTGTAATGCACTTATACAGCAAACTGAACATCTACTAAGTTCTGATGGAGGATGAACATGAAAAGCAGGTCAAACACTGACCTATACAAGTCATTCTCCTTCAGTGCTGGGATGGCACCAATGGGTTTGAATCCATAGGTGTAGATAATGTACATCTGTACTACCTTTACTATCTGCCTTCTACCTGTGCAATAACCCTGTGAAGGCACACCTACCATAAGCTTTCCTTACCCATTCATGTCTCTGTTCTCATCAGAGTCCTGGCTAATCCTGTATAATTGCCAAGTGAACCTACACTAGTTTGTGGATGCAAGTTGGGGGTTTCCAAGTATGCCGTACAAAGTGATTCCTCGAACTGAGAGAGCATATCTACCGTTGAAAGTAAGGTAGACATGCTGGTGAAGAAAGGGTACTCCGTGACAATGTAGCATATGTTCTGTCCACTAGTATATGCATTAGGGGGAATATAATGCATGTTAATTGAACAGAACACCGACCACGTTCTGACGGTGGATTTAGCTCTCAAGCAGTTCGAAAGGAAGTCCATGATGAAGGAAAATTCTGTGGCTCCTTGCCTAACGAAGCAGTGGCCCATGGACGTTTGGTATCCATGCACTGCCACAAAGGATTACACAACAGCAGCTCAACCTCAGTCGACATGGATGATCCTTTTTGGGTGTTTTAGGAATGCGATCAGCAAAGTGTCGCTCCTGCAGCCTTGCCACATCCTCCAAAACATATGAGGTGGAGGCTGCTGTTGCTTCTGTAACAGAAGTGAGGCTTTCAATTACAGACAACTGGAAGTCAAGGAAAGTCATGAGTTTTCCTGTGGTTGTCTGACGGTAAACAACATACACATTATTTGTTGCCATCTGAATCAGGTGGGTAAACAGTTTCTTTTACCAAGTGCTAGTTTTATGACATGCATTGTATGGTTGAAGAACCTGGTCGTTCTTGTCCACTCCGCCCATGTACTTATTATAATCAAGTATACAGATGGGCTTGTGGACTTCGGCCATCGGACCCCAAACCGTGATGGGAGAAGTGCTCTCATCATGAATTGTAGTGAGCACGTATACATCACGCCTATCTAAGAACTTGACTGCGAGCAGTTCGTTAGAACGCAATGCAGTACTCTCTGATTTCTGGGGCTTCTTGCAAACAAGCTCCTGCGGGAATTCTTTGCGGTTACAACAAACTGTACCACAGGCCACAGTGCCAGCTTTGTAGAGCTCACTGAACAGCTCTACTCCTGTATAGAAATTGTCCACATAAAGGTTATGACCTTTGTAAAGAAGTGGCTGGACAAGTTCCCATACAATCTTACCTGTGACCCCTAACGCGGGAGGGCAACCTACAGGTTTTAGGGTAGAATCCTTCCCTGTATACTCTCTCAAGCTGTACACATAGCCAGAAGAGCTCTCACACAGCATGCACAGCTTTATGCCATAGCAAGCTCTTTTGCTCGCAATGTACTGTCTGAAAAGCAGCCGTCCTTTGTACAGGATCAAGGACTCATCGACTGCTATATTCTTTCCAGGAGTATAGATCTCTGGAAACCTGGCAGACAAATGTTCCACGACAGGCCGAATTTTGAACAACCTGTCATGGTCTGGATGGTCCCGGGGCAATGCAGCAGAATTGTCATTGAAATGCAGCATGCACTGCAGTAGCAAAAACGATCTCTGCTCATGTATGGTGCGAAGATGGGAGTTGCCCAAACCGTGTGAGTCGTCCAGTAGGACTGCAAGGTGGGTTTCTGCACTAACCCCATTTTGAGCGTAAGGCCCCAAAAATATCTTCTACTCCGCCAGCGAAGTGGGAGTCCACTGGCGTGCCCTAGAAGGGGGCCTTAGAGTGCCTCCACGCTCCCTCAGAAATTGGTCTGCATGCAAATTTGTTTCCTGCACAATTTTCTGAAGGAAGTCAACATCAAAAAATAGATGGATGCAGTAGACTGGCAAAAAGTTAGCTGTATCAACTTTACATCCAGCATCACCAGTTAAAGGTGGAATTTGGGGCTGAACTAAACAGGGGGGCTTCCAAGAGAGCACTCTCTCTGTGCTTGCGGCCGCAAGCACGTGCTCTCTGGGTTTGGCTAACCCGATGCGGTCCCGCTGCCCAGAATGTGCTTGCGAAGGGACAGCACGGCTGTCGTCATTGTCTCCTTCAGACTCACTGGAAGAGGTGTCGTCGGATGGGACTCCGCCGACTGAAAAGTCACTCCCAGATTCTGCCCCATTGTCCTCTCCCTCAGATGCTGTTTCAGTGTCTGCTGTCTCAGTCTCTGAGCCTACATCAGAACTGTCCTCCATAACCCGAGTTAGGGCTTGATCAGCAGTCATCCAACGAGACGCCATCTCTGCTACTGGCTAACCTGTCCCTCTAAATTACTAGCCTACGTAGAAGGCAGATAGTCACAAAATTGCTCATGGGTATGTTTGTTGTGTACAATAGGAAATGTCGTCACCTTACCTTCGCTTCTTCTCCAAAACTGCAGATTCTCTGAAAACACTGAAAAAAACAAAAAATAATGTATTACTTCACCTTACCACATACCCATCATCACAGCCTTCAGCGCTGGTGGCACCCAGTGCGACAGTCATTTTTGGTGCTCTGCCTCCCATTACCTCCTCTTCTAATTCCCTCAGTACTACCCAGCAAAAGTGCCACTCATATCTCCATAGTACCCCTGGCATAACATTTGTTTCAAAGCGCAGGTAACGCTTGCCTTTACTAATCCACTCAGCTAAATACATATAAATGTATTTCCTTTGCAGCAGGTCAATGAACCATCTGCGCTACTTTATGGCAACTACCACTACAGAAAAGACATACATGCATGCATATATATATATTTTAATATATATTTTGTGAACAAGAATCTCACCGCTCTCCACGAGGTTCAAATTGGCATGTTTTATTGCAAGCAACAGCCACCTACGCGTTTCGACTCTCAAGGATTCTTGATCACGGTAAATGAGTCCCTCTTTTCTTTCATTCTTTATACTTGCAATAAAACATGTCAATTTGAACCTCGTGGAGTGCGGTGAGATTCTTGTTCACAAAATATTTTCGAGGTTGCTCTCCTCCATCAACGAGCACCGGCAGTGGAGTGTGCTGCGCAGGAATCTTTTAACTAATTTGTGTTGCATTTATTTATATATATATATATATATATATATATATATATATGTTTAGAAACAAAGTGGTCGAAGGGTTGCTGGGCGGCACACTCCACTGCTGGTGCCCAGTGACAGAGAAGACCAATCTCGAAATTATGTAATGCTGAAAAATTTCACCGCACTCCACGAGGTACAAATAAATGTGTATTTTATTGCAGTCAATAACCACCAACGCGTTTCGACTCACCAAGGAGTCTTGATCACGGCCCTCGTGGAGTGCGGTGAAATTGTTCAGCATTATATATATATATATATATATATATATATATATAACTTTTATGTATATGTGTGGTTTCCCTGGGGGGCTAATTGTGGATCCCAGAAAAGAAACACAGAAAAGAAAAACAAGCATTTACAATGCAATGGGTCTCACATCTCCTCGAGTTAGAGCTATTAGCGTTATAAACTCCTAACCTGACTTTTCTTGCCACTTAAATTGAAAATTGAAAGTTAAACACTTTCACATAAGGGAGCCGATTCACAGCGCCACGGACACCATAAGCATCAGGTGAAGAGATACACAAAAGGAAAAGAAGTTTGCTTGCAGTTAAACGTAACAGCAAAAGTGCAATTAGCCATGTACCAGGGGCGATGGCCAAGGCGGTAACAAAATCTCCCCAAGGAGGGACAAAGGTAAACCATTTACCAATATAATCAAAGGATTAGAAAAGATACACACCAACACGTGGGAAAAGCAGCGCATGCGCGCTGCAATGCTCGACCTGAAAAAAATAAAATATATATATATGTGTGTATATATATATATATATATATATATATATAAAGAGAGAGAGAGAGAGAGTGAGAGAAAGCAAGACACTAATTTTACATAACTTTTTTTTTCATACATGTGTGCTTTCCCTTGGCAAAGCACTCATGTATAAAAAAAAAGAAAAATGGCCCCATAGATGGTCACCCTAAGGGCTGACCACCACCAATTTGATTTTTTTTATTTTTATTACAATTTTTTACAACTTTTATTACAATTTAGTTTTCCCTGGCGGGGGCGATCGCCCCCCCCCCCCCCCCCCCCAGGGAAAACTAGATTTTTTTTTTTAGACCCCCAGGGGTCGGCCCGTGTTCGGAGGGCCGACCCCGCCATTTTGTTTTTTATTTTTTGAACTTTCAAATTATTATTTTTTTAATATTACAATGGGGGCCGACCCCCCCCAAAGAAGATCCCTGTTGTCTAGGGGCGTTTCCTGGTCATGGATCGCAGCCGCGCTGCGATCCATGGCAAGGAAACGGTGCCAGGGAGGCATCGATGGAAAGGGGAGAGCCTCCCCTTTCCATCGATGCCTCCCTGGCATCTGGGGAGGCTGTTTTGGCCTTTTTTTCCCCACCTGAGCAGAAGAGGACTCTTACCTGAACCGCTTCTGCTCCAGTTGGGGAAAAATGTGACGTCATTTTGTGATGTCAGCTATGCGCTGACGTCACAAAGGGGCGGGAGGGGGAGGGATGGAGACGCGGAAGTTGTTCCACGTCTCCAATGGGGAAAAATAATAAAAAATCCTCCGGTGCATTGCACCAGAGGATTTTTAACCCCCTCCCTGGTGTCGGCCACTGGTCGTGACCCGCACCACTCTTATAGGGTTAATCTAATCACTTTGCATGGGTTTAAATTTACTGTGTACCTGCAATACCTTCATCTGTGGGGAGAGGAAAGGGTGGTTTGGCCATATTTATCTCTTGTGCCATTGGAAGTCTTAGGGCCTCATTAGGAGTTCGCTGGATGGGATAGCCCATCCGCCGAACTGCTGATGCCATACTGGCTGCCTTCCCACCGGACCCATTAAGACTTTCCCTTTAGGCTGATGGACAGAAACAGCAGAAAAGTGGAGGCAGCATTGTCTCTGGCTTATACTCGAGCCGGCGGCAGTGCTATCGCCTGCAGGGTACACCAGCAACCACGCAATGTTCACTAACTGCACAGCAGACAGTGAATGTTGCGAGGTTGCTGGGGAGGGGTACCCCTGCACTGCCTATACCAGGTACATGGGCAGTGAAGTGGCTCCCCTGTGGCCCCCTGCACCTGTTCTCCACCAGCCTTTTCATTGTGGTGATACCTCCATGAAAAGGCTGGCAGAAAACCAGTTGGTAATCAGCAGGGCAGCACTGCATGCAGCACTGCCCTGGCTAATTTCGACCTGCAACCGCCGTCAACCTGCTGGGATCACCGATCCCAGCAGAGATGGTGGAACCCTGTCGGTCTGACCACCAGGGTATTAATGTGGCAGTCGGACCGCCAGGGCAGCGCGGCCCTGACCGCCACTGCAAGACTGGCAGTCTTAACACTGACAGTCTTGTAATGAGACCCTTAATGTTAAAGTAGTTGCAACCACTACATATTACCAAATTTTATATTTGGAACTAGTTAACATGATAAATGTGGTTTTAATAAACTTTTACCTATTTTCTTTTTCTGTACAGCCCATTGAGATAGTTGAAGAGCTAGGGAAGACACTCACGGTTTTGTTGAAAGACAAGAGGAAAAGGTTGTTTCCGTCAAAAGGGCTAGTAATTTTAATATCACAAAATGTACTTATCCTGGAGAACAATTTTATGGATATACTGATATATATGCCACTTTGTGCAGTCAGATTATGGTGAAGCAGTAAATCAAATGATTTTATCATATAATTTAGGCTATGCATCTGAGGCCCATGAGCAGGGTAATCTCGATCCCCATACTTTTACTGGCAGGGTAAGGGCAGCAAAATAGATTTTGTGCTTCTCTCATCTGACCTTTTGGGCAAAATAGCATGCTATGAAGTGCTTACTCTCCCTTTTAGTGACCATAACCCCATCTGCCTGCCCTTTTCCTCTAACATAAAACGTAAGGCAGTGGATATAGTAAAGCTATCTGTTTGTCACTCTGAAAAAAGGGGGGTACGGCTAAAGTGGCATTACATTGAACCAGCCAAGTTTTGTAATGAATTGATTAGTGTAACTTTTAATGATGTTATCTGTTGTTTTTCCTTAGGTAGCCCCCCAATGATATCATAGAATGTTTTATTAAAATTGGTAGCATGGTGACAAGACATTTATCTAAAACTATTTCAAAGAGAATGTCTTCTACTAATGCATGGTTTAGTCCAGAATGTACAGTAGCATTTAAAGTATGAAAAAAGCCACTAATAATATTCTGGTTAATATTGAGTAGGTAAGGGAAGCAAGGAAATCCTACAAGTAGGCTTTAGGGAATAGGAGGCAAGAAGTTAGAAGGAAGGCCTGGGAGGATTTAGAAAAAGCTGTCCATCTAAAAGACAATAAGCTCTTGTGGGAGACCGTAAACCAACCTCTTTTCTCTGATAAACAACCCACCGGCACTGAATGCCATATCGGTGAACAGGACTGGATAGAAACTGTTCCTAATATTTTTAATCCAAATATTAAGGTAGGTGAGCAAAGACAGGATTCCAGCACATCCCCTAAAGAGGTAAGAAAGGAGTGGTTAGTTGATTTGTTTGACCACGCAGCCGTTGCCACGGCCATTCAGTCTGCTGCCAGTGGTAAAGCCCCGGGCCAGACTGGGTCCCAGTAGACCTATTAAAAAATAATGTTGATTTCTAGGCCCCTCTTCTGACCAATGTTTTAAGGGCGTCAGTTAGGGGCAGCCTATTGGATTCCTGGAGAGGGGCCATTAGAGTGCCCATATTAAAAAAGGGCTTTCTGAATCAGCCCACGTGTTATCACCCAATTTCGTTATTAAACTCTACTGTAAAGATTCTTGGGTGAGTTATCCTAGGCAAATTGGAGGATTGGGCATAGACAACCTCCTTTTTCTCACCATTTCCATATGGCTTTAGACCCAGCCTAGGGAGGGTGGAACAGGCTCTCAATTTAACACTTATCTAGGGGAAGTATGTCAAGGCCAGGAGAGGTGTTCTCCAAATGGCATTTATCGAGCTCTCCTGTGCCTTTGATTTAGTGGACAGGGAAATTATTTGGGAGCAAATGGGTCGGACAGGTATTGACCAGCCCTTATTGAATTTAAGCGTCTGCATCAAGACACAACCACCACAGTCCGTTATAATCTTGATGGGGAATGCACAGAACTAATTAGATTTACCAGAGGTGTAAGGCAGGGCTGTATTTTAGCTCCCTTTCTATTTTTATTGTATATTAATTTCCTAAGGGCTTTTTTACAGACATACAGTAAAGATGTTCCCTGATTGGGTCGAAGGCAGTCCCTGTACTTTTATATGCGGACAATGCCGTCCTTTTAGCTTTGATAGCAAATGGTCTCCTGAGTCTTTTAAATGTTTTTAATGATTTTATTATTATTATAAAACTAAAGCTTGAGGTTAACCAACAAAAGACATTTGTAATGACGCGTGGGCCTCGAAGCACCAAATCTAAGTGTTTTAGTGTTGGGGTACCTCAATTGAGAAAGTCCCATATTTTCATTATTTAGACATTTTGCGCGATGCAATTGGGTCATGGGAGAGGTTAATCGAACAAAGAGCACAACAGATGGGGGCAGCATGTGATATGGTATTTAGATTTGCAGCAAGGATTGTTTTTGAGCAGATTAGGGAGATGATCCAGCTTTATAGGACTAAAGGCCGTATTAATAGGCCCCATAGCGCCACAGGAGCGTCACTTTTTGTGACGCTCCTGTGCCGCTAAGCACTGCCTAATGCCACCTTGCAAATACGGCCCCTTCCCACGCAGCACTGTGCGTGGAAGGGGCATGCAATGGGTGTTGCTGTGGGCGTGCCACAGCAACACGCGCCCACAGCAACACCCATTGTATTTTGACGCTGCCTCAGATTTATGAAATTTCGTACACCTGAGGCAGCGCCAAAATCTAACTTCATCCCCAGGGGTGGCATTAGCAGGGCGCAACAAGGAGGAATACTTTTATTCCTCCTCATTTTTTGCTTTTTCTATGCATGCTGCATTCTTCAGCATGCATATAAAGAGAAAAATGCCCAAAATTATTGTTTATGTGTGGGAAGGTTTTTCCTTCCTGCTCATAAACATTCATTTGAAAATTATGCTTTGGCACTTCTGTGTGTGCTGGATTGTGCAGCACCCACAGAAGCGTCAAAGCGCTATTAGTGATTGTTTATGTGCAGGAAGGGACACTCTCAACGCAGACATCCTTGCACAATGGTGCAAGGATGCCTGCGTTGGTGCTGGCAGCTAAATTTAGCTTCACTGCAAGTGGAAACACAGGGGCGCACCTTATTCACTTAAATATGGTGCATCCCTGCATTTCTAAAGTGACGTAGTGCGGCGCTGCCAAGTTTGGCGCAGCTCCGCACTGCGTCACTTTCCGTCAAATCTGGCCTTAAAAGTCTTCCCTTTGGGGTTTTTGAGGTGGGAGTGTGGGAATGTGTCATGTCAGCAAAATTACAGGTAACATAAACAATTTTTTGTGCTCATTACTCTGTATCTCTCGTACTACTGCAAGTTATATTCTACATCTTGAACTTGGTATGGAGTACTTAGAAACTTTGTGGGCATTGCTCCCTCATTTTTGTGGTTGAAAATATGGAGTTATGAAAGATTGTTTGATTTTAATTAATATGCAATCCATCCCATGGCTGGCTTATATTAAAACCACCTTCTACAACTTGGATCTGAGCACTCTGTTTGACTCTCATGAAGTGATAAACTAAAATGCAAAAGACAGAGTGAAAAGGGCCTTTGCCTCATATAGGGAAGAGGGCCAAATTGCAAGGTCCCTTGGTATGCACTCTGTATATTTAAATTTATAACGTGTCTGTAATTAACTTGTACCTAACTTGGCTTCCCAACCCCCAACATAGGTTTTATTTGACATGGTTTGGATTAAATTTGATTCACCATTTAGGGCCTTAATATGAGTTTGGCGTTTGGACCACCATTCTGCCATGGTGGCAGCCACCAAAAGATTGTTTTGTTGATGGTCACACAGACCATTGTATTATGAGTTACACAGCCAGGCCTGCCAAAAGCCAGCCAAAATATCAACCCTGCCAGGACTCTGGAGGGAGGGAAATAGGCAGTCTGACCACCGGCACTGCCAGCTGTCAACCAACCACCGAACCTGTTAGAAGTCTAAAATCGCAATGGCAGTCCTGCCATGGCGGTCTCCCAATGGCGATGTGGTTCACATTGAATGTATTTGAAATCACCACAGCTGACACACATTCACACACTCAATGCACCTACAAACCACATGATAAATCATCCCCCTTCATACAACACAATCCTTAGCAACTCCACGCAGAACACAAGCCGGAGCACTGCCTAATAAACTTCACCAGCCATAGATTAGGTACCCCTCTAACTTGCACTAAGCACATATCCCACACCCTCCACATACCCCCATCACACATATTTGCACCTCTACACTTCATTTACTCCCCGTCACCTCCTCATTACACATCACCTAACCATTATATCTTTTTTCCTTGTTTTTTACCACCATGTCACCACAGAAAAATTCCCTGTTTCACAGATGATGAGTTAAGAGTCATAGGGGATGAAATAAATTATTAGAGTCAAGCCACAATTACTTGGAGCCCAAGTCCAGCAAACTACTATTGCCTGGAAAATGGAATTGTGGTAAAGGATAGTCAATAGAGTGAACTCCGTAGGGAGCAGGAAGAGGTGGAATGACCTCAGGTGAAGGTTCGTACCAAGAAGTCCAGGTACAAGCTTGCGGTCCTGAAGACTGGTGGGGGTCCTACCCTACAACTAACATCATGGGAGAAGAAGGTCTTGGCCATCCTGCATCCTGAGTGCTTGACAGGAAGACCTGGGGGAGTAGAGTCTGGTAAGTCACAACACTAAAATATGTCACCAAAATGCATTGTTATGCATACTCACTGATCACCTTTTGCCACCGACTATGTCACCCCACTCAACAGCCCAGGGTCCACCTGTCCATAGACCTCTGTCTGGCCTCCAGCATATCAAGTAGACTCATCTGGGGAAACAAACTCTTTGTATAAGGGTGTATTAGAGGGATTGACAGCACTACAAGTACTAGCAGTCACTGTTCTACTATAACTAAAACCAGAACAGTGTAGCATAATCAAAATTACCTTG
The DNA here is from genome assembly GCF_031143425.1 of Pleurodeles waltl. NCBI lineage: Eukaryota > Metazoa > Chordata > Amphibia > Caudata > Salamandridae > Pleurodeles > Pleurodeles waltl. The sequence continues at coordinate 1,079,592,555 of NC_090437.1, forward strand.
TTTGTCAACTCCCCATTGGAGAGTGCCCAGCTGAGGGGATCTCATCTGTATAGTGTGTGTCTAGGACAGGCAATTACAGGAATGCTAAGGCCAGGAGGCACTGACTCAGTCACAACTGTGTGCTCTGCTACTATAACCATTTTCCATCTAATCGGCCATTCAACTGTACTCACCTGAGGAGATCTCAACTGTATAGTGTGTGGGTAGGACAGGCAGTGACAGGAATGCTAAGGCCAGGAGGCACTGGGACTCTCAGTACACTCAGCCACAACCGTGTGCTCTGCTACGATGAACATTCTCCATCTAATCAGCCATTCAGCTGTACTCACCTGAGGGGATCTCATCTGTATAGTGGGTGGGTAGGACAAGCAATGACAGGAATGCTAAGGACAGGAGGCACTGGGACTCTCACTACACTCAGCCACAACTGTGTGTTCTGCTACTATGACCATTCTTCCTTTAATCAGCCTTTGATATGTACTTACCTGACAAGAGGACAACTCTACAGTGTATGGAATACAGGGAGTAAACTGGTTAGTACTCATAGGCGGATCTCTTACTTACACTCCAAGCAACAGCACACTGTACACCTGTCAAAATACCTTTACTTGAAAACACACTCATGATATGTACACACCTTGAAGAGTCAAATTGAAAAACTGCATGTAGTGCAGGGAGTCACACGACTGCTGAGGTCAGTAGGTTCTGTCTAGCCAATCCAATTACCCAGTCCATTCTGCATGTGGGTAAATATCCCTGTTGGTACACTTGTTATGATAGTCCACTCACCTTTGAGGACAGACAATGTGAACTGTGAGTTGTGTTAAGAGAAATGTCTTGGGGCGGCCCAGAGAGCTTGAGGCACGATGGCTTCAACTTAGTGCAGCTTTGCTGGCCGGGCAACAATATCCATAAAAAAGGCCTGCTATCTATTCAAGAACACAGAGGAAAAAGCCTTGCTGCAACACTGGCTCACTCTGAGCTATCTGCGGGCCGAATTTTGCAACCCGGAGCTCCCCAGTGGCAGTCATGAAAGACGAAGAAGAGAGGAGCCGGTCTGCAGTGCAGTGGCCTCACGTAGCCTACCTGCCATGGCAGAGTGCTGTGAGCTGGACTGTGGTGCTGTGCTGGAGGCAGTGCCCAGAGGCCAACAGCCGGGTGGAGACCCTGGTAGAAGGAGGGAGTGGTTGTGGGAGTCGGCCCGTGGAGGCTGTGTGCCAGGAGTCCGGATCTTCACTGCGCATCGAGGCGGAGCAGGCTGCATCCACTTAATTCCTGATGCTCAGGGATGCTGGGTGGCTGGGATGCTATGCGTGCAGTGCTTTTGAGAGGATAGTTGCCAATGGTAACTCCGGGAGTAATGCTTGGGGGCCCCCGCTGGTCAACGATCCTAGAAGGTGAGGGGGTCTAATTGCGCAGGGAACACGGTGACCTGGGGCGGCCCTGACAGGAACTCTGCCATAAGCAATGTACTTCTTGCATGCTGCAGGAAAAACAAACAGAATGGCAATGGCTGTGTGGGGAAGCTGCCAAAGAGGCTGTGACCTGCTATAGGGTGAGTGGACCGCTCAGACCTTAGCGGTGTGGCTGCAGCATGGAGACCCTGCTTAGCGACCCCCTGCTGATACAGCATATATAAGGAGCAAAATCTAACACTGATACTTGGCGAGCCCCTTGGTGGGCCAACAATTTAGGAAGGTGAGGAGGCATGTCTCTGCGGGGCACACATCGAACTGGGATGGCCCCAGCCGTGTATTATGTCCTGCACAATGTACCTTTTGGACGCCGCAGTGAAAACAAGTATAATGGCGATACCTGGGGTACTGGGGCTACCAGAGAGACTGTGACTTGCTGGAGTGTGAGTGGGCTGCGGCAGACCGCAGTGGTGTGGCTGCAGAACAGAGAACTGGCTTAGCATCCCCTGCACCCCTGAGACAGTGCATACAGGGCACAAGATTCAGAATTAAAACCTATTGGTCATGTCTGTGCCCCTCCTAGTAGGGCATCGGAGGGCCTGGCAAACAGTAACATGCCTGCAAGCTGATAAGTGGAAATATCAGTGTCACCTTTGGACCACGCGGCTTGGGCCTCCGTTTCTTGGGCCCGCCTGCTGAGAGCACCCAATTGATATCAATTGAGCACATGGGCTTGAAGTACAAGGTGCACAGTGGACACACCCCCTCACCTGCCCATATCAGGGTTGTATCACTTTGTGAACCAGTGTATCAAATGTGCGGCAGGGATCAGTAGATGACATTTCAATAGCTGGGTGGCGTGTGGTGCACAGTCCCCAGGTAAATCGCAGGTAGTCATAATATAGAAAATGTACAAACAGCAAATGAGGCTGAATTTTGAGACCGGTAAATTCCGTGAGGCCTGAGCATCGACTCCACCAGATCAAGACCAAACTGCTGGTTCATGAGAGGACACTACACTAACAGCCACGTTACTGGCTATTCAAAACAGCCTATGGTCAATCAACAGACAGATAGATACGCTAAAGGTAGGCATGGACAAAATATCTGCTAAGCTGGGCAGGCAGTCATCTAGGTTTACAGAAGTGGAACACAGGCTTTGAACTACTGAGGATGATGTTAAAACTGTAAGTGATAAATTCCTTAACATGGAATGAGTCCTGGCAGTTATTAAGGGAAAAAACGAGAACTTAGAGGCAAGATTGTGCCCAAAACATTTGTGAGAATCACTGGTGTCCCTGAATCCACTAACACAGGGAAGATGGAGGCGTGTGTGGAAGACATGCTGACCACTGTGTTCGGCGCTGAGAACCTGTCATCTGTTTGTGGTGGGAAGGGCTCACAGGTCTCTGATCGTGCTGCCCACTCCAGGAACATCTCCACAACAGATCATTGCAAAATGTCTAAACTACCAGGACAGGGATGCAATCCTGTGGCTGGTGCGAGAAAAAGGAGAGATATTCTATCAGGGCACCTGAATTGCCTTTTATCCAGATTGTACAGTGGTGGTGAAGCTGGCCCGGGGCGAGTTTCTGCAGGTGAAACGAAAATTCTTGAAAGCTGGAATCCAATATGCCATGTTATACCCTGCCTGCCAATAGAATTTCAAGGAAAGCAAACCATATTCACAACACCAAAGGCAGCCAAGGAGTTCCTCAAATCTATTAGCTTATGTAGGGGAGGACAACGTACAATGGATTTGGTCGCTGAGGAAACCTAGGGGCATATTTATACTCCGTTTGCGCCGAATTAGCGTCGTTTTTTTCGACGCAAATTCGGCGCAAAACTAACGCCATATTTATACTTTGGCGTTAGACGCGTCTAGCGCCAAAGTATGGGCAAATAGCGTCATTTTTTTGCGTGAACGCCTTCCTTGCGTTAATGAGATGCAAGGAAGGCGTTCCCGTCTAAAAAAATGACGGCGACGCAAATGCGTCGTATTTATACTCCCGGGCAAAAATCACGCCCGGGAGTGGTCGGGTCAAAAAACCCCGCATTTGCGCCACTTTTTAACGCCTGGGTCAGGGTAGGCGTTAAGGGGCCTGTGGGCTCAAAATGAGCCCACAGGTGCCCTCCCCTGCCGCCAGGGACCCCCCCTGCCACCCTTGCCCACCCCAGGAGGACACCCAAGGATGGAGGGACCCATCCCAGGGACATTCAGGTAAGTTCAGGTAAGTATACATTTTTTTTTTTTATTTTTTTTTTGGGTGGCATAGGGGGGCCTTATTTGTGCCCCCCTACATGCCACTATGCCCAATGACCATGCCCAGGGGACAGAAGTCCCCTGGGCATGGCCATTGGGCAAGGGGGCATGACTCCTGTCTTTACTAAGACAGGAGTCATGTAAATGGCGTCTGGGCGTCGTTAAAAATGGCGCAAATCGGGTTAAGACGATTTTTTAGCGTCAACCTGACTTGCGCCATTTTTAAGATGCCCTAACGCCATTTTTCCCTACGCCGGCGCTTCCTGGTGTACGTGGTTTTTTTCCACGCACACCAGGCAGCGCCGGTCTGCTTGCGCCGGCTAACGCCATTCAATAAATACGGCGCCCGCATGGTGCTTCAGAATGGCGTTAGCCGGCGCAAAATTTTTTGACGCTAAACTGCGTTAGCGCAGTTTAGCGTCAAAAAGTATAAATACGGGCCCTAGTTTCTTTGACCTGCAGTCTTCATCGCTTCTGTCTATTAGGGGCCTGCTTCCAGACTGCATTGCGAGGCAATGAGATCCCCCTACACACAGGGGGGATGTGCTAACACTGTTTATTAGCCTATAGGATGGCACTAGGGCCCGTATTTATACTTTTTGACCCGACCACTCCCGGGCGTGATTTTTGCCCGGGAGTATAAATACGACGCATTTGCGTCGCCGTCATTTTTTTAGACGGGAACGCCTTCCTTGCATCTCATTAACGCAAGGAAGGCGTTCACGCAAAAAAATGACGCTATTTGCCCATACTTTGGCGCTAGACGCGTCTAACGCCAAAGTATAAATATGGCGTTAGTTTTGCGCCGAATTTGCGTCGAAAAAAACGACGCTAATTTGCCGCAAACGGAGTATAAATATGCCCCTAGGTACTTTTGTGACCATCCACCTCCGTCCACCTGGAGGTTACCCGGAGCCCGATGACCCATCAGACGGAAGCACCCCATATGTGATTACTAAGGTGGTCATTGCGACCCTTGCGGACGGTGTTAAAGCGGCAGTAAGACCGCCAAAAGGCCAGCGAAAAAAAAAATGGAATTATGACCGTGGCGGAAACCACCTACAAAGACAGCCACTTTAACACTCCGACCGCCATGGCGGTACAAACAAACAGCATGGGGGTCACCACCAACAGACAGACGGAGGACAATGTACTGGCCACAGTATCACAACCTACCAATCCACCACCTTTTCCGGGGCAGATTCACAGCAAACAAAAACGCGGCGGAAACAGGACTTCGAAGGGAAAACGCTCACCTCTACACACCCCACGAGGAACCAGGACACCATGGAACCAAAGCTTCACATTTTCTCTGCCCTTATCTTCTTGCTCCTCTACCAGGAGCACGAACGCCAGCGGCGAAGACCATGGTGCGTACAGCACCTACGACATAGGGGAGGGGGGAGGGAAAAAACAGGGACACACACATGCAACACGCAACCCCCCCACCCCCACTCTCACCCACTACAACACACACACTAATACAGCATGATACTTTACAGTTACACCCCCCCCAAACCCCCTGGAAGAATGCAAAGACAAAAGGAAATGAGTGTAACCATTGTAATATATTAAAATCCAGAACGCAAAAATATATATACACTATTAACAAATATATACACCAAGAATAGTAGTCCAGGTATTGCTCCATTGAAGTCCATGGAACACGGGGCCCACACGGCATGGGCGAGGCCCACACTCAATACCCGAACATTACGGAGAGAACACTGCAGGGGCATCAGATGGCAATAAAACAGGCACCTCAGGGGGAAGGGAAAGGGGGGGCACCTCAGCCGGTTGAGTGCACAACGCAAATCCACGAGGGGGCCCCATGCCCATTGTTCAATCCTGAGGAGTGCAAAGCCACAGTCTCTCAAGTCTATACAGTGGGTAGTTTGCCCACTGTTCAATCCCGGGGAGTGCAAAGCCACAGTCTCTTAAGTCTCTACAGTGGGTGGGTTGCCCACTGTTCAATCCTGGGGAGTGCAAAGCCACAGTCTCTCAAGTCTCTACAGTGGGTGGGTTGCCCACTGTTCAATCCTGGGGAGTGCAAAGTCACAGTCTCTCAAGTCTCTATAGTGGGTGGTTTGCCCACTGTTCAATCCTGGGGATTTCAAAGCCGCAGTCTCTCAAGTCTCTACAGTGGGTGGTTTGCCCACTGTTCAATCCTGGGGAGTACAAAGCCACAGTCTCTCAAGTGGATGTAAATCTCCACTGGTTCTGGAGAGGGCTTTGTGCCCAGAGTGCTTCATCCTGCCAAGTACAGAGTTAGTGGATGCCTTTCTCCACTGGTTCTGGGGGGGGCTTTGTGCCAAGAGTGCTTCATCCTGCCAAGGACAGAGGTAGTGGATGCCTTTCTCCACTGGTTCTAGAGGGGGCTTTGTGTCCAGACTGCTTCATCCTGCCTAGGACTGAGGTAGTGGATGTAAATCTCCACTGGTTCTGTAGGGGGCTTTGTGCCCAGACTGCTTCATCCTGCTCGTGGCGGACACAGTCGCATCAGTGCCCTTGGCGCTCATGGGCCAGCGGTGCTTGTGGCGGCGGTGTCCTTGGTAGCGGTGCTTGTGGCGGCAGTGTCTGTTCAGCGGTGCTTGTGGCGGCGGTGTCCTGTTCAGCAGTGCTTGTGGTGGCGGTGTCGTGTTCAGCTGTGCTTGTTGCGGTGGGGTCCTTGGCAGCGACTCAGCTGCTGGCGGTCCTGTCTGGCCCAGCGGGGCTGGTGCTGGCGGTCCTTTCTGGCCCAGCGGGGTTGGTGCTGGTGGTCCTGTCTTGCCTAGCGGGGCTGGTGCTGGCGGTCCTTTCTGGCCCAGCGTTGCTGATGGCGGTGGCCTCCTGGGCAGCGGGGATGATGGTGGTGGCCTCCTGGGCTGCAGGGCTGATGGCGGTGGCCTTTTGGGCAGCGGGTTGATGGCGGTGGCCTCCTGGGCAGCGGGGCTGCTGGCCTCCTGGGCCGCGAGGCTGATGGCGGTGGCCTCCTGGGCAGCAGGGATGATGGCGGTTGCCTCCTGGGCAGCGGAGCTGATGGCGGTCTTCTCCGCCGTGCTGCTCTTCCAAGACTTGCTGAGTTTCTTGTGCCCCTTCCCCACCTTGGAAGGTTTCGCAGCTGACACCACACTCCCACCTGTACCCCTGGGAGCGGCTTTGGTGGCTGGAGTCTTCCCCCTCTCCTGACGGGCACTGGCCAACTTTTGATGCTTGACAGGTGGGGGACTGTCCGTGCTGTGACTCCTTGCCACACTGGCTGCCCTGCTGCCTGGTGCACTCCAGAATACGGTGACTACTGGCACCACTGGTCCCGGAGATGTTGTGCCTGAGGTGCGAGGTTGGGACCTCGAGAGTCGGGCCCTAGGAGACTGACGGGGTGGGGGAGGTGAGGGAAATAGTTCAAGGGTGGATAGGAAAAGTTTCTTGGGAACACTGGGACGGGTAGGTGGAGGGGGTTTGGGAGTGGAGGAAGAGGTTGTGGTTGTAGGAGGTGTTCGTTTGGTGACTTTGTGTGAAGGTGCATGCACTGGAGGCTGTCGTGAGGTGGATGGCTGTTGGGTGGGTGTGTGCCTGCATTTGTGTATCTTGGGAGATGGCGTCACAGACACACTGGGAGAGGACACAAGGGACATGTGAATGGTAGTGGGGGTGGTGACTGTACGTGAGCGGGGTGTTATAGTGTGTGTGCTGGTGATGGAAGTAGTGGCTGTAGATGTAGTGCATGCAGGTGTGAGTGGAGACGAGACTGGGAGGGAGGAGGGAGACGAGGAGGAGGGGGACACAGTGGAGGCAGTGCATGTTGGTGTGTCTGCATGTGTGTGATGCTTGCGTGAGTGCCTGAGGGATGTGTGGTGCTTATGTTTGCCAGAACTTCCCTTGTATGTTGACGTGTGTGCATGCTGGTCTAATGGTGTGCTTGGGGTAGGCTGAGGTACAGGGGTGTGGGTGTGGGTCTGGGTGGAGGAAGTTGGAGGGAGGAGGCTAGAGACAGGGACAATAGCTGCCATTAGTGCTGAGACCAGAGTCTGAAAAGCTCGCTGAAGGGCTGCCTGACCAGAATGAATGCCCTCCAGGAATGCATTTGTTTGTTGCAACCTCTCTACACCCTGGATGGCATTCACAATGGTAGACTGCCCAACAGTGAGGGACCTGAGGAGGTCAATGGCCTCCTCACCGAGGGCAGCAGGGGTGACTGGGGCAGGGCCTGAGGGGCAAAGGTGATGCCCACCCTCCTGGGTGAGCGGGCACGGGGCAAAGGCTGAGGGGCTACTGGGAGGGCGGTGCTGGTAGGGGGGGTTGGCGGCTGTACTTGTAGATGCGGGGGGCACAAATGTGGCCGCCACCGCAAGGGAGGTCCCGTCAGAGGACGAGTCCGTATCACTGGTCTGAGCTCCTGTCCCCGCCGTGGAGCTCCCCTTCGGCCTCCGTCCCACTGGTGAATTCCGAGTCTGTAGTCTCGCCCTCCAGGGCCATGTGGGATGCAGCTCCCTCCTGCTCCGGTGCCACTGTTCCTCCGCCTGATGATACTAATGCACACAAGAACAGGAAGACCACAAAGGGGGGGGGGACAACAGAAGAAAGACATGTTGAGTGCATGCATTACCGCTACCGTTGGCAGACACGACAGACACAGAAGCCCCCTGAAATACGCCGCGCACTTGGGGTCCACTGTTCAATCCCTGGGACATGGCCTACAAGGCTATGGCCGACATCTGCACACATGGATGTCACAAGAGCCTGACTTGGTGTAGTTGGCACTGTACACAGGTGGGGTGGGGTGGCACAGGATCTGCCAGAAGAAGGGGACCTAACTAACACACTCGCCCTGGCCTAGGGAAACGCACAGCCCACCTCCCCCACCCAGACACCTCCACTGCGCACTGAATCAGCTGAATGAGAGTGTACTCACCCCCTTGTGGCTGCTTTGATGCCCTCAAACGCCCATCCAACTCCGGGTACGCCACCGCCAGGATCCTGAACATGAGGGGGGGTCATGGTGCGATGGGCACCCCTCCCACGTTTGGAGGCCATCCCCAGCTGGGCCTCCGCCATCTTCTTGTTCCAGCGGAGAATGTCCTCCCATCTCTTACGGCAGTGGGTCCTTTGTCTGTGATAGACCCCCAGGGTCCGGACGTCCTTGGCGATGGCACGCCAAACATCCTTCTTCTGGTGGGCGCTGACCTACAGGAACTGTACAGGGGAAAAAGAAAAGTTATTACCAACTGCACCATCATAGTCATTGGACCCATCCCTATCCTTGCCATGTGGCACATGCACTCCCCGTCGTTTCATGCACGCCTCAATCTCCCCCCCCCATCTTTCATCCTCCCCATTCCACACGGGCATAGCCCATACAGCATGCTCCCAGTGTACTTACCTGTTACTTTTCCCAGTTCCCCTGTGTTCCTGGGCCTCTGTCCCATGGACTGTGTGCCCACTGCCTCCAGGTCCCTGTTGTTGTTGGGGTGGTGGGTTGGCCTGGGTTTCCTGTAGTGGTGGACACACTGCTGATTGACGTGTCCTGGGGACAAAGGTATGGGCCCGCTGGGTGAGTGCTGTGCTGGTGTTTCCAGAGGGGGGAAGCTCTGTGGTGGTCTGTGCCAGTGTGAGGGGAACCGACTGTCCCGAGGTCCCAGATGGTCCGGGCTGGTCATCTAGATCCAGTTGGACAGAGCTGCTGTCATTACTATGGGCCTCTTCTGTTGGTGGTGTGGACATGTGTGGACCCTCCTGTCCGGTGACGTTGGGTAGGGGTCCTGCAGGGGTATAAAAGGATGTTTATTGCATCTGTGTGTGCCATGGTGTGCAATGGGTGGGTGACCGTGTACCCCAGTGCTTGCATTCCTGTGTGGCACCTTGTGTGATGGTGGTTTAGTGGGCTGTATGGGTATGTGCAGTTGCCATGCTTTGGTGATTGGTGTCCATGCTTTGTTGTTGCATGCAGGGCTTGGTGTTGGGATGTGTAGTTTGTGATATTTGTGAGGAGTTGGAGTGATGGTGGTGAGGGCGAGGGGGGGGGATGTGATGGCATGCAGGTAGGGTGGGGGATAGAGTAGTAACGCATTGCCTTACCAGAGTCCATTCCTCCATCTACTTCTGCGAGGCCCTCAGGATGCAGAATCGCCAAGACTTGCTCCTTCCACGTTTTTAGTTGTGGGGGAGGAGGTGGGGGTCCGCCGCCAGTCTGCTGAACCACACCTTCCCCCGTAGGTCGTTCCACCTCTTCCTGATGTCATCCCTATTTCTTGGGAGCTGTCCCACTGCGTTAACCCTGTCCACTATTCTTCACCATAGGTCCATCTTCCTAGCTATGGAGGTGTGCTGCACCTGTGATCCGAATAGCTGTGGCTCTACCCGGACGATTTCCTCCACCATGACCCTGAGCTCCTCCTCAGAGAACCTGGGGTGTCTTTGCCATGCCATGGGTGGTGTGAGTGATGTGTGGGGTGGTGTGTGTAGTGATAAATGGGGTGATATTTAGTGGTGTGTTGTGTGAGGTGCGTGGAAGTTATGTGGGTGATGGTATTGTGTGCCTGTGGATGCTTGGTAGTAGTTTGTAGTGTCTCTCTCTGGCCTTCTTTCGGTATTTTGGTCGTAGGGGTTTGTGGGTGATGTGGGTGTGTGTTTTATATTGTAATAGGTGTGTGGGAGTGGTGTGTGTATGTGTATTAGTTGTGTTCCGAGCAGTGGGTCGTGATAGCTGTGGCGGAATTCCGCGGCCGCGGCGGTGTGTTGGCGGTGTTCTGCACGGCAGTAAGCGGCTTTTACCGCCAATGTTGTAATGAGGGCCTAAGTGCAGTAGATTACTGTGCGTTAAATACAAATGTTTCTCATGGTCTATATGTGTTTTTTCAAGGGTTGTACAATGTCTTTAGTACTATTGTTAGGCTGAAGTGGGGGGTATGTTGGAGGTTGTTTATGTGTTTACTATGCATCGCATATCCATACCACCTGCCACTATACATCCCATATGTCCAGTGTCATATATCCAGATAGCTTTACCACACATTCACTCCTAAGAAGGTAAGAGACGTAGGCATGATCAACTTAATCACATGGAATATATGAGGACTCAACAATCTTGGTAAAACCAGTTTGGTTATTAGACATCTTGAGCAACATCATATAAGAATCCCATTTGACACACTTCAATGATAAAACTATTGGCTCTAAATGGGCAGCACGTAGGATAGTATCAGCGTACTCCACATGCTAAGGGAGTGATAATCTTAATTAAGTGAGGGGGTACCTTTCACATTCGTAGACTACTTTGCTGATGACCACGGATGGTTCTTGCTTGCTCGGGGTGCCCTATATGGCATCCCCATCACACTGGTCACCACGTATGCACCTAATAAGGATGACCATGCTTTCTTCATGACCTCATGGAGACACATACATACATATGCCTCTGACACTATTCTATGGGGAGGAGATCTGAACACACATCTGGGTACCGTTGCAGATAGGTCAGCTTCGACACAGTGGCATGAGAAATAGGCAGCAAAGGTGATATGGGAGGGATTAAAGGACTATGGCCTAGAGGATGTATGACAGCTCTGTAACCCGAATGGGAGGGAAGGCACGTTAACATCGTCCGTGCATGGTAAGGGGTCCCGGCTGAACTACTGGCTCATATCGAATGCAAAGTGCCCATGGGTGAAAAAAGTTAGCCACCTACCTAAGACTTTATCAGACCATTCTCCAGTGGTGTTAAGCTTAGCCTTGCCTCGTGCAACTCCTGCCCCATTCCTATGGAGATTCTGAGCCACAGCGCTATTAGACACTGTGTTGAAAGAGGAGGTCCAACGTTCAATTCTAGAATATTTTCAACAGAACGCGGGAACAGTGACTGGGAGGGACACACTATGGGATGCCCTCAGGGTCACAATTAGAGGGGTCTGTATTGGCATTGAAGCTGGAGTTATAATACGAGCTCAACTGCAGAAAACTGAAGACACATTGTGCTCTCTAGAATATAGCTATGAAATTAATCTTGACACAGGCACGCTAATGGTAATACAAGGCCACTGGATGGAATTCTATGACCTGCCCTCACACGAGGTGCTCCCTGTCACCCTTACTATTTGCAATCATGCCAGAACCCCTGGGCTGCTTTATCAGGCAAAAATATGCAGACTCAGCCCTGAGGTTCAGACTCAGACCACTAATTATCTCCCTATACGCAGACGACATGGTCCTCTATGTCAGGAACCCCTCCCTACATCTGTCCCCGCGATCAGAGAGTATGTTAAGTTTGAATACTACTCAGCCTTATTGATCAACTGTTCAAAATCAGTCATTCTTCTGCTTACACCTTCCATGCAGCAATGAGTGCTGCAATTCCTGCTACAGTTGGGATACAGAGGGATCCCCAACGGCTACAAGATCACCAGAAGAGACCGCACGAACCAAGTCGGTGGAGGAATCGCCATCGTTTTCAAGGACTCCATCAGCATCACCACCTCCACCGAAGGCACCCCCCTCGCCGCCGAACACATGCACTTCCAGATCCACACCGACCCCAGGACCACCCTCAGAGGAACTCTCATCTACAGACCCCCTGGACCTCGCGCCCTCTTCAGCGAATCCATCGCAGACTTCATCTCCCCGCACGCCCGTGCCTCGCCGGACTACATCCTCCTCGGTGACCTCAACTTCCACCTGGAGCAGAACAACGACCCAAACACCACCACCCTGCTCGACAACCTCGCCAACCTCGGTCTCAAGCAACTGGTGAACACCCCCACCCACATCGCCGGACACACGCTCGACCCCATCTTCTCCGCCAGCAACCACGTATCCTTCAGCCACTCCTCCGTAATACACTGGACTGACCACAGATGTGTCCACTTCACCTTCAGACGCAAGACTCTCCACCTCCGCACACAACCCATCCCACGCAGACATTGGAACAAAATCCCCACGGAACAGCTTCGCTCCACTCTCAGCGAAAACCAACCCACCTTCTCCACCGACCCCAATGACGCAGCCCTCAGCCTCACTCATTGGATCACCAACTGCGCGGACAACCTCGCACCTCTCAGACGCCTCCCAAGACAGACCAGCACCAGGAAACCTCAATGGTTCACAGACACCCTTAAGGAATCCAAAAAAAACTACCGTACCCTTGAGAAAGCCTGGCGCAAAGACCACACCGCAGAAAACGGCACCCGCCAACACCATCAGCTGATCCGCGCCACCAAAAGAACTTCCTTCACAGACAGACTGGACAAGAACACTCACAACAGCAAAGAACTCTTCAACATCGTCAAAGAGCTCTCCAATCCTAACGCCAACTCCAACTCCATCACGCCCTCACAAGACCTCTGCAACTCCCTCGCTACCTTCTTCCATTGTAAGATCACCGACCTATACGACAGCTTCGGACACCAGACCCAGCCAACCACCACAGAACCTACTACCCCAGCCATCACCCTCAACGCCTGGACTCACATCAGCGCAGAGGAGACCAAAGCTAACATGAACTCCATCCACTCCGGTGCCCCCTCTGACTCCTGCCCACACTTCATCTTCAACAAAACCGACGACATCATCGCCCAGCATCTCCAGACCATCATCAACAGCTCGTTTGCTTCTGCCGCCTTCCCCGAGAGCTGGAAACACGCGGACGTCAACGCCGTCCTGAAGAAACCTACGGCGGACCCCAGCGACCTGAAGAACTTCTGCCCCATCTCGCTCCTCCCCTTCCCTGCCAAAGTCATAGAGAAGACCGTCAACAAGCAACTGACCAATTTCCTGGAAGACAACAACCTACTCGACCCCTCTCAGTCCAGATTCCGAGCCAATCACAGCACAGAAACCGCCCTCATCTCAGTCACAGACGACATCAGAACTCTGATGGACAATGGAGAAACAGTCGCTCTCATCCTCCTCCACCTCTCGGCTCCCTTCGACACCGTCTGCCACCGAACCCTAACATCACGCCTGCGCTCCACCGGTATCCAAGGACTGGCCCTGGACTGGATCACCTCTTTCCTCTCTAACCTCTCCCAAAGAGTCTACCTCCCTTCGTTCCGCTCAGACCCCACCGAGATCATCTGCGGCATCCCACAAGGCTCCTCGCTCAGCCCGACTCTCTTCAATGTCTACATGATCCCCCTCGCCAACATCGTATGCAAACATAACATCAACATCATCTCCTACGCCGACGACACTCAGCTGATACTTTCCCTCACCAAGGACCCCACTGGCGCCAAGACCAACCTGCAAGATGGAATGAAAGACGTCGCATAATGGATGTAACTCAGCCGTCTGAAAGTGAACTCAGAAAAAACTGAAGTACTCATCCTCGGAAACACCCCGTCCGCCTGGGGCGACTCTTGTTGGCCCACGGCCCTAGGCACCGCACCATCCCCCTCAGACCACGCATACAACCTCGGATTCATCCTGGACCCGCTTCTCAAAATGACCAAACAAGTCAACACTGTATCATCTTCATGCTTCCTCACTCTCCGCATGCTCCGAAAGATCTTCCGCTGGATCCCCGCTGACACCAGAAAAACTGTGACCCACGCCCTCGTCACAAGCCGCCTGGACTACGGAAACACCCTATACGCAGGAACCACCGCTAAACTCCAGAAACGTCTGCAGCGAATACAAAACGCCTCCGCCCGCCTCATCCTCGACATACCCCGCAACAGCCACATCTCCGCCCACCTGAGACACCTGCACTGGCTTCCTGTCAGCAAAAGGATCAACTTCCGGCTCCTCACCCACGCACACAAAGCCCTCCACAACAAGGGACCCGAATACCTCAACCGTCGCCTCAGTTTCTACACTCCCACCCGTCAACTTCGCTCCGCCAACCTCGCACTCGCCGCCGTCCCTCGAATCCGCCACACCACGGCAGGTGGGAAATCCTTCTCCTACCTGGCGGCCAAGACATGGAACTCCCTCCCCGCCAACCTCAGGACCACCCAGGACCACCCTGCATTCCAGAGGCAGCTCAAAACCTGACTCTTCGAGCAGCAGTAACCCCCTTCCCCTAGCGCCTTGAGACCCTCACAGGTGAGTAGCGCGCTTTATAAATGTTTTTTGATTTGATTTGAATTAAATATCTAGATATCTGGATACATAGGGACCAGGACACAGTGATACGAACAAACTATTGTAGGGCTATATCTAAGTTGGAGGATTGGGTAGCTACGAGGTCAACATTGCCATTGTTGCTAGCGGACAGAATAGCTGTTATAAAGATGGTAATCATACCCAGCTTTTCATATTTTTTAGTAAAAATCCCACTTATCCTGACAATGTACTTCTTTAAAACACTACGAGGTCTGCTGCTTATGCTACTGTGGGCTGGGAAGCATCCAAGAATTAGTTGCGATATACTTACCTTACCATACTTTAATGGAGGGTTTAATGCACTAGATTTTTACTTACAATATCTATGTGCCCAGGCGCATTTTGCTCAGTACTGGTATGTGCCTTATGATTATGTCCCACACTTTGCCATTGAGCATGACGATGCCCCTCTGATTCCACTATCTGCCATTTTACCTTATAAACGAGAGGGTACCTCCCGAACAGAAATGTATACACTGCAGTGCACTGCTGTAGCATGGCGCCGCCTGGTGACGTGTACGGAAAAATCCACTCTGTACGCTCCGGGCGCTTCCCCTGAAACATCACCCAGGCATATCAGTCTCTTAGAAGGATAAGGGATATCACACACTGGTGGGGCTGGGCATAAAGACACTGGGCGATGCCTATCTAAATGGTAAATTCATAACCCTCATGGAGCTCGAGGAGACTCTGTATATCTCCCTGTTGTCAATATTCTCCTATTACTGTTAGTGTGCGGCCCTACGCTCCTTCTGTCTGCAATTTCCAGAGGAACCACCTACACTTACTGCATTACAAGTTACACTAACTAGCACAATGCAGCGTCACCTCATCACCAACTTATACAATGCCGCACAAATGGACAGAGGGTGGGTAACTAGGAGAGCTTTAAAGGGCTGGAATGCAGTTCTCCCACAACCCATAAAAGAAGCAGACTGGAAATATTGCTGTCAGCAACTATACAAACTCACCTCTAATTGCAATTTTCTGTTTTTACATTTAAAATGTCTTCATCAAATGTACTATACCCCTGTGAAACTGTATACATATGGTTTGAGAGTTACATCGAATTGTGGGAGATCTGGGATCGAAGGGGCCGATTTAATACATCTAGCCTGGTCTTACCCTACAGAGTTAGCATAGTGGGTGAGCATAATGAAAGCCCTCACTGACATGGTACTGGAAACTGATCAATGCAATCCATCTTTATGCCTGCTGGGGCAGATCAAAGACTTTCAAACTGCGAACCAAAGCTTTGTAACATTGGCTTTGCTGTTGGCCAAGAGACAGATCACTCTGCAGTGGGGAAGCAAGGCCAAACCAACTTAAAAAGCTTAAGTTGGTTTTTAACTCCAGAAACGCTAAACTCCAGAAACGTCTGCAGCAAATTCAAAACGCCTCCGTCCGCCTCATCCTCGACATACCCCGCAACAGCCACATCTCCGCCCACCTGAGACACCTGCACTGGCTTCCCGTCAACAAAAGGATCACCTTCCGTCCCCTCACCCACGCACACAAAGCCCTCCACAACAAGGGACCCGAATACCTCAACCGTCGCCTAAGTTTCTACACACCCACCCGCCATCTTCGCTCCGCCAACCTCGCTCTCACGCACCACGGCGGGTGGGAGGTCCTTCTCCTACCTGGCGGCCAAGACATGGAACTCCCTCCCCACCAACCTCAGGACCACCCAGGACCACTCCGCATTCCGGAGACAACTCAAGACCTGGCTCTTCGAACAGCAGTAACCCCTTCTCCCTAGCGCCTTGAGACCCGCACGGGTGAGTAGCGCGCTTTATAAATGTTTATGATTTGATTTGATTTGATTTGGTTGGCAGATATGGCATATTGTCAATCTCAGCTGGAACTATTTGCAGAGGAGCTGTCAAAAGCCTCGCAGCCCAAAGACATTTGGATTTCTCTGACTGTATATTAACTATTACAATCTGAACATGCCCACAATTCCAATGGCACTGGGAATCTTTAGAGAATTGGGAGGCAGGACAATGGGAAGAACTGAATTGAATGTTTTTTGTTATATAGGCAGTTATTCTATGTGATTATGCATGGTGGAAATGCAGACATGATTCCTCTTGTTTTTTCCTTCTGTTCGCTGTTTATGTACCTTTACAATTGGTTCTGCTCCTACTGTCAAATGAGCTGTTACATTTGAAATACCTTCAATAAACAAAAATACAAAAAAAGAGTAATGTCGGAGTAAATTCAAGGAGGACCAGACCATGCGACCCAAAGCACCAGACCACTGTCCATATGATAGTGTGCCACAGTCCCTAACCTACAATGAACATGATACACATGGGAGGGACAAGGATTCACGTCATGGTGCACCCTTTGATGTGGTAACACACACAGATCTATCTAAAACTGACATGCCATCATGAAAATAGTTTAGACAGGAAAGACAGCTCAGATTGTCTGCAAGGAACATCTGCAAGGAACATCCCACATAGATCCCAAAATGTGTCTGCTGTATTGCATTGGCAGCAGTCACATCCACCATGCACTGACCACTCACTGGATGACAACTATCACAGAACACACAAGGTTCTGGCAATGCCTGCATTACAAACAAATAGCTTTCAAGATGACTCAAACAACATCCTTCCCAGCCAATGTCCTGCCTGCACTTTTGGCAAGACATGAGTCTATTACCATTCTTTCAACAGCTAAGGATTCCAGACAAGCTGAGGCTAGGTCACTGAATAGGAATTGGTATGTGACTACAATGTCAGCTCAGTACAAATGACAATACAAGTATCTGTCACATAACGGAAATCAGCAAGTACAATGTAAACATCACTATAGCCCAATGAGAGAACCCTGACCTTTTCAGCCGGAGCTCACTCCCCTGTGCCGAAAGCTCCACCTTGCTGCGACGCCTCTCCCCATCTCCGCCCACGCGACCGATCGCGAGTTCGGAGCCCCAGCCCTGTTCCCTGGTCCACAGCAGCGCTGGTAAGTTCCATCCCAGTGCTCTTTGCCTCCATTTCTGCGCCTTCCGCCTGTTTCTGTACACCGTATTTTCCGCTTTGTACTCTCTGTGCCTCTGTTTCTATACACTGTATTTTCCGCTTTGTACTCTCTGTGCCTCTGTTTCTATACACCGTATTTTCCGCTTTGTACTCTCTGTGCCTCTGTTTCTGATCACTGCACTTTCCGCTTTGTACTCTCTGCGCCTCTGTTTCTGATCACTGCACTTTTCAATTTCTACTCTCTGCGCCTCTGTTTCTGATCACTGCACTTTCTGCTTTGTATTATCTGTGCCTCTGTTTCTGATCACTGTACTTTCCACTTTCTACTCTCTGTGCCTCTGCCCCTTTCCCTCTGTTTTCTAACTCCATCCCCATGTAACCTCTTACCTTCCGCCGCTTTTCTGCTCTATTTCTCCTTGTACTTCCAGCCTTTTCCCACTGTTTCTCCTCCTCGCCGGGTCATCTAGACCCTCGTACGATCCTCCTGCTCTGTTACTCCCCGCCCCCTCCCGCCCCCTCTCGCTCTCCCTTTCCCGCCCGCCTCCCGCCTCCTAACTGCCCCTCCCTCCCACCTCCCCCTCTTAATGGCGGTCGCTGCGCGGCCCAGGTGAGAGAACCCTGACCTTTTCGGCCGGAGCTCACTCCCCTGCGCCGACAGCTCCACCTTGCTGCGACACCTCTCCCCATCCCCGCCCACGCGACCGATCGCGAGTTCGGAGCCCCAGCCCTGTTCCCTGGTCCACAGCAGCGCTGGTAAGTTCCATCCCAGTGCACTTTGCATCCATTTCTGCGCCTTGCGCCTGTTTCTGTACACCGTATTTTCCGCTTTGTACTCTCTGTGCCTCTGTTTCTATACACTGCATTTTCCGCTTTGTACTCTCTGTGCCTCTGTTTCTATACACCGTATTTTCCACTTTGTACTCTCTGTGCCACTGTTTCTGATCACTGCACTTTCCGCCTTGTACTCTCTGCGCCTCTGTTTCTGATCACGGCACTTTCCGATTTCTACTCTGTGCGCCTCTGTTTCTGATCACTGCACTTTCCGATTTGTACTCTCTGTGCCTCTGCCCCTTTCCCTCTGTTTTCTAACTCCATCCCCCCCTGTAACCTCTTACCTTCCGCCGCTTTTCTGCTCTATTTCTCCTTGTACTTCCAGCCTTTTCCCACTGTTTCTCCTACTCGCCGGGTCATCTAGACCCTCGTACGATCCTCCTGCTCTGTTACTCCCTGCCCCCTCCCGCCCCCTCTCGCTCTCCCTTTCCCGCCCGCCTCCCGCCTCCCAACTGCCCCTCCATCCCACCTCCCCCTCTTAATGGTGGTCGCTGCGCGGCCCAGGTGAGAGAACCCTGACCTTTTCGGCCGGAGCTCACTCCACTGCGCCGACAGCTCCACCTTGCTGCCACGCCTCTCCCCATCCCCGCCCACGCGACCGATCGCGAGTTCGGAGCCCCAGCCCTCTTCCCTGGTCCACAGCAGCGCTGGTAAGTTCCATCCCAGTGCTCTTTGCCTCCATTTCTGCGCCTTCCGTCTGTTTCTGTACACCTTATTTTCCGCTTTGTACTCTCTGTGCCTCTGTTTCTATTCACCGTATTTTCTGCTTATTACTCTCTGTGCCTCTGTTTCTGATCACTGCACTTTCCGCTTTGTACTCTCTGTGCCTCTGTTTCTGATCAATGCACTTTCCGATTTCTACTCTCTGCGCCTCTGTTTCTGATCACTGCACTTTCCGTTTTGTACTCTCTGTGCCTCTGTTTCTGATCACTGTACTTTCCACTTTCTACTCTCTGCGCCTCTGTTTCTGATCACTGCACTTTCCGATTTCTACTCTCTGTGCCTCTGTTTCTGATCACTGTACTTTCCACTTTCTACTCTCTGTGCCTCTGCCCCTTTCCCTCTGTTTTCTAACTCCATCCCCCATGTAACCTCTTACCTTCCGCCGCTTTTCTGCTCTATTTCTCCTTGTACTTCCAGCCTTTTCCCACTGTTTCTCCTCCTCGCCAGGTCATCTAGACCTCGTACAATCTCCCTGCTTTGTTACTCCCCGCCGCCTCCCGCCCCCTCTCGCTCTCCCTTTCCCGCCCCCCTCCCAACTGCCCCTCCCTTCCACCTCCCCCTCTTAATGGCGGTCGCTGGCGCGCCGGAGGCGTGCCAGAGGCAAGCCCGTCTGCGCCCGTCCATGCCCGAGCCGCACCCAGCGCCAGTCCCCCTGGTCACGCCAGCCAAAAGCCCCCCAGACTATACTACCACCCCCACTCTCTCCTCTCCCTCAACCCCAGAGCCCACTCCAACTGCTTTCAAACAACCCCCACTCACACACAAGGCCCCTTCTCCTGCCACACCTGCCTTTTCTCCTGCTCCACACCCGACGCACCGCACCACAACACCAAATACCTCACCCCCAACACAACAACCCTGCACCTACCAACACACCCCACAACCCTCACAAGCCCCACGCCACAGCCACCCCCACTCTCAACAACACCACAAACATCCACACAAACACTATCACACATCACAACAACCACACCACCCGCAACCACCTCTACTGCCTACTACTGAACACCAGGTCCCTACACAAACAAGCCATAGAACTCTGGGACCTCATCACTTCACACTCACCCGACATCGTCTTCCTCACTGAAACCTGGACAAACCCCACATCCGAGCCAGACATAGCCATAGCCACCCCAGAAGGCTACAAACTCCAACGCAGAGACCGCCCCAACAAGCCAGGGGGCGGCATCGCCATCCTTCATAGAGACACCATCAAGATCACCACCAACACCCTCGACACCCTCAACAACGCAGAACACATGCACTTCCTCATCCACGTCAACAACACCACCACCCTCAGAGGCACACTCATATACAGGCCCCCAGGACCGCGTCCCCCTTTCTGCGACACCATTGCAGACACCATCAGCACACACGCTCTCACCTCCACAGACTACTTACTCCTCTGCGACTTCAACTTCCACCTAGAAAACCCTCACGATCACAACTCATCTTCCCTCCTAGACAACCTTTCAAACCTAGGACTCAAACAACTAGTCACAGCCCCCACCCACTCAGCTGGACACACACTCAACGCAATTTTCACATCTAGCCAACACATCACCTACACCCACACCACCAAACTCCAATGGACAGATCACCAATGCATCCACTTCTCCTACAACAAACCTCCCAAGCACCACCAACATCACACCACCCCCTACCGCATGTGGGACAAGATACCCATGGAACACCTAATCAACCAACTGACGCAAACCACCCCCAACATAACCGACCCCAACACCGCCGCTCACAACCTCAACGAATGGATCGTCTCCTGTGCCGACAACCTCGCCCCCCTCAGAAAAAACATCACTACCCGAAACATCAAGAACGCACCATGGTTCACCACTGAACTCCACGAATCCAAACGCAAATGCTGCAAAGCAGAAAAAATCTGGAGACAAGAACCCACCACCACTAACTTCACCACCCTCAAAACCACCACACGCACCCACCACCAAGTCGTATGCACCGCCAAAAGAGCACACTACAAAGAATGCATTGACAACAACTCACAGAACAGTAAAGAACTCTTTACCATCATCAAAGAGCTCTCCAAACCCAAGGCCAGCAACCTAGACCCCACGCACACACAAACCCTCTGCAACTCCCTCTCAAATCACTTCCACCGCAAAATTCTAGACATACATAATACCTTCGCTCCACACACACCCCCCTCCCACACCACTCACCCACCTCACACATACCCACCACACACCACACAACCTACTCACCACCTGGGCCCCCACCACGGACGAAGAAACTGAAACCACTATGAACTCTACTCACTCTGGCTCCCCCTCCGACCCATGCCCCCACCGTATATACAACTGAGCCAGCCCAGCCATCGCCCCCATACTCCAAGCCACAAACAATAGCTCCTTCGAAACCGCCACCTTCCCAAACCTCTGGAAACATGCAGAAGTCACCACACTCCCCAAAAAAAACCAAAGCCAACCCAGACGATCTCTCCAACTACCGCCCCATCTCCCTCCTCCCCTTCCCAGCCAAGGTTACGGAAAAAATTGTTAACTCCCGCCTATCCCACTTCCTCAAGACAAACAACACACGCGACCCCTCACAATCTGGGTTCCGCAAGAACCACAACACAGAAACCGCTCTCTTAGCATGCACTGACGAAATCAGATTCAGAGTCGACACGGGTGAGACCGTAGCACTCATACTCCTGGACCTGTCTGCAGTCTTTGACACTGTCTGCCACCACACACTCAGCACACGCCTTCACGACGCAGGGATAAGGCACAAAGCCCTGGACTGGCTCACCTCCTTCCTCACCAACAGAACCCAAAATGTCCGACTCCCCCCCTTCCAATCGCCCGCCACCAAAATCACCTGCGGAGTCCCCCAAGGCTCCTCCCTCAGCCCCACACTATTTAACATATACATGACCCCACTAGCCAACATCATCAAACCCCATGGAATCACCATCCTCTCATACGCCAATGACACCCAACTCATCCTCTCCCTCACCCGCAACCCCAACACTGCCAAATCCAACCTACACAACGCACTCATTGACACCGCCACATGGATGACAGCCAACCACCTGAAACTCAACTCAAGCAAAACCGAAATAATCCTCTTTGGCCCACACAAAAACACCTGGGACCCCTCATGGTGGCTCACCACGCTAGGCCCTGCACCCACCCCCGCCAACCACGCACGCAACCTCAGCATCATCCTAGACTCCTCCCTCTCAATGACCCAAAAAATCACCTCTCACCTCCTCATGCTTCAACACACTCCGTATACTGAAAAAAACATTCAAATGGATCCCCACAGAGACCAGAAAAACTGTCACTCACGCACTCATCAGCAACAGACTTGATTACGGAAACGCCCTCTACGCTGGCACCACTCTAAAACTCAAGCGCAAACTACAGCGCATCCAGAACTCAGCAGCACGACTCATCCTCGACCTCCCCGACACGAACAAATCTCTCCACACCTCAAATCCCTCCACTGGCTCCCCATTGACAAAAGGATCACCTTCAAGATCCTCATCCTCGCACACAAATCACTCCACAACACAGGCCCTGCCTACCTCAACGAAAGAGTCACCTTCCACACCCCCACACGAAGCCTCCGCTCAGCTGACCTCTTTCTCGCCTCTGTCCCCGCATCAAACACACCACCACTGGGGGCAGATCCTTCTCCTGCCTTGCACCCAAAACCTGGAACGCCCTCCCAACCCACCTCCGCAAGACCCAAAACCTACTTCTTTTCAGGAAGGGCCTCAAAACCTGGCTTTTCGAACAGTGATCATGAGGTTGCCATTCATGAAAAAGCTAATTACACATACATTTTACTCAAGGAGAAATTGCACTTTAGCACTGGTCAGTAGTGGTAAAGTGTGCAGAGTAACAAAACCAGCATAAACAGAGTCCAGCAAACAGTAAAAAAACATGGGAAGCAGAGACAAAAAAGATAGGGAAGTCTGTGCTAAGGATGCCAGGTCTAAGACTCACGTTGGAGAAACCGGATGTAGCTATACAGGTGTTTCAACATTGCTGAGAGAACATCCTTCAAGACCAGACTTAACATAGGCTGGGACATCCCAACAGTTAGGGCCACTGTATTTTGGAAGGACCCTATGGCCAGGAGGTGCAACACTGACATGACTTGTGCAATGGGTGGTATGCTATTTGGATGGTGGATGACTGGCATCAGATCTGGGTCCAACTGACAACAAAGATCCACGATTGTCTGCCTATCCAGGCCATATTTCTGAATTACACGTCTGTCCTCCATGGCCTGCAAGTCTGCGAGTGGATGGTACACAGGAGGTTGTCTGATCCTTTTCCCCCAAGGGTAACTATGTGGGACAAAAAGAAGATCTGGCCGTCATTGTGTCCCTTGCAACTTACACAATATGTCACATACAAACTGTGACAGGTCATGTGAGTCACTGAAAACATGATTCATAGCACTGATCAAGACCAATTCCACTTTTGTAACACGTTACCCCCTTGCTTTTCAACAGATAGGTACACGCCATCTAACTTGACAGCAACAATATGTGCATCTAAGTTGCAACTCTGACTGTGAATCAATGCCCCAAATACCGGAATGCCCATGGGTGAGAGGGTGGTGGCTATTATAGGAGGCTGGCCTGGCTTGTATTGGGTACCTGATGGTACTTGCATCTAGTGACAGGTCCAGTTATCCCTTATTAGTAGATTAGTAGTGTTCTACCAGCTTAGGCTAATAGTGGTATCTATAGCAGACCAGCTTAGGCTGAACGAGGAGACATGAAAGCTCCTATTATACCATTCATATCATATAGGTACTATATCATAAGAAAGACAATACTCAGCGTTACTAAAAATAAAGGTACTATATTTTAGTAACAATGTGCAAAAAATATCTCACAGGATATACTCCCTTAGGAGGTAAGTAAAATACACAAAATATACACACAAACCAAAATCAGGTAAGTAACAGTCAGAAAGTAATGCAAACACTGTGGAATACAACAGGATGGAATAGGCCTAGGAGCCACATAAACCAAACCATATACTAAGAAAGTGGAATGCGAACCACGATGGGCCCCTAGGCAGGTGCAGTGTGTATAGGGACGCTAGGAGTGTAAGAAAACACTAAGGGTGTCCAAGATACTCCACCCCAAGACCCTGGAAAGTAGGAGTAAAGTACTACTATTTCCCCAGACGCACACTAAAGTCGTGATAGAGGATTTTGCAAAGACCACAACAGACGGCAAAGCACTGAAGACAGATTCCTGGACTGGAGGACCTGCAAAGGAAAGGGGACCAAGTCCAAGAGTCGTGAAAGTGTCCGGGGGGGGGGGCAGGAGCCCTCTAAACCCTGGATGAAGGTGCAAAATGGCTGCCTCCGGATGGAAGAAGCTGAAGATGAAGATTCTGCAACAACAAAAGATGCTAGGAACTTCTCCTTTGTGCAGAAGATGTCCCATGGAGCGCTGGAGGATGCAGAGTTGTTTCCTTGGCAAAATAAGACAAACAAGCCTTGCTAGCTGCAAGAGTCACGGTTGAAGAAAAAGGGTGCTGCCCAGGCCCAGGAAGGACCAGTATGTCACCACTTGGGAGAGGAGACAGAGGGGGCCCTTAGCAACGTAGAGAGCCCATGGCAAGAAGGTAGCACCTGCAGAAGCACTTGAACATGGGTTCAAGAAGTCTGAACACAGCGGTCATCTCAACACTGCAAAAGAGGGTCCCACGACACCAGAGATCGACTCAGGGAGCTGAGCATCACAGGACAGAGTGCTGGGGACCTAGGCTTGGCTGTGCATGAAGGATTTTGTGGAAATGTGCACAGAAACCCTAGTAGCTGCGGTTCATGCGGTGCACAGGATTACTGTCTGGAGTGGGGAGGCAAGGACTTACCTCCTCCAAATTTGGACAGTTTGACCACTGGACAGTCTGGGTCACTTGGGTCCACCACCTGTGTTCCAGGTGCCACGCTTGTCAGGATGAGAGGGTTCCCAGAGTACCGGTGATGCTGAAGTTTGGTGCCTGCTGAAGCATGGGGAAGATTCCGTCGACCCACAGGAGATTTCTTCGTGGCTTCCAGTGCAGGATGAAGGCAGACAGCCCCCAAAGCATGCACCACCCAGAAACAGTCGAGAAAGCAGGCAGGGTTAGGCGCTACAATGTCGCTGGTAGTCTTCTTGCTACTTTGTTGCAGTTTTGCGGCGTCCTGGAGCAGTCAGCCGTCGATCCTTGGCAGAACTCGAAGAGAGAGGTGCAAAGGAACTCTGGTGAATTCTCGCAAGTCGTTATGTGACGAAAAGCCCACTGGAGAGACCCTAAATAGCCCTCAGAGGAGGATTGGCCACCTAGTCAGGTAAGCACCTATCAGGGGTGGTCTCTGACGTCACCTGCTGGCACTGGCCACTCAGAGGCTTCCAGAGTGCCCTCACACCTCTGCATTCAAGATGGCAGAGGTCTGGGACACACTGGAGGAGCTCTGAGCACCACCCCTGGGGTGGTGATGGACAGGGGAGTGGTCACTCCCCTTTCCTTTTTCCAGTTTCGAGCCAGAGCAGGGACTGGGGGTTCCCTAAACCGGTGTAGACTGGCTTATGCAAGGAGGCTACCCCTTTCCAACCTTTAACACGTATTTCCAAAGGGAGAGGGTGTAACACCCTCTCTCAGAGGAAATTCTTTGATCTGCCATCCTGGGACTGGGCTGCCCAGACCCTAGGAGGACAGAACCCAGTCTGTGGGGTGGCAGCAGCAGTAGCTGCAGAGAAAACCCCAGAGATCTGGTTTGGCAGTACCCGGGGTCCATAGTGGAGCCCCGGGGATGCATGAATTGGCTCCCCAATACCAGATTTGGCATGGGGGGACAATTCCATGATCTTAGACATGTTACATGGCCATATTCGGAGTTGCCATTGTGAAGCTACATATAGGTATTGACCTATATGTAGTGCAAGCATGTAATGGTGTACCCGCACTCACAAAGTCTGGTGAAATGGCACTGAACTATGTGTGGGGCACCTTTGCTAGTGCAAGGGTGCCCTCACACTTAGTAACTTTGCACCTAACCTTCAGTAAGTGAAGGTTAGACATATAGGTGACTTATAAGTTACTTAAGTGCAGTGAAAATGTCTGTGAAATAACATGTGCGTTATTTCACTCAGGCTGCTGTGACAGTCCTGTGTGAAGGTTTGTCTGAGCGCCATATGGGTGGCAAAAGAAATGCTGCAGCCCATCGGGATCTCCTGGAACCCCAAAACCCTGGGAACATAGGTACCATATATAGAGAATTACAAGGGTGTTCCAGTGTGCTAATTAGAATTGGTAAAAGTGGTCACTAGCCTATAGTGACAAATTTAAAGGCAGAGAGAGCATAAGCACTGAGGTTCTGATTAGCAGAGCCTCAGTGACACAGTTAGTCACTACACAGGTATACACATTCAGGCCACAAACTATGAGCACTGGTGTCCTGGCTAGCAAGATCCCAGTGAGACAGGCAAAAACAAACTGACATACATGTCAAAATGGGGGTAGAATGCCTGGCAAGATTTTACTTTCCTACAGCTATGTCCCCTGTTATTTTGTCATATGTGTTGGACCACATACCAATATATTCACTAAAAGGATTGACCTACATGACAGGACAAGGGCAGCACTCAAGATTTGCCAGGACAACATTTTCCAAATTGTGACACATCTAAAATAGTGTTAAATAACATTGTATGCCTCTAAAATCGCAGCTGCATGACCTACTCTATGAACATTGGGAGTCGCCCATGACCGCCGGTGGAAGTCGTCATGGTGGTATGCGGATGCTACCACGGCTTACTTTAGCATAGTGTTGGAAAATGGGTTATTGGTAAGGACAGGTAGGTACCTACACTTAGCAATAGGCCACTAACCTCCACTAAGGTCCAGTTAGGTCTCATTAAATTAAACCCAGCTCAACCCTTGGTAGCTTGGCAACGAGCGTCAAGGCTTAACTTAGGAGACAGAGTGTAAAGCATTCAAATATCACAAAACAGTAATTAAATAAAACACAGGAAACAGTTTAAAAATCCAAAACCAATTTATAAAAATAGAATATATTTTTATCTTTAAAATGACACCAAAACGAATAAGATCGGATAAGGGGAACCGGAGATATGAATTTTTAAAGAATTATTATTTTTTTAGCGCCTAGAAACAAAAAGCGCCAATCGGGTCATCTGGTTGCACCTCGACCGGGGCAAAGTCAAAGTTTAAGGCCGACCGCGATGGAGCCCTGCTCGGCTACAGGCTGCGGGAGGCCTCGGTTAAAAGTTTACCTTCACACTTAGTCTTTTTTTCGAAGATTTTCTTCAGCGGGACGAACCTGCCAGTCCAATCCGACCTCCTGGAGCCCTTCTCCGGATACGCGATGCTGGAATCCTCGGTGGAGATTTTTACCTTCGGACTTAGTCGTTTTTTCGAGGTGAAAATCCTTCGAACGGGGTAAACCTGGATCTTGATCCGACGTCCATGGAGCCCTCCTCGGATACGCTGGCTGGGAGGTCCCGGTCAACTTTTTACCTTCGGACTTAGTCTCTTTTTCGGAGATTTGTCTTTACCGGGACGAACCAGCAAATCAGGCCGGGTCGCGGTTGAGGCAAGCCGGCTAGAGTTGCCGCAGCGGGTCGGTCCCTCTATGGAGCTTTTTTACAAAAATTCTCCAAACTTCTCCAAACTTCTGGGGCTTCTCCCAGATGTCCTTTTAAGGTTCTTTTGGGGTCCACAGTTCACCCCAAGGGTCCAGAAGTTCTGAGATGGTCCTTGGGGGGTGCGGACTACAACTCCCAGAATGCACCTGGCGCAAACTCCTTTTTGGCCACTGGACAGTGGTCAGCTGGTCGCTTTCTTCAGGAGTTGGTGCAGGGGACTCTGGATAGCAATTTTTCACATGTAGCAAACAGGGAGTCCCTCCTTGAACCAGTTGAAGCCAGGCAAAGTCCTTCTTGTGGTGAACCCCAAGTGTGCAGCTGGTGCAGTCCTTCTGAGTGCAGGTTCCAGGTGCAGGCCAGGGGTCCAGCAGGGCAGTCCTTCTTCTTCTGTTGTTCTTCCTTGTTGGATGTGGTAGGGAACTGAGGTGTGGGTGCAGGTCTGCCAGTTTTATCCTTGCTCCTGGGTGAAAAGCAGGGGGGTCCTGGTTCTCCAATCAGGTGCAGGGTCCTTCCCCTTGTGATGACCACTTCCTGGGAAGTGTGGCAAAAATCAATCCCAGGAGGCAACATTCTCTAAAAATCCATCATGGCTGAATCTGATTTTTGGAGGTTACATCTGGCTGAGCCCACCCACTGGTGTGGCTAAAAATCATAAACACACCCCTCTCCTGCCCTCTCCTAATCTAATCAAGGGGGAACCTAGTTGTCTGGGGTTGCAGGATGTGGGGGTGTTGCTGGCTGCTCCAAATGTCCTTCTCTGCCTTTGAAGACCAGTTTGGCAGCCCTCCCCCTTCCTGCCCCACCATCTGCTGAGGGGAGATTCCTTCCCACAGGTACATTCCTTTGTGTGAAGCCAGGCCACTTCACACCTCATCAAGGCAGCTTGGTCAAGCTGCTCAAGGCTGGCCAATCAGAGCACAGCAGCCAAAACAATGCAGGGCTGAAATTGGCAACTTTTCAGGTAAAGTTTAAAACTCTTTACCTGAACAAGTTATATTAAATCCAACAACTGGAAGTTGTGGGGTTTATTACAACAATTAATTTAATACCAAACTCTTGGTATGCATAATTTAAGGAGACTTTAAAAATTAAAATAAAGTTTCCCCATTCTAGCCTATGAAGGCCATTTACTACAATGAGGGAAAAACGAATTTGGCTGTTTTTACCTCACCAGGGCTTATAAAACTATTTTTATAAAGTCCCTGCTTAGAGTTACATGGCACCCAGCCCTAGGGGCACATAGGGCACACCTTAGGGGTGACTTATATGTAAAAGTAAGGTAGTTTAAGACTTTGGAACTACTTTTAATTCCAAAGTCGAATTTGCATATAACTTTAATTTAAAAGCAGCCAGCAAGGCAGGCCTGCCTTTAAAATGACACTGGGCACCTCAGCAGTGCACCTATGGGTGCACCACCTATGCTGTGGTCCCTAAACCTACATGCCCTACCATATACTAGGGACTTATAGGTAGGTTAACTTAGCCAATTATAATTAGCCTAATTTGCATATCCATTTTACACAGAGCACAGGCCCTGGGACTGGTTAGCAGTACCCAGGGCACCATCAGAGTCAGGAAAACACCAGCAAAAAGTGGGAAATGGGGGCAAAAAGTTAGGGGGCCTCTGCAATCAGCCCTGTTTTCTCACACATAGGATAACATTGATGTCTGTGGCGGTCTTGGGCCAATGGCAGTGTCACCCAGTGGTGATGGTCGCGTATGTGGTGGATATGACTGCCATCTTCCACTTAATACTTCATTTGACTCCTGACACTGCTGCCAGCAAGACCTCCTCTACCTGAACTGTTGTGTGCCGCCTCTGGGAGCAATCGTGTCTCGTCCAACAGGTGATAGGGCCCCTGCCTTCTCACCAGAAGAGCTGAAGAAGCGTATGGACCCTTCCCCTGTATGAACAGCTCTATGGTGCACTAGAGGAGCAGGTAAGTGCACTATGGCCCATATTTATACTTTTTTAGTTTCGCATTTGCGCCACTTTTTGATGCAAAAACGGCGCAAACTTACAAAATGTTCGCGCCGTTTTTGCGTCAAAAAGCAGCGCAAATGCGGCGCTAAAAAAGTATAACTATGGGCCTATGGGCCAGATGTAGGAAGATAGCAATTTGCGACTTGCAAATTGCGAGTCCCTGCGACTCGCAATTTGCAAGTCGCAAATTGCTATGCAGTACGGTGTCTCAGACACCGACTGCGACTCGCAATGCGGTCGCAATGACCCACCTCATGAATATTCATGAGGTGGGTCGCAAATTGCGGCCCCATTGCGAGTATAGGCACTCGCTAACATGGAGGCCTGCTGTAGTCAGCAGGCCTCCATGTTAGCGACCTGCTTTTCAATAAAGCAGTTTTTTTTAAAAAAATTTAAATGTAGCCCGTTTTCCCTAAGGGAAAACGAGCTGCATTTAAAAAAAAAACGAAACCTTTTGTTTCGGTTTTTTCAGGGCAGGGAGTGGTCCCTTGGACCACTCCCTGCCCTGAAAAAATATTCTGGGGTCCAGTCTCAAACTGGAAGGGGTCCCATGGGGACCCCTTCCAATTTGCGAGTGGGTTACCATCCACTTGAAGTGGATGGTAACTGCGACTCCATTTGCGACCGCGTACGCGGTCGCAAATGGAGTTGCATACCACTGCGACTCGCAAATAGGAAGGGAACACCCCTTCCTATTTGCGATTCGGAAATGCATTTTGCGAGTCGGTCCCGACTCGCAAAATGCATTTCTGCATAGGAAACACGCATTTGCGAGTCGCAAACGGCAAAATTTGCCGTTTGCGACTCGCAAAGTGTTTCCTACATCTGGCCCCAGGTTCCCACTTTTCTCTGTACCTCTACTTATCATAGCTTTAGTTAGCCTAGACGTAGGCCTAGTTTGTCAGATTCTGCTCTCAAAACCCTGTAGGTGCTGACATAGAGATTTAATAGTTGAATCAATGGGAAAGTTCCTATGTCAAGTGACAGGTTTGGAGTCCTGAGACAATGTGGTGAGTGTGTACTGACTGTTCCCTGACACAAATTGTGTTGGATGCACATGACCAAGGGTAGGTCGCTCCCCCTGCCGCTGCAGCTCCTCCAAGCTCCCGAGTTCCTGTGTTCCTGAGACCCACCTAACTGTAAGTACCCCCCTCCTCCCAGCCCCTCGCCCTGCCCCGCGCCACTCACCTTCTCTCCTGCTCCTGCTTCTTTTCCTCCTCTCTGTCTCTTCCTCCTCGCCCCCCCTCTGCAATCTTCTTCTGTGTTCTTCTGTTCTTCTGTTCTTCCCTTCTGTTCTTCTGTGTTCTTCCGGTCTTCTGTGTTCTTCTTCTCTGTTCTTCTCGGTGCTTCTGTGTTCTTCTTCTCGGTTCTTCTGTGTTCTTCTGTGTTCTTCTCTGTTCTTCTCTGTTCTTCTGCTCTTCTGTTCTTCTGTTCTTCTGTTCTTCTGTTCTTCTGTCTTCTGCTCTTCCGGTCTTCTGTTCTTCTGTCTTCTGTTCTTCTGTTCTTCTGTTCTCCTGTCTTCGGCTCTTCTACCTCCTCCGTCTTCTTCCCCCGAGCCTGCCCTCCTGCTCCTTCCTCATCCCCCTCCCTCACTCGCCTCCCCCTCTCTCACCCCTAGCTAACCCGTTCGCTATCTACCTCCCTCACTCCTCCTATCTTCCTATCTCTCTAGCTCCCTATCTCACTATCTAACTCCCCCACTCTCCACCTCCTCCTACCTACCTATCTGTCTATCTATCTATTTCCCTATCTATCGACTTCTCTATCTATTTTCTCTATCTATTTCTCTATCTCTCCCCCCCTCCCGCCACCCCCTCTACTACCTATCTCCCTATCCTCTCACTCTACCTCTCTCCCTCACCCACCTCTACAACCCCCCCTCCCCTATCTTCACAACCCTACTCCTATCTCTCTCCCTAATCTCCAAACCTCCTAACACTCACCCTCCTCCACCCTAAACCCCCTCCCCCAGCTCCTCTCACTCTACCTGTCCCCCCCCTCCCTCGCGCTTTCCCGCCGCGACCTCCTGCACGCCCCCGCCCCCCAGCTCCCATTCGCCCCCAGCTGACCCCTCCCCCCCCTCCTACCTCTTATGGCGGCCGCTGCGCGACAGTGGTAGCGACCCTTGACCCAAGGGTAGGTCGCTCCCCCTGCCGCTGCAGCTCCTCCAAGCTCCCGAGTTCCTGTGTTCCTGAGACCCACCTAACTGTAAGTACCCCCCTCCTCCCAGCCCCTCGCCCTGCCCCGCGCCACTCACCTTCTCTCCTGCTCCTGCTTCTTTTCCTCCTCTCTGTCTCTTCCTCCTCGCCCCCCCTCTGCAATCTTCTTCTGTGTTCTTCTGTTCTTCTCTTCTGTTCTTCTGTTCTTCCCTTCTGTTCTTCTGTGTTCTTCCGGTCTTCTGTGTTCTTCTTCTCTGTTCTTCTCGGTGCTTCTGTGTTCTTCTTCTCGGTTCTTCTGTGTTCTTCTGTGTTCTTCTGTGTTCTTCTCTGTTCTTCTGCTCTTCCGATCTTCTGTTCTTCTGTTCTTCTGTTCTTCTGTCTTCTGCTCTTCCGGTCTTCTGTTCTTCTGTCTTCTGTTCTTCTGTTCTTCTGTTCTCCTGTCTTCGGCTCTTCTACCTCCTCCGTCTTCTTCCCCCGAGCCTGCCCTCCTGCTCCTTCCTCATCCCCCTCCCTCACTCGCCTCCCCCTCTCTCACCCCTAGCTAACCCGTTCGCTATCTACCTCCCTCACTCCTCCTATCTTCCTATCTCTCTAGCTCCCTATCTCACTATCTAACTCCCCCACTCTCCACCTCCTCCTACCTACCTATCTGTCTATCTATCTATTTCCCTATCTATCGACTTCTCTATCTATTTTCTCTATCTATTTCTCTATCTCTCCCCCCCTCCCGCCACCCCCTCTACTACCTATCTCCCTATCCTCTCACTCTACCTCTCTCCCTCACCCACCTCTACAACCCCCCCTCCCCTATCTTCACAACCCTACTCCTATCTCTCTCCCTAATCTCCAAACCTCCTAACACTCACCCTCCTCCACCCTAAACCCCCTCCCCCAGCTCCTCTCACTCTACCTGTCCCCCCCCCTCCCTCGCGCTGTCCCGCCGCGACCTCCTGCACGCCCCCCAGCTCCCATTCGCCCCCAGCTGACCCCTCCCCCCCCCTCCTACCTCTTATGGCGCCCGTCCGCGCCTGGCCCGCGCCCAGCGCCACGACCCCTGGTCCCCAGCTCCCCCAAGCCCAGCTGATCCGCTACGACCCCACCACCCTCCACGCCCTCAACCCAGGGCGCTCCAAAACCTGCTTCCTAGCTCACCCCAAACGCACCCATGGACCCTTCGCCTGCAACTCCTGCAAACGCATCTTCCACCACGCAACTACCACGACCACAAGCCCACGCGCCATCAACCACCTCAAGTGCATCCTGATCAACGCTCGTTCCGTCCACAAGCACGCCGTTGAACTTTGGGACCTCCTGGACTCCACAGCCCCGGACGTCGCCTTCATCACGGAGACATGGATGAACGCCTCCTCTGCTCCAGACATCGCTACCGCCATCCCCGAAGGCTACAAGATCTCCAGAAAAGACCGCACCAACCAAGTAGGAGGAGGTGTTGCCATCATCTTCAAAGACTCCATCAGCGTCACCACCTCCACCGAAGACCCCCCCTCGCCGCTGAACACCTGCATTTTCAGATTCGCACCGACCCAAGGACCACCCTCAGAGGATCCCTCGTCTACCGTCCTCCCGGACCTCGCGCCTCTTTCAGCGACGCCATCGCCGACTTCATCTCCCCGCACGCCCTCGCCTCACCGGACTACATCCTCCTAGGCGACCTCAACTTCCATCTGGAACAAAACAACGACCCCAACACCACCACCCTGCTCGACAACCTCGCCAACCTCGGCCTCAAACAACTGGTGAACACCGCCACCCACATCGCCGGACACACGCTCGACCCTATCTTCTCCGCCAGCAAACACGTCTTCTTCAGCCACACCTCTGCCCTACACTGAACCGACCACAGCTGCGTCCACTTCACATTCCGACGCGAGACCTCCCACCTCCGCACTCAACCCATCCCTCATCGACAGTGGAACAAGATCCCTGAAGAGCAACTCTTCTCCGCTCTCGCCGCCAACCAACCCACCCTCACCACCGACCCCAACGACGCAGCTCTCAACCTCACAAACTGGATCTCCAACTGCGCTGACAACCTTGCTCCCCTCAAACGCACGCATCGACAGACCAACACCAAAAAACCTCTCTGGTTCTCTGACACCCTCAAAGAATCAAAGAAAACTTGTCGTGCCCTTGAGAAGGCCTGGCGCAAGGACCACA
Organism: Pleurodeles waltl; assembly: GCF_031143425.1. Taxonomy (NCBI): domain Eukaryota; kingdom Metazoa; phylum Chordata; class Amphibia; order Caudata; family Salamandridae; genus Pleurodeles; species Pleurodeles waltl. The sequence continues at coordinate 1,079,626,839 of NC_090437.1, forward strand.
CCGCTGACAACATGACCGCCCTCAAGAACGCTACACGCGAACACCACCACCTGATCCGCACTGCCAAAAGGAACTTTTTCACCGACAGACTAGACAAAAACAGCCAGAACAGCAGAGAACTCTTCAGCATCGTCAAAGAGTTCTCCAACCCCAGCGCCAGCGCCAACGCCGTCACGCCCTCACAGGATTTGTGCGAATCCCTCGCCACTTTCTTCCATCGCAAGATCAGCGACCTCCACGACAGCTTCGGACACCAGACCCAACCATACACCACTGAACCCGCTTCCCCGGACATCACCCTCAACAACTGGACCCACATCAACACGGAAGAAACCAAATCCATCATGAACTCTATCCACTCCGGCGCCCCTTCGGACCCCTGCCCGCACTTCATCTTTAACAAAGCCGACGACATCATCGCCCCGCACCTCCAGACCGTCATCAACTCTTCTTTTTCTTCTGCTACCTTCCCCGAATGCTGGAAGCACGCTGAAGTCAACGCCCTACTAAAGAAACCTACGGCTGACCCAAGCGACCTGAAAAACTTCCGCCCCATCTCTCTTCTACCTTTCCCAGCCAAGGTAATAGAAAAGACCGTCAACAAACAGCTGACCACCTTCCTGGAAGACAACAACCTGCTCGACCCTTCACAAACCGGATTCCGAACCAACCACAGCACGGAAACCGCCCTCATCTCAGTCACAGACGACATCAGAACCCTGATGGACAACGGTGAAACAGTCGCCCTCATTCTCCTCGACCTCTCGGCTGCCTTTGACACCGTCTGTCACCGCACCCTAATCACCCGCCTACGCTCCACCGGGATCCAAGGCCAGGCCCTGGACTGGATCGCCTCCTTCCTCGCTAACCGCTCCCAAAGAGTTTACCTCCCTCCGTTTCGCTCAGAACCCACCAAGATCATCTGCGGCGTACCTCAAGGCTCATCGCTCAGCCCGACACTCTTCAATGTCTACATGAGCCCCCTCGCCGACATCGTACGCAAGCACGACATCATCATCACCTCCTACGCCGACGACACCCAACTTGTACTCTCCCTCACCAAGGACCCCGCCAGCGCCAAGACCAACCTACAAGAGGGTATGAAGGACGTCGCAGATTGGATGAGGCTCAGCCGCCTAAAGCTGAACTCTGAAAAAACGGAAGTCCTCATCCTCGGCAACACCCCGTCCGCCTGGGACGACTCCTGGTGGCCCACGGCCCTCGGCACCGCACCGACCCCCGCAGACCACGCCCGCAACCTCGGCTTCATCTTGGACCCTCTTCTCACCATGACCAAGCAAGTCAACGCCGTGTCCTCCGCCTGCTTCCTCACTCTCCGCATGCTCCATAAGATCTTCCGCTGGATCCCCGCCGACACCAGAAAAACCGTGACCCACGCCCTCGTCACGAGCCGCCTGGACTACGGCAACACCCTCTCACCGGGACCACAGCCAAACTCCAAAACCGCCTGCAACGCATCCAAAACGCCTCGGCCCGCCTCATCCTCGACGTACCCCGCAACAGCCACATCTCCGCACACCTGAGACACCTGCATTGGCTCCCAGTCAGCAAAAGGATCACCTTCCGTCTTCTCACCCACGCACACAAAGCCCTCCACAACAAGGGACCGGAATACCTCAACAGACGCCTCAGCTTCTACGTCCCCACCCGCCCCCTCCGCTCCGCTGGCCTCGCACTTGCTGCCGTCCCTCGCACCCGCCGCTCCACGGCGGGTGGGAGATCTTTCTCCTTCCTGGCGGCCAAGACCTGGAACTCCCTCCCCACCAGCCTCAGGACCACCCAGGACCACTCCGCTTTCCGGAGACTCCTAAAGACTTGGCTGTTCGAGCAGCGATAACCCCCCCTTTCCCCCCTAGCGCCTTGAGACCCGCACGGGTGAGTAGCGCGCTTTATAAATGTTAATGATTTGATTTGATTTGATTTGACTAGGTGAAGTGTCAAGACAGCCACCCCAAAGCAAATCTTGCCAGAAGATGTTTTTCAGGTGTGGTCACGTGATTGCATGACAGCAGGAGGGTTGAATGCATGTTGGTTAATTGTTATTTGAGCTCTTTCTGTATTTACACAGTGATCTCTGGCCACATCTGTCCTTGTTGGACTGTTGTTCTTAAGCCAAGTAATGACTCACTAGGCCCCTGTGCACATAGAAACCCAATGGTAATTGGCTGCAGGCTACATGATATACTGTGATGCATGTGATTTGTTGATATGGTGCTTTGTGTAGGTCTGTCTGCTCAGCCTGCAGAGACCAGACCCCTGCTGGGGCTGTCCTCCCAATGAGGACAGGGTCTCTGTCAGGCCATGACCCCCACCCCCAATGTCCCGCATTTTGGCGGTGGCCAATCCAGAGTTGGTTGGACATTTGAGAGCTTCACAGCAACCACAAGGGGGTTAGTGCAAGGCAAATTCATGCTTGACCCTTTGCCAGGTGAGTGAGTGAGGGGCAGACTACTCCCACTGACAATGTATGATGTTTCATGTGTCACAGATCATCTGGGATCAAATTGGTGTGGACGGGCCTTGTGTTTCCAACTGGAGTGCTCATCCTTTTGGAGCTGGGACCTAGGACTAAACTTTGGGGAACCGTCAGTCCAATTGCACAGCAGAGAGCACATATGACTGTGTTTAGTGTACAAATATTCTCCTTTACCTACTCTGGTGGGTGTTAGTTTCAAACAACAGATCACTCCTCCCTAATGTCACAGTCCAAAGGTAGGTAGGATGTGGCTTACTGTTCTCTGTCATGTCTGGGGATATGTGTTGGTTGACATTTGCAACCCATGGGCAAGTTTTCTCCATTGTATGTTGGGTGCTGGTGCCTCACAGAAGTCTATGATGCATGGGTGTCCATCATACAGGTGATATGACTCACATGGCTAAATCTTGGCAGCTGTAGAAAACTACATTTCCTTGGTAAGTGTAAAATGTTCATTGTCATATGTGATTGTCATCAGTGTAGCCTATTTGTCTAAGAAAGTTTTCCTTTGTGTGGTTGAACTTACCCCTGTTCTCCCCCGTAGCACCCCTAAAAGGACCGTTTCCCTCCCAAAGGCTACACCTTACACCTCCAAGGCCTCCACTGTCCCCCCTGCAAGTACCCATGCCCCTCTCCCTGCAAAGAACAAGCCCACCCTTCCGTAGAAGGCTCTCTCCCACGCCCAAACCCCTCTCACCCCCACCAGCAGTCATCCCTGAACTGCCTGCCTGCCCCCTTGATGTCCCTACCTGTGGAGGTTACATGGCAGTCAGGAGTTAAGTAGGGGTCAAACGCTGTTCCTTTTGGCCCAAAAAGTTTGGACTGGCCTATGGCCTTGGACTTTGGTTACGAGAATTTATAATAAAGCCAACCAGTTGTTGGTTTGTTAGATACACAGTCTGCTTCACCAGCCCTTTGGCGGTAGGACTGCCACAGCCAACATGGCGGTCCTCAGACCACCAAACTTGTAATCAGCCCCTCAGTCGATTTTTCTGTTGATGGCTTGAGGGCTGACCTTTCCTTACGTTGCCCATGTGATACCACTTCCACTTAATCAAAAGAGCATTTTATGTTATTTTCTAAACTGTATTGTCCACTCAGAGCCCAATTCTTGTGCCCCATTCTGTTCTACAAGCACTTTATAGCATATAAAGATGGTCTCAGATACCTGCAATCTCTAGCTATGCCGGAAATGTGTGCATCTGTTCTTCGTTATATAATTGCTGCAATTAGACCATGGACATTTTAAGCTTCTTAATTAATGATTGCATCATAGGCATTTTTATGTATTTCTAAACTTCTTTAATTAATGCCTTTTTTCTGTGTAGATTGCATTTATCATTGTACCTTTATGGTCAAAAATGTTGCTCCACCACCACTAAACTAAATCTATTACCAGAATCTGTAGGAGGGTCAAGGGGGCAACAATGTCAACCTCTACCCTTTCAAAGGGCACCCCAAATATTGGCTGTGAGATTAAGGGGGGGCTTTGGTGTTCCACCAGTCTTGCCACTAGCTTGGCAAGTGACACAGGAGCGACAAAACTCCTTTGTGTCCTCTGACATATGAGTGTGGTGAAAGTGAGGGACCAGTCTTTCCCAGGTCTTTCTTTGCCCCAGATGTCCAGCAAGGGGAATATCATGAGATAGGTTCAACAAAAATTATCTGTACTACAAGGGAATGACCAGTCGCCTAGTGGCACCAAGTTTTGGGTCCCTTGCCTCAGTTTACAAGAAATTATTTCCCAGTACATCCTATGGGTGTCATTGACATCCCCTGCCTGTTGTTTGTCAGCTTGCTGTCTTAAACCCTCAAGTGTGGGGCAAGTTTGCTGTGCCACACTTAACTCCTCCCAGGCTGCCCCGCATCTAAGAGTTCAGCTCTGTCAATCTGAAGTTCCTCTGGTGTAGGTTCTGTCCACAGAGTTGACTTCTCTTCCTCAAAGGGGGAATCATCAGTGTAGGGAGGGTTAGTGGATAATTTCTTACCCTTTCTACCTCTACTTTTGGAAAGCTCTTGGTCCACTGTTCCAGGATCCAAGTTTACCTGTCCTCTTTACTTTTTGGCATGAGCCCTGGTTAACGCAAAGATGTGCCCCAGAACGCCCAGCATGGCAGCATGGGCCTCCAACTCCACTTCATCCCAAGCTGAAGTCTTCAAGTCATTCCCTAGTAGACATTCTACAGGTAGGTCTGTGGATACCACAACTTACTTAGGATTAGTAACCCCCCCCAGTTGAGATCAACAACAGCCATGGGGTGGCTTACAGTGTTGTTATGAGCGTCTGTCACTTGATACTGATGACCAAGTAGGTGTTGTTCAAGGGTCACCATGGTGACACTGACACCTGTGTCCCTGTAGGTCTCAACCTCACACATTTATTAGGGGTTGTTGCTTGTAATTATCCATATTAAGGGGACAAGTAACAAGGGTGGGAAGGTCAATGCCACCATCAGAGACTAAGGTGGTCATTCTGACTTTGGCGGGCGGCGGAGGCCGCCCGCCAAAGTTCCGCCGGCAGAATACCGCTGCGCGGTCAAAAGACCGCCGCGGTAATTCTGAGTTTCCCGCTGGATGGCGGGCGACCGCCAGAAGGCCGCCCGCCAGCCCAGCGGGAAACCCCCTTCCATGAGGATGCCGGCTCCGAATGGAGCCGGCGGAGCGGAAGGGGTGCGACGGGTGCAGTTGCACCCGTCGCGATTTTCAGTGTCTGCATGGCAGACACTGAAAATCTTTGTGGGGCCCTGTTACGGGGGCCCCTGCAGTGCCCATGCCATTGGCATGGGCACTGCAGGGGCCCCCAGGGGCCCCATGACACCCCATACCGCCATCCTGTGCCTGGCGGCCAAAACCGCCAGGAACAGGATGGCGGTATGGGTGTCGGAATCCCCATGGCGGCGCAGCAAGCTGCGCCGCCATGGAGGATTCCCCAGGGCAGCGGAAAACCGGCGGTACACCGCCGGTTTTCCGTTTCTGACCGCGGCTGTACCGCCGCGGTCAGAATGCCCAAGGGAGCACCGCCAGCCTGTTGGCGGTGCTCCCGCGGTCGTTGGCCCTGGCGGATTTTACCGCCAGGGTCAGAATGACCCCCTAAATCAGCCTCAGTGGTTTCCCTAACTAAACCAACCCCCACTACACTTCCTTCCCAGAGTGAACCCTGCTACATACTTGGATTGACTATCGGTAGACTTTGTGCTTTTCTTTGGGCAAGCACTATCTCCTGCCCAATGGCCTTTATTCGTACAGATATAGCACCAAGGCTTTTTATTCAGATGGTGTGAAGAGGATTTAGACCCCACCTCCAGAGGTTTTTTGTGGTTCTGATGTAGACTCTTTGGCCCTCATTACAACCGTGGCGGTAAATGCCACCTACCGCCGTGCTGACGGCCGCCAACATACCGTGACAGTGGCAGTATTCCGCCACGAGTATTATGACCCACACAGAGAAATCTGCCACTATACAGACACATACACAAGTCCTCCAGACCAAAGGTCAGTGATAAACTGGCGATAGCAAAACCCACACCATTAGGCCAACAGGAATACGCCCACAGTATCACAACCCACAAATCACCACAGCGGTCTTTCAACCGCGGTAAACCATTGGCGGTACACACCGCTGCGCTCAAAATATACACACATTTACAAAACACCACCACAAGATTGCCAACAGAGAGAGACACAAGTCAGGAGTACCTACTCAATCTGAGCCACAGAACACCATCACCCATACACCATCCACACACCTCACACCACACACCCTAACACATCACCTTACACGTCACCCCACACATCCTCACACATATCACTAACTCGCACCATAGCCATGGCACCCCAAAGACACCCCAGGTTTTAAGAGGAGGAGTTAAGGATCATGGTGGAGGAAATCATCCAGGTAGAGCCACAGCTATTCGGATCACAAGTGCAGTAGACGTCCATTGCAAGGAAGATGGAGCTATGGTGGAGGATCGTGGACAGAGTCAACGCCATGGGACAGCACCACAGAACTAGGGATGACATCAGGAAGAGGTGGAACGACCTAGTGGGGAAGGTGCGTTCCGTGGTTGCAAGACACCATGTAGCCGTACAGAGGACTGGCGGTGGACCACCACCTCCTCCCCCACAACTAACAACATGGGAGGAGCAAGTCTTGGCAATAATGCATCCTGAGGGCCTTGAAGGAGTAGCGGGAGGACTGGACTCTGGTATGCCACATATTACCTACTTTATCCCCCCAACCTGCATGCCATCACAAACTCCTACCCCTACCCTCACCCCCATCACTCCACCACCTCATTCATACCCCCCCATCACAACCCACCCATCCCAATATCAAGCCCTGCATGTAACACCAATGAAAGGACCCCCATCACAGACCTGCATGGACACCCATCACCACAGCATGCCCAGTAGAGAGACTCACACAGCCCACAAAATCACCACGAACACAAGGCAAAGCTGACAGGGAAATCATACAGGGAAACACACCCATGCACAAGATGGCACAGGCAGATACACTAACACGGCATTTGCATCCCCACAGCACCCCTACTCAACGTCACTGGAGAGGAGGTGCCAGCTACATTCAGCCCCCCCCCCGAAGAGGCCCACAGTGACGACTCTGGACAGTCAGTTACCCTGCCACAGTCCCAACCCACCACAGAGCCTCCCCCCTCAAGAAACACCAGCACAGCACCCACCCAGCTGGCCCATGCCATTGTCCCCAGGACACGTCAGTCAGCAGTGTGTCCACCAAAACAGGGACCCCAGGCAACCCCACAAACCCAGGACGATAAGGGACCTGGGTTCAGTGGCAGTGGGTACGTGGTTCAGGGGACAGAGGGACAGGACAAAAGGGACGCTGGGAGGACTGCTGTGCGAAAGGGGGGGACAGGCCCAGGGAACCCACTCTCCAGGAGGCACTCACCAACATCCTGGGAGCATACCACCATTGCCAGGAGACGATGGGCCAGATAATGGGCAAGTTGCAGGAGACCCAGCAGCTGTAGGAGCGACAGTACCTGGGGATCAGAAGGAGAACCACCCCGCAAACGGTACCTGCGATCCAGGCAGAAGCCAGAGAACCTAGCCAAGACCCCCGCCAAGAAATAGGACTCTCCTGATTGTCACCCTTCTGTCCCACTCTGTCACCCTGTCCACCTTGAACTGCCATAACTCCCCTTCTTTTGTCCCATTGGACAATGCACTTGTGATACCAAGAGCCTGGACTCTAACTGGACATTCCTCCACCCTCACCCCAGCCCATTGCACATCCCCCTCTACTTATGAGCACTTAAATAAACACCCTTGGAACAAATACAAATCTGGAGTCTGTCAAATGATTCAAATATGTATTAGTTCAACATTATCAAGGCATTGCAAGTCAAATGTACATATACATATATATAATTATACTTTAGAATGACCTTTGGTGGGCAGCAGTACACATAGCAGGAGCCAGAGTGGGGCACAGAGATCTGAAAATAGAGATGCCAAAAGGTACAGTCAGTGGCCATAGACATAGGGAAACAGGCTGCCATGTACAATGTCCAACAGAAAACTGAAAAGTTAAGTGAACTGAAAGTCTCTTACCTGTGTGTCCTGGAAGTACTGCTGATTTATATTCCTTCGGTTGTCAACATCTTCTTCCTCTGCCTCCCCTTCATCACTGCCCACAGGCTCCACTGTTGCCACAAGACCATCTCCAGGCATATTCTCCTGCAGAAAAGGCACCTGCCGTCTCAAGGCCAGGTTTTGCAACATGCAACATGCAACATGCAACGATGATCTGGCACACCTTCTTGGGTGAGTAGTACAGGGAGCCACCAGTCAGATGGAGGCACCGGAACCTGGCCTTCAGGAGGCCGAAGGTCCTTTCAATAATCCTCCTTGTACGCCCATGTGCCTCATTGTAACGTTCCTCTGCCCTTGTCCTGGCATTCTTCACTGGGGTCAGTAGCCATGAGAGGTTGGGGTAGCCAGAGTCACCTGCAAATATTGAGGGACAACTGTTAGACACACACTAACCCTTGGGACAACACCATACCCAGACACCTACTTATATGGTGTGGGGACCTTGGGCTCACCTATTTGCCACACCCTGTGCCTCTGGAGTTGGCCCATCACAGATGGGATGCTGCTATTCCTCAAGATAAAGGCATCATCACAGAGCCAGGATATTTGACATTCACATGGGAGATGTACTGGTCCACCAAACACACCATCTGCACATTCATAGAGTGATAGCTTTTTCTATTCCTGAAAACTTGTTCATTTCTCCGGGGGGAAACAAATGCCACATGTGTACCATCAATGGCACCAATGATGTTGAGAATATGTCCCAGGGCATAAAAGTCAGCTTTCACCTTGGCCAAATCCTCCACCTGGAGAAACACAATGTAGCTGTGCATGTGTTTTAGCAGGGCTGACAAATCTCTGGTCAACACGTTTGAGAACATTGGCTGAAACATCCCTGATGCCATGGCCACTGTTGTTTGGAAGGAACCACTTGCCAGGAAATGGAGTACTGACAGGACCTGCACTATAGGGGGTATCCCTGTGGGCTGACATCAGGTCTGGCTCCAATTGGGCACACAGTTCTAGGATTGTGTCACTATCAAGTCTGTATGTTATGATAATGTGTCTGTCCTCCATTGTCGCAAGGTCCACCAGGAGTCGGTACAACGGAGGATGCCGCCATCTCATATTCAGCCTCAGCGGTTGAAGCCTATGGAGGAAAATGGTGAGCAGAGGGTCATATTCACCTATTGCACTAATGATGATTTGTTTACTTTACAGAACCAAGATGTGAATCCGACAATCAGTTGCTGTGCCAATGTCTGCTGCGATGCAGTTAGGTGCCATGCCCTGTGCCCCCTGAAATGAGGGCTGCCTGACCTATGAGGAGGGACAAGTGGAAATTAGGTTATTCTGCTGCGTTGTGCGCCGTCGCGGTAGGCAGTCGAAGACCACCGTGCAACTTTGCATTGGTTATCATTGGGCCCCATGGGTTCCAGGAGCCAATGGCGATGTACGCCGGTGGTGACAGTACGCACCGCCGTGGGCGTGACCGCCATTTTCTATCTGTTCACTCACAAGGACCTACACTGCAAGTGCTGCTGTGACCTGTGTCTGGAAGCGACAATGGCTCATGTGTCTGGGGAAAGGGCCCCTGCCTTCACTGCGGAGGAGTTGGAGAAACTGGTGGATTGGGGTCCTACCCCAGTACACGTTACTCTACGGTCCTCCAGACTAACAGGTGAGTACACTGTGAGCATGATGCTTGGGCCATGAATGTATGGATTGCTGTGTGTGTAAGCCACTTGTAGGGGGGGGCAGAGGCATCCTGGCCAGAGTGCTACATGTAAGGTGGTCAATGTATGTGCGCCAGGGGATGGGAGAGACATGGTGGGCCATGAGTGTGACGGTACGGACGGTTAACTAATTCCCTTTTATGCTGTCTTTTCCATGCAGGTCAGCGCCCACCAGAAAAAGGGTACTTGATGTGCCATCGCTAAGGAGGTGTGGACCCTGGGGGTCTTTGACAGGCGGAGCACCCACTGCCACAAAAGGTGGGAGGACCTGTGCCGCTGGGCAAAGAAGACGGCGGAGGCCCAGCTGGGGCTTGCCTACCATTGAGAAAGAGGTGCTCGCCGCACCATGACCCCCCTGATGTTCTGCATCCTGGCAAGGCGTATCCGGAGTTGATGGGTGCTTGAAGGCATCACAGCAGCCACAAGGGGGTGAGTACAGATTCAGAATCCTGACTTTGCGCGTGTTAAGAGGTACCTGGGTGGGGGATGTGGGCTATGGGTGCCCCTAGGCCAGGGTGAAGATGGCAGGGTAGGTCCCTTGTTGGGCAGGCTCTGAAGCACTTCTACCCCAATAGTGTTAGTGGGCATCTACTACTGGGCAGGGTCCTGTGGGTTTCAGGTGTGCAGCTAATGGCGGTAGGCATTGTACCCCATGGGCTGGTGACTATCTTAGTAACTGGTAGTGCATGGTCTAGTGCATAGGGCTGCTCCCTGTGTGTTGTGTACGTCAACGGTAGTGTTGTTGCTGGCATTGACCAAGTGTATCCTCTGTCTCTCCCCCCCTTTTTGTTTTGTCACCCTGTCCTTGTGTGCATTAGCATCATCTGGCGGAGAAGCAGAGGCAACCGCGACGGAGGGAGCTACATCCCACATGGGCCTGTAGGTCAAATCCACCGAAGGTTAGGGCACCAGTGGGACAGAGGGCGAGGGGAGCACCACGATGGGGACAGGAGTGGAGACCACAGACAGTGAATTATCCTCCTATGGAAGCTCCCTGGCAGTGGTGGACACCTCTGTGCCCACCTCGGCAACAGGTACAGCCAACACCCCCCTACCTGCACCGGCCTCCCAGCAGCCCCTCAGTGTGTTTCCCATGGCCAGTCACCCAGGAGGTTGGGCATATCCTTTAACCCAGGCACCTCAGGCCCTGCCCCAGTCAGCCTTGCTGCCTTCAGTGAGGAGGCTATTGACCTCCTGAGATCCCTCACTGTTGGGCAGTCAACCATTCTGAATGCCATCAAGGGAGTTGAGAGGCATTTGCAACAAACAAATGAATACCTGGAGGGCATTTTCTCTGGCGTGGCGGCCCAACAGAGAGCATTTCAGGCTGTGGCCTCAACACTGATGGCAGCCCTTGTACCTGCAACTTCCTCTACACAGTCCAAATCCCCTCAACCCCAGCCTATCCCAAGCACACCTTCAGACCAGCAATCACCCAAATCAACACACCGAAGTGTCTCAGGCAAACACAAGCACCACACTTCATCTCACAGGCACTCACGCAAGCACCATCCCCATGCAGACTCACCAACATCCACTGCCTCCACTGTGTCCCCCTCCTCCTCCTCACTCCACCTTCCTCCCAGTAGCGTCTCCACTCACACCTGCATGCACTACATCCTCATCCACTACCTCCATCACCAGCACGGCCATCACTACACATCCCTCACGAGCAGTCACCACCCCCACATCCATGTACACGTCCCCTGTGTCCTCTCCCACTGTGTCTGTGACCCCTCCTCCCAAAGTACACAAACGCAAGCACCCACCCACTCAACAGCCATCCACCTCACAACAGTATCCAGCCCATGCACCTTCACCCAAACTCAGCAGACAGACACCTCCTACAACCACTCCCTCTTCCTCCACTCCCAAACCCTCTCCCTCTTCCCACCCCAGTGTTTCTAAAAAGCTTTTCCTGGCAAACATTGACCACTTCCCCATCCTTCCCCTCGGGCCAGTATGTCCAGAAGGCAGGACAGCGCCTCAGCCACCAAGTCGGCGTCCGCTGTGGTACCTGCAACTCACAGAGGCTCAAAGGGGGCACCCATCAGCCCAGCCAGTGTGCCACCAACCCCTGCAAAGGACAAAACCATTCCACCACCTGCCAAGGTGAAAAAGGGGACAGCATGCAGCAAGGGCAAGGAGCACGAACCACCCAGCATGGCCTCCTCCAAAATTCCAGCTGCCAAAACCAAGGTCACAACACCATTTGCCAAGGTGAGGAAGGGGCAGAAAACACCAGGCAAGGCAGCCATCTGAGGCTGCAGGTGAAGGCCTGGTGGCCCCAAGCACAACCGCCAGCCCCACCACCTGCAGTGTGGCCAGCACCGCCAGCAGCCCCGCAGAAAGCACCGCCATAAGCACTGCCACCTGCACTGCTGCTAGTGCCACTACTGTCAGCAGCAGCAGCCCCAGTGGGCAGCCATCCGAGGCTGCAGGAGAAGGGCTGGAGCCTCCCTCTACTACTGACAGCACTGGCACTTGCACCACGGCCAGCACAGCCACCAGCCCTGCCGCAAGCACCGCCACCTGCACCGCTGACAGTAGGACCACTAACAGGAGCAGCAGCCCCAGTGGGCAGCCGTCCGAGGCTGCCGGAGACGGGCTAGAGCCTCCCACCACCACTGGCAGCACCCCCACCAGCACCGGCCCTGCCACCAGTTTGCAGCCTTAGCCTCCGCAGGATGGAGTCTAGCCCTGCCTCCATGGACTATCATGCAACCTGTTCCCTGCAAACCTAGTGCATCAGACACCCAGGTGAGGGAATGTGAACTGCCACACCCCAAGTGCTGCATCCCTGTGCACAAGGCCCCCCCAGAACCACTGGAAGAAGCCATCCACTCACTCTCTCCTTGCCAGGATGAAACACACTGGGCACAGGGCCCCCTCCAGAACCAGTGGAGAAGCCATCCACTAGAGAGACTGTGGCCTTGCACTCCCCAGGACCAAGCAGTGGACAAACCACCCACTTGAGAGACTGTGGCCTTGAACTCCCCAGGACCAAGCAGTGGGCAAACCACCCACTTGAGAGATTTGAGAGACTGTGGCTTTGCATTCCCCAGGACCAAGCAGTGGACAAACCACCCACTTGAGAGACTGTGGCCCTGCACTTCCCAGGACCAAACAGTGGGCAAACCACCCGCTTGAGAGACTGTGGCCTTGCACTCCCCAAGACCAAGCAGTGGACAAACCACCCACTTGAGAGACTTCAGAGACTGTGGCCTTGCACTCCCAGGACATCGCTGTGGGCATGGAGCTCCATCTTCCGGCTGAGGTGCCCCCCCTCCCCGTCCCCTTGAGATGCCTGTGTGTTTTCATCCTGATGCCCCTGCAGTGTTCTCTCCGTATTGAGGCAGAACTCAAGTGTGGGCTTGGCCCATGATTTTTGGCCCAGTGGCCCACAGACATTTTGAATGGACAACGTACGGCCTTCTGTACATATTGTATAGTTTTGTAAATACTGTTTTTCTATTCATTACGTTTATCTGCCCTTTTCTAATATATCACTGATTTAACTCAATTCCTTTTGTCCTTGTGTTCTTCCAGGGGGTGACGGGGTGTAAATGTAATATTGATGCATGTGTTTGTGCGTATAGTGTTGTGGGTGAGGGTGAGGGTGGGGGTGTAGCATGTTGCGAGTATGTGTCACTCTCTTTTTCCTCCCCCCTCCCCTGTGTACTAGGTGCAGTACTCACTGTGGTCGTCGCCGCCGCCTTTTGTATTCCTGGTAGATGAGGAGGTAGACCAGCATGGGCAGGACCTGTAGCTCGGGCTCCATGTCATCCTGGTTCTTCATTGAGTGTTGAGAGGTGAGTGGTTTCCCTTCTGTGTTCTGTTTCCGCCGTGCTTTTGATGGCGTTGGTACCGCCCCAGAAAAGCTGGCAGATGGGCGGGTTGTAATTCTGTGGGTGGTACATTGACTTCCACCTGTCTGTTGGCTGTGACCGCCACGGTGTTTGTTACTACCACCGTGGTGGTCGGAGTGTTAAAGTGGCTGTCTGTGTTGGCGGTTTCCGCAATGGTCACAATCCCAGTTTTTTTTACTGCCGGCCTGTTGGCGGTAATACCGCCGCTTTAACACCGACCGCAAGGGTTGTAATGAGGACCTTTGTTTTTTTCTTTATCCCCATCCTTGTCATGAGACTTACCATCCTTCTTCTGTCCCTGTCACCCCCTGTATGATATTTTCTGCTCACTCTTGTTGTGACCCATTTGTCTGCCTTCTTTCCCAATTCTTGGGGAAAGGTCAGATCTGAGTCTACCAAGTAACAAGTCAAATACACAGTTATTCAAAATATGCTCTCTTAAAAGCAGATTGTATAAGCCCTCATAATCACTTTGCTGCCATATAACCAGCCTTCTAAAGCCTTAACAGAACTATCCACAAAGTCATCCCTATCTTGTGAGGATAATTTTCTGGTTTCTCTGAACTTAATCCTGTATTGTTCAGTGGTTAATCCAAAGCCGTCCAAGGGTGCAGTCTTAAAAATACTGTAGTTGTCTGAGTCTTCTTCTCTGACAGGGAGAAGTCTAACCCTCCCCTTGTCAGAAAAGGACAACCACAGAATAGCAGCCCACTGCCTTTGATGGACCCTCTGAACTTGTCAGGCCCACTCAAGTGGACCAAACCACTTGTAAATGTCACCCCCACCTTGTATGGGGGAACCATTTTGTGCAAGTTTCTGGAATCAATTGTGTCCTCCCTGACCCCATAACTCCTGAAACTGCTAATGCTGCCACCATGGGGTACTAACCCCAACCCCTGCCTTTGCCTTTCCACAGCCAAGGCCTCCCTATCTAGGGCTAGCTGTTGCTGCTGCATCCTCAGACTGGCTTCCTCCATTCTCAGTTTCCCGAGCTCCCTATCTATGGAGTCATCACCTGGAGTTGAACCAGAGGATCCCTCAGACACTGAGGTGATATGGGAATGTGCAGAGGCAGATCTTTCCCTAACCTTTGTGACCCTAGTGACTTGACCCCTGTGTGTGAAGGGAGCCCTACCTGAGTGACTACCCCTCCCACTACCAGCTACACTAGTAGGTCTGCTAGGGGTACTAAATCTTTGGGAGAGCCCTCCCCTGAACCTGAAGGTTGATTTTCTGATTCTAGAGGGTCAGAATCTCCCTCCACCTCCTCCTCCTCCTGGCTACCAGCATGCTCCTGGTGATCCAGGAGAAGGAGGCTCAAAAGAAATATTTCTTGTTGGGTTTTCCCCACATCTAGTTTTCTGTCTGTGCAAAGCCCCTTCAATTCCTTTAAAGTCATGCCCTCATAGGGAGTACCCATGACCTCAGAGCTAGGCCCAGCATTAGACATGATGTTTGTGTGTTAGTGTATGGAAACTTAACCTACCTAACCTCTAGTCTCTTGGAAAAGAAAAGTAAGAGACTAGAACCCTGTACTAGGTATCTGTGTATAGCTCTAGGTATAGAGGATTCTTTCCTGTGGAAAGCAACGGTGACAAGGCAATTGCAAGTACTTATCCCACTTCTGCGCCACCAATGTAGAAGGCTGGCCTGGTTTGTAGTGGCAACCTAAGGTACTTACACCTTATACCAGGCCCAGTTATCCATTTTTAGTAAAATGCAGGCAGTGGCTAGAAGCCAGGCTCTCTAGGAGTAGTGTGGATGAGCAGCCAAGGCCTAAGTAGGAGACATGCATAGCTCATGCAATGCCACTGTAGTCACACAGTACTCACACACATGAAAGAAAATACTCAGTGTTACAAAAATAAAGGTACTATATTTTTTTGACACAAATGCCAAAAATACCGTAGAGACTATAATTCCTTAGGAGTTAAGTACTACACCAGATATATACACTAGTATGAAAAAACCGGTGTGAAAACAGTGCAATTAGTGAAAACCAGAATAGTTAGAAATGGAACTAGGGGTAAAACCAACCATATACTAAGAAAGTGGAATGTGAATGTCGGTTTCCCACCTAGACAAGTGTAGTGTGTAGAGGGGTGCTTGGAGTATTAGAAAACACCAACGGTAAGTAATAGAACACACCCCAGAGCCCAAGAAAGCAGGATTAAATCACAGCAACTTTCCTAGAACACAGAAGAACACAAGAAAGAAGATAATGCAAGAACCAGAAGAGACTGCAAGACACCAACAATGGATTCCTGGATCTGAAGACCTGTGACTGAAGGGGACCAAGTCCAAGAAGCACAGAAGAGTCCAGGGAGAACAGGAGCCCCTGCTAACCTAGATTAAGGTGCAAACTGGTGAAGAACAACAGTCAGTACTGCACCCAAGAAGACGGATGCGGGTTCCTGGTTGGTAGAGATGATGTTCCACGCTGGATGGATGATTGCAGTCTGGTTTGCGTCACTGGATTCCACCAACAAGCCTTGGAACATTCAAGCATTCGGTTAGAATAAAATGGCGCTGCCCGGGACCAAGAGGGACCTGGTGGACTCTGCCCAGGAGGGGTGAATCAGAGGGGCCTCTCAGCAACTCAGAGAGACCTCAGAAGACCAGGCAGTGCACACAGGAGTCCCACAGCATGGGGACAAAGGAGGTGCAAAAGGAGGCCCATGCAACACTACCACAAAGGATCCCACGCCGCCGGAGAACCACTCAGGAAGCTGTGCATTGCAGGATAGAGTGCTGGGGGCTGGAGCTGCATGGTGCATGAAGAACTTTGTGAAAAGATGGCACCAAGTCTTGGCAACTGCAAAACATGTGGTACATGGGGGTACTGTCTTGCGGGGGGAGGCAAGCGCTTACCTCCACTAAAGTTGGACAGTAGGACCTCAGGACCATTGGGACCACTTCAGTCCACCACCTATGATGCTGGTTCCACGCAACTCATCAGGAGAGGGGACCCACACCACAGGCTGTCACTGGAAAGGGGTGCCTGCTGAAGCACGGGAGTGACTCCTTCACTCCAAGGGAGATTCCTTCATTCTTCTGGTGCAGAATGAAGGCAGGCTGTCCTATCAGGATCACGACCTGGAAACAGTTGCATTTGATGGCAGGAGCTGAAGATATAATGTTGCAGAAGTCACTTTTGCTTATTTGTTGCAGTTTGTAGGGTTCCCGGAGGATCCAGATGAAGTTTCTTTGGTGAGAAGGTGAAGTAAAGGATGCAGAGGATTCCTGCTGGAGTCGTGAACTCAGAATCTGAAGAACTACTCAAGAGATGGACCCTAAATAGCCCTGAAAGGCGGATTGGTCAGCTAAACAGGTAAACACCTATCAGGGGGGGCAATGGCCACTCAGATGCTCCCAGAGTTCTCTGCCAACTTGGAATCTAAGATGGCAAAACCCAGGGACCATCTGGAGGAGATCTGAGCACCACCCCTGGGGTGATGATGGACAGGGCAGTGGTCACTCCCCTTTTATTTGTCCAGTTTCACGCCAGAGCAAGGATTGGAGGTCCCTGAATTGGTGTAGACTGGATTATGCAAGGAAGGCACCATCTGTGACCTTCAAAGAATTTCCAGTGGCTTGGGGAGGCTACGCCTCTCAAGCCTGTAACACCTATTTCCAAAGGGAGAGGGTGTAACAACCCTCTCCCAAAGGAAATGCTTTGTCCTTCCTTCCTGGGCTCAAGCTGCTTGAACAACAGGAGGACAGAAACCTGTCTGAGAGGTGGCAGCAGCTGGGGTCCTCTAAGGAGTGCCCAGAGAGCCTAGAATCATTTAACCAATGCTTGCAAAAGCATGGGGATATGATTCCTACATGTTTGATACCAAACATGCCTATGTTCAGAGTTACCATTATGTAGCTGGACATAAGTAGTGACCGATGTCCAGTACACGCGTAAAAATGGCATCCCCGCACTCATGAAGTCCAATAAAAATGGTCCTGGAGGTCGTGGGGGCAACACTGCTACTGCAGGGGTGCCCTCACACACAGATACTCTGCACCCTGCCCTCAGGGCTGGCAGGCCTGCTATTGGGGTGACCTATAAGTGACCTGGGGCCAGATGTAAGAAACAGTTTGCACATCACAAACAGCAAATTTCGCTGTTTGCGATGTGCAAACTGCACTTTGCAATGCACAAAACCTGTTTTGCGATTCGGTAACCTGGTTACCGAATCACAAAACAGGTTTGCGAGTCGCAATTAGGAAGGCGAGTCACCTTCCTAATTGCGAGTCGCAGTGCAATGCCAGATTGCTTTGTGACCGCGAACCCGGGCGCAAAGCAATCGCAATTTGCACCCATTTGAAATCGGTGGTAACCCATTCGCAAAAGGGAAGGGGTCCCCATGGGACCCCTTCCCCTTTGTGAATGGAACTGCAAAAAAAATTTCAGAGCAGGCAGTGGTCCTATGGCCCACTGCCTGCTCTGAAAAAATGAAACGAAAACGTTTCATTTTTTGTTTTTGTAATGCATCTCGTTTTCCTTTAAGGAAAACGGGCTGCATTACAAAAAAGAAAAACCTGCTTTATTAAAAAGCAGTGTAAGAATCCATTTTGTATTGCTCCTTTTCTTTAAAACACGTGTAGTTTGAGCATTCTCTCTGAACGCACTGCCTATCACATATGTTATCTTATGTATATTTGTTTAAGTAAAATAAGCCTGGCTCCACACCACAGGCTTGCAGCTGGTTTCTTTCCCAAGCTGGGGCACGTTACTCATAATAATCATGTGGTAAAAATAACTAACCAACCTCGGCTGTTGTATTTTGGGGAGGGAAAGGCTGATATCTATACCTTTGAACCACGCAATCCTTTGAAGGGTCTCAAGAATGTGGGAAGTCAGGCAGCTGCAGAAGGGAGTCAAGGACAAAGCAGGGAATGGAACCGGTGTGTGGAAACTGATTACCTCCTTAAAATATCTGTATGACGCATATCATTATTTACATACTTTATGTATCCTTTGATGTATGAGTATAAATATCACTGTTAAACGCTCCATGCTAGCACACTTTACTTCGGGCCATGGATGCCAGTTGTAAAATTGTCCTCTTTTGCTGCAGCAAAAATTGATAGACCTTGATTTTTCACTCTGGTTCTCCGTGTCAAAACTCCTTTGTAAATGCATTTGTATGTATCTTTAAAAACGTGCCTAACAGCAGCCACAGACATGGTGGTCTGCTGTCCGTAGCAGGCCACCATCCCTGTGAAAGCCGACACTCGCAAGGGGGTCGCAAATTGCGACCCACCTCATTAATATTAATGAGGTGGGCCTTTGAAACCCCCTTGCGAGTCACAGATGGTGTCAGGGACACCATCCTACATTCCAATTTGCGACTCGAAAATTGTGAGCCGCTCTGACTCGCAATGTGCAAGTCGTAAATTGGAATCTACCTACATCTGGCCCCTGGTGCAGTGTAAATGGCAATGAAAGGGTGCAAGCACCTTTTCACGCAGGCTGCAATGGCGGTCCTGTAGAACCCTTTGCTTGGGCTCCCAATGTGTGGCAAAAGATATGCTACATCCCATAGGGTTCCCCTGGGTCCCCAGTGCCCTGGGTACCTCAGTCCCATATACTAGGGACTTATAAAGGGGCACCAGTATGCCAATTGTGGGTTAAATACTGGGTTACCAGTATGCAACAATCACATTCAGAGGAGAGAGAGCATAATCTCTAGGGTCCTGGTTAGCAGAATCCCAGTGAACACAGTTAAGCACACTGACATCAGGCAGAACATGGGTGTAACAATGGCAAAAAGAGGGTACTTTCCTATAGTTAAGTAAATACATTTCATGATGTTTTATTATTAAAATGATTAAATTAAGTAAATAATGTTTAATTATCATGGTGTATTGTGTATTATATACATATTTTCAACATAATTTTTAACATATTTGTCAGTATACATTAAAGAATTGTACGCGTTTTATACTGTTATTTAGTTTAAAATTTACAAATGTTAACATTTTTTCATACATTTACTCAACATTTGTACATTATTTCTCATTCGTTTCTATGGGAAGATAGTCTTTTTTTAGTTGCATTTATCAGCCATTTTATTTGCCACTACCTTCTGTTTTTTAATCTATTTGTGTATTTTTTAGTTTATTTTACTGAGACAGGGTGCAGTAAGGTGCTGCTCTTCATAGGAGCAGGTTTGTCCTTTTGTAAGTGTTTGAGGGTAGGGAGGGTTTAGGGGGGAGGTCTACGAGTTAGCTATAGTGCTGTTTGTGGCTGTTTGGTATATTTAGATATAACAGTACTTTTATCCACTTGTTTGTAATTTGGGGTTTTCATACACTAGTTTAGTAATGTACTGTTATGTTAAATTGTGTTATGTTACTTATATCTTGAAGATTTGGGGCCCGATTACAAGTTTGGCGGTTGGACCTCCAGTCCCCCGCACTGCCAGTCCCAAGAAGACCGATGCGCTGCTGGTCTCCCTACGGCCAGATTACGATGTATGCAGGCTGAATAGCCTATCGCATCAACGGAGTGCTTACTGCCACTGACACGGCAGCCTGCAATGTTGGCAGTGCATACTCCATCCATACTAGCAGCCCCTTTGTGGCGGTTAGCTGATGGCTCTTACCAAAACACCAGAACAGTGCTTATTGGATGCATTAAAAACAATACAGCTGACACCCATTGGCCAAGTGGACACACCTTCAGATCACACTATATAACACACCCTGTCCCAGATCATGATCCTTTGCCTCCTCACTGCAGCACAGCAAGACAGAGACCATACATCATTGTTTCATTTTTGTGAGATAAGACAGACCTTTTTTCCCATTCCATTATACCAATATCACTTGTTTTTTTACTCCTTGTCACCCACTTTAATTTATAGTCTTGTCACGTTCTAAAAATTAATGTTTTTCTGAGGATGACTTGAAAGTCAAGGTGGATGAAATCGTAAGAGTAGAGCCACATTTGTTTGGAGCCCAAGTCCAACATACCCCTCTCAGTAGGAAAATGGAAATGTGGCAAAGGATAGTTGACAGAGTGAATGCTTTAGGCACCATCTTGCACACAAAGGAGGATATTAGGAAGAAGTGGGATGCCCTGAGGGGGAAAGTACATTTCCTGGCCTCCAGGCATCACACAGAGTCCCAGAAGACTGGTTGTGGTCCTCCAAGTGCCCCATTACAACTTTTTTCCTGGGAGGAGAAGGCCTTGGCCATCCAGAGGGCTTGAAAGGAATAGCTAGGGGAGCAGACTCTGGTAAGTTACACCACAATAACTGTCACAAAACATTCTATATCCTGTATGCTCACATCTCAGTTTTTGCCATTGTGTTGTCCATCCACTTTCCCAACATGCAACACCCAAAATATCAGAGACGTTAGTTGTCAATGTGTTTTGTCGTTCACAACATCACATTTATCAATCTCCATTTTATGCCATATGTCGGGATGGGGTCTGTAAATGTATTATTAGTAAGATATCATCCCATGGAATGTCTCAATATGTAGATGTACAGTGCAACCTAACTGCAGTGTGCTAACAGGTATATAAGAATAACCATTTGTCAAGTGTTTGGAAGTAGAGAGAGTGAAATGACTATAACTACCATAAGGCCCTGTTTCTGTAACTGAAAACAAGAGGCCATTGTGCTCTTGCATATTCACTTGTTTCCTTTGTCACAACTAAAGTTCACTCATCATGAAGTTTACCATTTGTCTAGTGTTGGGACTTAGAAAGTGCCAGGATTACATCTACCATGAGGTCCTGTTTCTGTTACTCAAAACAGGAGGCTCTTGCCCACATTCACAATTTTCACATCAGGACTCATATTCACTCATCATAGAGTTTACCATTTGTCTAGTATAAATATGCCCCTAAATATCATGCTTAACTCAGAGATGTGTCTGCCTACCCAGCTTGATGTTTTCTTGGGATCCACAAAGGAAATTATTGATAAATGACACCTTACCAATGGCCTGATTACAAGCCTGGCAGTCCAAGGACTGCCAGCCTTACAGTGACTGTCGGACTGCCGCAACTAAGGCTGTCTGACTGCCACATTACAAACCTGGCAGGTCTCATGACATACTTACACTCATGAGAAGAAGCTGTCAATGACATCTTGTCACAAGTCAGCCTCTTCCTCTTCTCCACTGACAAAATATTTTGGCATTTCAGGACTCTCACCCAGTGGCACCTCAGGCTCTCCCTCCTCTGTGATGTAAGGGATGATCTGTCATGGGGCAATGTTATGGGGCATGCAGCAAGCCACTTAATTTGACACACCTTTATGGGTGTGTAGAGGAGGGCTTCCCAGTGTTGCCCAGGCAGCAAAATCTGGCCTTCAGGAGCCTAAAAGCCTAAAAGCCTAAAAGCCTAAAAGCCTGTTCCCCCTGCTGTAGTTGTATTCCTCAGCCATCTTAACAACCAAGGATGGTTGGGATATGCTGAGTCTCCTGTTCTGTATTGAGATACAAGTGCTACAGTGATTCACATACTTCCTATTGTAGCACCTGACATTGCACACACAAAGTTAGGACAGATGTTACCTACAAACAAGCCAGTCCTTCTCCGGTTGTAGTTGTGTCATCAGCTGGAGTATGATGCTGTTCCGCATGACTAAGGAATCATGGGCTGAACCTGGAAATACACACATCTGTTGAGCAGACAACTTGCATGTTGATAAAACATAAGCACTTCTTGTTCACTGGCATACAGTGGTACTAATACAATACCCATCAATGGCTCCCACCACATGTGGGAGGAGCCCAAATCCATAGAAGTAAACATTCATAGTGGGTAAATTTGGGGAACCTGATATAGCTGGCAATGTGTTTCATCATTGCTGATAGCACGTTTTTTAATACACCACTGAATATAGGTTGTGACATACCGCCAGATATAGCCACTGTATATTAAAACAATCCTGAGGCCAGAAAGTGTAATTTTGCCATGAGCCTCACAATAGCTGGTATAGATGTAGGATTTGTGTTCTGAGGCATGAAAGCAGACACCAACCGACAAAATAAATCTTATATTGTTTGCCTATTCAGACAAAACTTCATTATACCATCCCTTTCTTCCCTGGTCTGAAGGTCTGGAAATGGAAAGTATACTGGAGGTTGTCATCTCCTCCCTCTCCCAGGGTGTGGAATCAAATACATTGGACCATTAGTCACAGTGTCCAGAGCAAGATTTTTGATGAGTAAGTCAAACGTCATGTGACAAAACATTACTGGCTGAAAAATCAATACACTTGTTTCACATTACAATTTTTCACTTCCCAAAATCCAGCTATAATCCCCATTGTTGTCTACACGTGTCTGCAGCATATATGTGCTTATTGCATACCTAAATGACCCTCATGTGCACCTTGATAATGAAAAGTATGTTTATCCTCCAAAGATACCATCACCGGCGGAGTACAGTGCACCACGGTCATATGGCGTTTATGAATAGTAATGTACTACACTGATGATTGTGTAGAAGTGTTACATTTTTAAACATGTCCCAATACATTTGTAATTGTGGTGGCACATTTATGAGTCATCAACAATGTAGTGTCAACTGCTAAAATGGTGGATACCTGACCTCGTATATTAGACTTTTGGAAGTTGATGCTGGCGACAGAAGTCGACCGCACAGTGGGTGGTTTCATCCAAGGCAGACACAGCCATAGGCTAACATTCTTGACTGTGAGGGTCGCGGCCCAATGGCTGTGCCGTCTACGCTGATGACCATGTGCATAGTGTACATGTATGCTGTGGTTTGAAACATAACTCACTTGTCTCCTGACATTGCTGCCATCACCACCTTCACCACTTTAGCTTCTGTCTGTTGCATCTGGGAGCAATCATGCCAGGAAACGCAGGTGAGAAGGCCCCTGCCTTCTCTCCAGAGGAGCTGGAGAAACTTGTTGAAGAAGTCCTTCCCCTGTATGGTGAGCTCTAGGGCTCACCAGAGGAACAGGTAGCAACCTCATATACATATCTGACTCTGTTCAGCACCATCCTTTCCTTTCTCACAGGCTAATGTGCCTCTGAGTGCCAGAGACATTTTTGGATGACTTTAGTTACATTTTTTGGTCCCTACTCAGGACGGCACATGTTATGGATTGTGGAGCCCTGTACTTTGTGTATTTCAAATTATCATTGTGTTGTGTTATGTGTGATATGCCCTATATCCTCCTTCTGTTGCATACACATATTTTTGCAAGTAAACTTTTCAG